>NC_080576.1:29576000-29900000 GCF_029962835.1 Magnolia sinica
TCTAAGGTGAGCTAGTGCAATGGATGGACAAGGCCGATGCCACACAAACATCATGATGGGCCACATAGCTTTTTGGGAGCTGATTAGGTGATACTTGGGTAACAGGTTAATGGGTGTTGCCTTAACCGTGGGGCCCACCTAAATGCATATGTTGAATATCTATACTGCCCATTAGTTTTTACAGCCTATTTCATGGCATGGTCACAAAAATGAAACATATTCACTTCTCAAGTGGACCATGCACTACGGATTGAATGCCCACGGTTAAAATCTTCCCGGATCACAAAAGTTTTAAATCAAGATAAGGTTTGTGCGTCCGGGTGACCTTATCAACCTGTTGGATAGCAAGTAAAAATTAAATCAACATAGGTTTGTTTTTCCCCTACATTGCGGTCCATGAAACCTTATCAACCTGGTAGATGGCGAATAAAAATTACAGAGGGGCCTCAAAAATTTTTAATGATGGGATGACAACGATTTTCTGTGTTGTGGATTACTTGAGATTTGGATGTGCTTCGTGTTTTTTTTTTTTTTTAATTTATTTTTTAAATCACACTCTATAACAAGCTAGGAAAACTAATGGATGATGTGTACATACAACACATACATCAATGCAGGCTTATAGTATAGTCCAACACCGGCTAACAGACAGCTTGGTCCACTTCCTACTCTTGGTGGGAGTAGAATTAGGTGATGCCCGAGCCTCACCCAGGATGGTGGGGCCTTTACCGTGGGGTATGCATCCACACGTATATCAGTTTTTTTCATATCAAAATATAGTAGATCCAAATCTCTGGTGGACTGCTGAAAGGAAAAACGGTGATTGAATGCCCCACCCTTAGAAACTTCCTAAGATCCACCGTAATATTTATTTGTCATCCAATCTTCTGGTGAGACCAAACAACTAGACGTAGGAAAAAACAAATACTAGCTTAATTCAAAACTTTTATGTCTCCTGGGAAGTTTTTGACAGTCACATCACCAATGCTTCCTATCACGTGGTTCACCTAAGATTTGGATCTCTTTATTTTTGGCCTTGTGCCCTAAAATGATAGGCTTTATTTTTTATCATGTGCCCTAAATTGATTTGGAAAGATGGATGAGCGGCGCAGATACATGAATAAACACATCAAGGTGGGCCCCACCTCAAGTGGACTAGACCATAGGCAAATGACTATGCCTATCATTAAAATCTTCCCGGGTTGAACCTAATGTTTATTTGCCATCCATCCTGCTGATGAGGTGACACATACCTCATCATGAACGAAGGAAAAACATAAATGTTAGCTTGATCTGAAACTTTTTTTGACCAGTAAAAAGTTTCATGGTCAGTTATTACTGTTTCCTGTGGTGTGGTCCACCTGATTTTTCGATATGCTTCATTTTGAGTTTTGCACGTAAAATCAGATGAAAAAACGAATGGACGGTGTAGATATACAACACATACATGTAGGTGGCCCCACTGTCAGGGAATCGCCCGGTAAGCCCGGACTCACCTAATCCGCACCCGTACCGTAACAGGGGCGGTAGGAAATTCGCATCCCGACTAGCCTCGTATAAGAATAGAACCACAAACAACATCACGTTAACCACGGTTGGAAAAGAGGTCGCCACAGCTAACCAGGGTCAGGCGCCTGACCTTCTCTCTCTGTCTATTCAATCACCGCCGTTGGAGTGCAATCTCTCCTTTCTGACCGTCCGATTCATGCGCCACAGCGACCTTGCTCGCCGGTCTCTTTCGTCACCGGCGTCCCTGAGGCTGTAAATCCCACCCCGCGTTATGAGAGCGGTCTGATTGTAAGATTCTTGGGTTTTCTTGGGAGAACGAGGTTCGGACTAGGCCTTCTTTCGCCATGGCTCCCTTTCGTAGAAAGGGAACGAGTCAATCCAAGGCGAAGAATCTGTGGAGTCTGGGCGATCTTGTTCTCGCCAAGGTTAAAGGATTTCCCGCATGGCCCGCTAAGGTACACATTTTTCTTTTATTTTTTCTTATTATTATTATTATTTTTTTTCTGAATTTTATAGCCATTGTTTTGTGCGTGATGGAATAATTAGGGTTTCTGTATCGTAAGCATGAAAATTTTCAGTCATCTGATCAATAGCCTCGATGGTTGAAATGTGTTCGAATTCTTTGATTTACTACGTGAATTGGATATACGAGGAGGTTGTTTAATTCATTTGTTTCATGGTTGTTGGGTTCTGCAGATTAGCCGGCCTGAGAATTGGGAGCGGTCGCCTGATCCTAGGAAATATTTCGTGGAGTTCTTTGGAACTGCCGAAATGTAAGTATGCTATTTACGGGATTGATTTTTAACCGATGGGTGGTTTGATTGGTTTGTTTCATTTATCGACTGTTTCGTTTAACATTTTGTAGCTTGAAATTCAATCAAAATTTTCACTTGGGCAAGTTGAATATTTGTATTTCTGGGTTTTTATTTTTATTTTTTTAATTTGATTAATATTCGTGCCTATCAAGCTTCTTCGGCATTGCATTATCTATCCTTGTTCTCAACTTCCCCCTTTAGCTAACACACACACACACACACACACACACACACAGTAGTTGGGCTTAAGTTCAGTCTTGGGAATGATAATGTTTTCACGTGAGCAGTATTTGGTAGACATGTTTCCTTTGCTATTATTTTGCAACAATCTTTTTTACTTTTGGTCCAAGGCTGGTACACGTGTGTGCCTTGGTGCCAGCTTGGGTGGCTATGTATATTACCTGATATGAGGGAATTCCATGTGCCTGTGTTTGCTTTGTTCTCAGCAGCTTGTCTGGCAACTGAACTGCCATGACCCTCCATTGCTTGCTTGCTCTTTGAGGTGTGTGCTTAGTAGTTGGGCTAGGGGTTAGCATTGGGTGGGACTGTGTTTGCTTGTTGGTGCAACCTGGTTATCTAATCAATGAGATACCGACATTGAATCACAAAGAAGTAGACAAGAATTACATGCACAAGAATCTCTGAGAAGAGAGGGAGAAGTAACTTTATTAATATCATTTTTTTTCTTACAATGCTTAAGAAAATGTCTCATACTTGGAAAATTTTGGAATGACTGACTCCAACCCCCGTTTACCCTTTATAGACCCTAAATAAATCATTAATGAACCTCCCTTCCCCTCCCCTCCACTCCAACTAAGAGATTGATTTCAAATAAATCATAATTTATTTCAAACCAATCTAAACTACCTAAGATGGCAAAAGCCTAATAATAATAAAAGCAAATGTAAAAAAACAATCCTAATTACATCTTTAAATCAGCTTCATATCCCCCTCATATCTTCAATCACATCTTTAAAGTATCCCTTGTATCTTCTCCCTATTTGGGGTGGCATGGTTGTTCAACAATTCAATGGGAGATTTAGTGATTGAATGTTTTGGTGGGCCGTTCAAGAGTCAAAAGGGAGTCTTGTGGATAATAAGCCCATTTGGTATGTTATGGGGCATGTGGAGGGAGAGGAACCAAAGATTTTCAAAAACAAGACATCAATGGAAGGATTCACCATGTGATTGTAAGTTGGGCATTATCAAAGTAGGAATTCTGATGCTGGTCGAAGGCTGATCTTTTAGGAGTTGAGAGAAATTGTAGAGACAATCTTGAAGGCTTTTTTGTTGTTGTTGTTTTTTTTTTTTTTTTCTTCTTTTGTAGGTTATACCCTACGAATTTGTATCTTTTCAGGCATGTAGGTTATGTGATGAGAGGGTCTCATGATCTAGGATCTAGATTCTCCTGATTGTAGTACTCTTTTGTGAAATTAATAAACTTGTCAATTCTCAGAAAAAAAAAAGAAAAAAAGAAAAAAAAGAAAGAACTTTTTATTAGGCACACAAGATGATTTTACATTGGACTCGTGTCCATACTCCATACACATAGAGCTGGGCATTTTAGATCTGATCCGGTGGATCCGACCCGATCCGACCCGATTCGGACCGAACCGACGGTCTAGAACGGTGTGGATTGGGTAGTTCCATTCAGATCTGAAATCTTTTCGGGTCGACTTCGGATTGGACCTAATCCGACCCGATCCGATCCGGTATTTGATCCGATTGGATCCGATCCGGCCCTTGCTCTCAATGTAACAGCTACTTCAAAGCTCTAACATGGAGAAGATACCACCGGCGGGTGGTAGCACCAACTAGTGATTTCTATAGCGGAAAAAATGCAACAACCATTAGATGCATCAAAGCGTATACAACTCCAGAGCTGCTAATTAACAACAAGAATCTTAGTCATCAAAGCATACAAGCTCTATGTCTGCCACCTTCCAATAATCAAATTCCAAAACAATATCCAAAAAAAAGAAAAGAAAAAATCATCTCAGCAATCAATCTCTCGCATCCAAATCACGTTAATTCAGAGCAGAAATTAAAAAAAAAAAAAAAATCCAAATCAAATATCAAGAGAACTCGAATAGCAACTACAATGAAATGATACTCCCATCAATCTACAGCAATAGCTGAGAGAGAGAGAGAGAGAGAGAGAGAGAGAGAGAGAGAGAGAGAGAGAGAGAGAGAGAGGAACGGTGATGTACCGATGGAGCATCGATAGCTCGACTGACGATTCCATCTTCTACCAACTGGAAATGGAACATATATTGGATTTCTGAGGTAGGGTTTCCTTTCTCCATTTTGGGCGGAAAGCAGAAGAGAAAAGGACACCTGGAAAGGAGGAGAGAGAGAGAGAAGGAAAAACGATTGAAAAAGAGGGAAAAACGAATGACAGCTTACTTTTCTTGCTTTTCTTGTGGTGTATCAAGTGAAATCAATTAGATCCAAAACTCATGTGGGTCATACCACACAAAACAGTGGGCATTGAATTCTTGGCTGTGACAGAAGTTCATACAGTTTATCTGAGTGGTAATAATTCTATGAACGGTTTGGATGGCCTATAAACATCATGGTCAGCTCCAGGAAGGTTTCAACGGTGGGCGTTGTTGTTTTCACTGTTTGTTGGTGTGGCCCACCTGAGTTTGGGATTTGACGATTTTTAGAATCCTATCTTACTGTGTTCTTTCAAAACAGATGGACGGAGTGGATTTGTCCTGGACATCTTTGTGGATCCCACAACCCCGGGCTCAGGGGTCACATGCAATCCGCTCCCCAATAGTTATTTTAAAAACGGTAGTGGCATGTCAACTGTACATGTGTCACAGTTGCACTGCTATCCAGACAACCCAAATTGTAGACCAACTGTGGATGAAGCAAACAACCCAAAACCGACACGGATCAGATGATCCTAACCATCTGATATATATTATTATTATTATTATTATTATTATTTTCTGCCTCTCATTGTCGTACTTTTAGCCTTCTATTTCGTTGCTGTTAATTGGATGGTTAGGATTGCATAGTCAATGCTGTTTTAGAGAAGTGATCCATCCAATTGGATGGTCTGGATAGCGTAAACGAGCTCACTTGTGATGTGAGGGGAGTCGCTCTCAATTTTAAAATGGTGGTAAACCAACAGGAGTTTAGGACATAACTTGTTTGACAAGATAAAGTTTATACGGATACTCCCGCTCCGTATGACACTTGATACACAGGCACTCCAATATTGCACACATGGTATATAATAACTCACATCTGTACCGATCCGAACCTAGCCCAATCCGATCCGACTCAGTTTTCCTGACCGAGTCGGGCTCGAATCGGATCAGACAATCCACATTTCGGGTCGGTTCGGGTAAGGGGACCCAAACTCGGTAATGGATCGGTTCGATTTCGGGTCAGACCAATGGGATTTTGGATCGGATTGAGTTGGCCCGGATCCGATCCGATTCGGACCGATGCCCAGCTCTACATACACATATGGGAAGCTCTGGGTATTTTAACTTTGGGGGGAGGGTTAGATTCTGATGGTACTTCAAATTCAATTTCGTTACTCTTGTAAGAAACAATATGTACCTTGGATGTTGGCAAGTACAATCGAAGAAATTGTTGATTTTTGGATGCCCTTGTTGATTTCTCTCTTACATAGTTACATGATCTTTTGTGAAGCTAATAAGGAAGCAGATACATTAGTCACAGAGGAGTTAATTGGTTAGTGATTTCAGTGGCATCATCCTGTTGCCATAACAGAAATGGAGCATGAGTATGGGGGAGGGAAGGTGTTGTCTTTGTGTTTTTTTACATTTGCTTATTTCATTTCTTCTTTACATTACACAGTCTTTGTATCTCATGTGTCACTTTATTATCATCAACTAAGTATTGTTACTAATAAGAAAATATATTCTGGGAGAAGGCTGAGTTCTTACAAGCAGAACAGAGAGGCTAGCTAGCATACTAACGAATTTTCTATAATATTTCCTTTTTATGCAGTGCTTTTGTTGCCCCAAATGATATTCAAGCATTTACTAGTGAATCAAAGCATAAGTTGCTGTCACGGTGTCAAGGTAAGACTGTTAAAGATTTTGCCCGTGCGGTGAAAGAAATTTGCAAGGCTTTTGAAGAACTACAGCAAAAACATCCAGGTGTTTCTGCAGAGGATATCAACAGGACAACTGTTGCTCGTGGGGTGTGTTCAATTGATGATGGAGGAAATAGTAGCAAACATCTAGAGCACCATAAAGCTGCTGAGTTAAAAGTTCAGGTTAGGATACCTGAAGAGGCAGAAAGTGATGATAATGAGGACCCTGATGATGGACTCCATGGGTTGGAACACTGTTCAAGGAGCTGCACCGGTTCTGTTTCTGTGGATGTAAAACATGGAGTTCTGCCTAATGCAGAACATAATTCTTCTAAATCTAAAGTGTTGTCCCTTAAGAAGGGGAATAAGACACTCCATGGAGGTGACCAGGTGGCAGTTTCCATTACAAGGCCAGTTTCTAGTTCTTCGATGGATAAGGAAGAAATTTCTTCTAGTGAAGTTATTGGTGGAAATGGTGAGCTTTTGTGTCCTGAACGTGACAAGGAAGAGATGCATTCAAAAGGTTTAGATGCTAGTAGATCAATTAGTGTCTCTCATACTGAAGGAGAGTCTCCTGTTCGCCTGGTTGATGATGGACCCAAGGGTTTTCCACCTTTGGCTGCGTCTTTATGTGCCAAAATTTCTGGTGGTGTAGAGAAGGAAATTATTAAAGTTCAGCTGAGAACCAAAGTGGTTCCTGAATTGAAAAGGAAAGTAGAGAGTGCTGAAGAAGTACAGAAAAAGATTTATGCAGATCCAAAGTCATTTAAGCTTGATAGTTCTGAGGGTTCTCTTCAGTTGCCTGAATCTATAGAACACCTAAAAGATGAAGTTATTTGCAAAACTCTCCAAAGAAAAATTGCTTCACGAGACAGTGCAAGAGAATCTTTGAAATCAGAAATAGATGCCAGTGATGCAAAGAAAGTGAAGAACTTGCCGAAGGCTAAGAAGCATTTGGCAGGATCAGATAAGTCTCCTAGACTCCATGTTTGTAAGAAGTCAATATCAGACAATGCTGATGAAGATGACAGTGACGAGGGATTATCACTAGTGGAGCGCAGGAAAAAGAGTTCTCAACTCCGAAAGAGAAAAGATAAAATTGCTACCAATGGAGATTCTCATCCTGCCAAAAGACCAAGGCATATGGTTCATGGTGATGATACAGTAAAGAGATCGAGATTAGTGAGTAGAAAGAGTAATTCTGCACACGCTTTTCTGGTCGAAAACAAGGGAGATAAATTATTGGAAACTAAGACATCTACATCATGTGTCGAGGCTGAGAATCATTTAGCATCAAGAACTGTAGTGTTAAGTGTCAGAAGCCACTTACCAAGTGATGAAGCTGCACTTCCCTCAGTGAAGCAACACAGCCAGGCATTGGAGGCTGTGTCTGATAGTGCTACTAAAGTTGCTGGAGGTACATCTGAGAAAAGTTCCAACTTCCTTAAAAACGAAAAATCAAATTCTGATTATGATAGGTCTTCTGTTACTCGAGTCTTCTCTGGACGGAAATCCTTTTTTTCACTTGGTGAAGAGGAGGATGGAGAAAAGCGTAAAACTCCAGTTCACAGGGGATCTCCAATCATGTCAAAGGTAGTGGCTTCCAATGTATCAAATTCTGTGCAGAAAATCGATATGGGCCGAGAAAGTCCCATCCTTTCTAAGTCAGAAGTTGAAGATGTCATCGTTGAAAATTTGGGTTCTGGAAGACTTGATGATAGACCTTGCAAGGATAGGATATCACCTGTCAAACTTCTGGTGTCTCCATTGCACAGTCCAAGGCCATTTGAAGAGAAGAGGCCAAAAAAAGTGACAAAGCTGCATATTTCCAGTAGTCCTGGCAAGAAAGAATCTCAGAGATCATCTTCAGAGGCTAAACCAGCCATACGTTCGCCGAAAAGCTCACTTGGGTTGGGTAATGCAGCCAAGGTAGTGGAACATAAAGCCATCCAACTGCAGGTTAAAGCATCTGGCTCTGCTGCAAAAGTGCAAGGTGGATCTTCAAAAGATTTAAGTCTGGCTTCTGAGAGCTTAAACCATTCTTGTAATCATGTGATGACACAAAGAAATATATCATCTTCATCAGAGAGATTCAAAGTTACTCCAAAGAGCAACTCACAGATGACTGTGGCGTCTGAGAATAGGCTCGCTATTGCTAGTTCAGCTGAACATGGTATGGAGAAAGATATTTTGCAAGGGGAACGGTATGTAAACTTGCGCCGGCTTAATATATGATAGTTTTTTTTTTTCCTCATTAACTACACATTTTCATGTTTATAATTTACATATAATCGCTTTGTTCAATTGCAGATTTGAAGTTTCAAAAGGAGATAAACCTGCTCATCTGTTGCTAGATTCCAAGTTCACAGATTCTGTTATGTCTATGAAACATCTTATTGCGGCTGCTCAGGCAAAGAGGCAACAAGCCCACTCTCAGGCTCTGCCCCATGGCGATGCTCATCCCGACCCTTTTCCTAGTCCACCCACCACCCATGGGAGGAGTCCCAGCCCTGTTTCTGCAATTCAATCCCTTTCCTCTGGCAATGTGATGCATCCGGCTCCAAAGGCCTTTCATGATCCATCTTTAGCATCTCCATCTACTCATGCTCATCAACTTGCATCACAAAATCAAATTGATGCTGAAGAATATGAGGGCAGAATTAGTCCAGGATTTCAGACACATGGGGATTCATCAAGTGGTGGTACTGAAGCTGCTGTTGCCCGTGATGCTTTTGAAGGAATGATAGAGACATTGTCTAGGACGAAAGAAAGTATTGGACGTGCAACACGTCTTGCCATTGACTGTGCCAAGTATGGTATCACTAGTGAGGTGGGCTGACAATTGACACTGTATATATTGTCAGTACTCTTAATTTCTAAATTATTTCTTTAATTGCTTTTTTGTTGTTAGAAATTATATAGAGTTTTAGAGGTGGGCATTTTAGAAGCTCATGGCATAAACCTGCATCCTGTCTATGATTTATCTTAGGAAACAACTAAATAATTTCAATCATCATATAACTCTCATATAACATGCAGAAACAAAAGTATTGAAATGTAGATGGTATTTGTTGTTTCCACATAAATCAGTTCACTTCATTGTGGTTTCTGTTCACTCTTCATCTGTGTTTGTGGCATGCAATGAAGGAACTTTTCATTTCTAGAATCTAGAGCAATGTTTACTGGAAAGCAGGTTGCTCGGGTACCACATATGGTGATTGGTGACAGGTATGTCGTACTCTAGTTCCTCCAATATGTGGTGTGCTAGCAGTGGGAGGGTCACTCATATGCAGTATAGTTACATATACAAATAGATATTCTAACTTATATATGAAATGATGACTGCTACTATTACAGGTCCTTAATGAATAAGATTATATTATATGCCTGGTATTGCCTGGTTCAAAGCAGAAATCTCTACATTCTAAATATAAATTAAAACGATCACGTAATCAACAATGAGAATGCAGAACCAAAATTTCAGGCCCGCAAAAATAGCAACCCAGATTACAAATGACCCATAATTTGGATTGCAATATGGAGCGGAAAACATAGGAGAGTTGGTGATTTAGGTTACATTGATCTAGAGTTTTCACTAGCTTTCTTCTTGTACCTTTTAAACTCTCCAGGGCTATAATGGCAGTTCAAAGCTCTAGCATTCGGTTATTATAAGTGAATGATCCCATATGGTTGATGTCTAAAGAATGATAAATTGTTACATGAGTTCATTTACGCCCTAGATTCTGTAACTTAATTATTTGTTACATTCCAGTTTATTATTATTATTTTATTATAAATAATTCTACCAGCAACAGTGATTTCATCTGATTCTCTAAAGTTGTGTTTGGATGGGAGTAAATGCATGGAAATGAAATGAAATGGGATGGGGTGAAATGCCTTTTTGAGCTTCCTTGGAGAGTCGCACGCATCAACAAATGTGCCACTATGCACATGTCCGCCATACACATGACATATACTTTGAAACAATTCAATTATCGGCTACATCACTAAAATGACACCAGTAGAATGATCCAAATCGTCCAAATGTCGGCCATCTCAATGGATGGTTAAAAAACATTGGCAAGTTGCTTGTTGGTGATCCTTACGTTTTGTGGCCCACTCAAGGCTTGAAATTTCCTCATTTTTTGGCAAAACTATGTATGTCAGTGGGCTTATTACAATAATTATGTTAAATATCACATATGTATACTTATCTGGGATATTAAAGCTGATTTGGATGTTCCTATGAATGTATTGAAAAATTCCAATGTGTTCCAATTCCTCCCATTTATCCTCATCCAAACAGATTATTTAGAGTCAGTGATTTAGCTTACATTGATCTACAGTTTTCGCAAGCTCTCTTCTTATACCTTTTAAACTCTTCAGGGCTATAATGGCAGTTCAAAGCTCTAGAATTCGGTAATTATAGGTGGGGAATGATCCCACATTGTTGATGTCTAAAGACTAATAAATTGTTACATGAGTTCATTTACGCCATAGATTCTGTAACTTAATTATTTGTTACATTCCAATTTTCTTTTTTTAAATAATTCTACTGGCAACAGTGATTTCATCTGATTCTCTAAAACATTAACCTGCGGCAAAGCTCCATCTGACATCTGTTGGACAGTCAAACCTTTGGAGCTCGTGGGGTTTTTAGGATTACTTTCTTGCTATCTTCCAATGGTTGGTGGTTGCTTGGTTCCATGATACTTCGAACCAGGTGCCTCTCCTACTTTGAATCGCACTCCTGTGCCCACTTCTAGCTGTTTGTACTTGCTGATATTTTGAAACAGACACATTCTGCCCCCACACCTCAATATGCTGCCGTTTTACTTCATCCTTTGTTTGTTCAGCTTAATATGATGAGTCTGCCCATAATAATATATTTCTTCTGTGAAAAAAATAAAATTCAATGGTGATACTAACATGGAACTGCTCCTCCAAGTTAGAAATCAAGCCTTGCAGAAACTTCAATGAAAAAGAAAGTTTCTCTAAAACTTAGATGTGGGCTCTTGATGTTCAATACTACTGAATGTGGAATATGGTTCGTTTTGTGCAGTTCTGTAATTTGTGAAACAGGTGCAAGAGGCGTAGCAAACTAAGAATTCTTTTATAGGATCAAAGTAAAAATAAGAATTACTGTTACATGGATGACATCATCCTTAAGACTAGTAACTTCATCCATTTTCAATGGCTAGCCCTTATGCTTAATTTCGGGGATTATGTTTGATTTTAGGGATCTAAGTATCGAAAACTCTGGATTTCATGCAGGTTGTTGAACTCCTCATCAGAAAGTTGGAGAATGAACCGAGTTTCCATCGTAGGGTTGACCTTTTCTTTCTTGTGGATTCTATCACACAATGTTCACACAGTCAGAAAGGTATTTATATTCAAGAAAAAAGTGTTGCAGTAATTGTTTTCATTTTTCCTATTTGTGGCATACTTCATGGTCTGAAAATGGTGACTGTTGATTGTATATTGTACCTATAGGACACAACACAACATTTGTATCTTGTTATGGCTAAGCATCCCAAATATTGATGTTAAAATGTTTAAATATTTTCTAAAAAAAGGAATTTATGCTAAAATAATGGAAATTTCATGTTAAAATAATTATAAATGTAATAAGAAAGAGAACTGTAATTATCAAAAATGAAAAAGAAAGAAAGAGAAATGTATGTTAAGATAATGGGAAATGCTTGCCTGCACATATGCCTCCACTTTTTTTTTTTTTTTAAAAGAAAGGTAATGGTAATTTTAAAGGAGTGCTGATATGGCGCAAAATACAGCATAAAAAAGAAAAATACAATTAAAAAAGGAAAAATACAGCTTAAAATGGAAGAATACAATCTTTCAACCCTTCAATACAGGATGCCCAATCCACTATAAAGCCCCTTGTTCAATGGAAAACCCGATCAGCTGTGTTACATGAATTTCAAAAGCATCTCCCATTCCTTTCTCCCAAATCACCTATAAAACTGCCAACAAGCTAAGCCTCCATAAAGCCTTTAATTGCTTAACAAACTCCACATCATGCCAAGCTAAGAGGAGGCTTCTAATTGAACTCGGCATAGCCTAAGAAATCTGAAATACCTGAAAAACCCACTCCATACCTAGTTGGCAAATGGACAATGGATTAAAGGATATGGTTCATTGATTCGGCACTTGCCATACACGACACACATACGTTAGGGAGCACAAGGTGTTCCGTATTCGTTACGATACGCTTGCAAAGGCCGGTATGGATAGGTAATGGCCATGACTATTACACGATACGGGGGTGAAACGAGGTAGTTGGTTTTTTAGGACCGTATTGGCCGTTACGGGGTATAACGACTGTTACCCCCATAACGGTCGAAAAACGACCACTTTTTTTTTTCCATATTTAAATCCATTTTTCTCCTCATTAAAAAAAAAAAACTTTTCTCATTCCAAAAACTCTTCTAGAATATTTTACAACAGATTTCGACCATTCTTACTAGAGTTTGTAAGATTAAAACCTAGATTGAAGTGATTTGAGCGAATAGAAGCTCTAAGGGCCATTTTTTCAAAAAATTGAAAAAGTAGTATTTATGCCTTTTGTTTGATTTCTAGTTCTAGTGTTTTATTGTGATGTGTAAATATTAGAGACATATAATTATGTTCGCAAATTCACTAGACAGTCGAATACAACACTCTCACCAAAGAGTTTACCGTTACACTACCATAAACATGTTCAAAACAAAAAATGAATACATATTTGGAATATTTATATTATTATGGACTTTCTAGATATATATATATATATATATATATATATATATATATATATAAATTTTTTGGGCAAAAGAAAATTTCCAACCGTTATCGGGGTCGTAATGGTCGTTACTCCACCGTATCGGTAATGGTGGTGACCATTACGGCCACTGTTACTGTGTCTTTGGAGATTATCCACAATCAAGACCCTTTCCCTTCTGGCTAACCAACTAAAGGCCTCGATCTTTGGGGGAGCACGCATAGAACCACACATACTAGATACTGCGTTTCCTTGACCTCACTCGGCCTTCCCAGCTTATTAAGCTCATGATAGAAGGACTAGACTTAAAAACAACTAGAACTATCCATACGCCATATCATCTGATCTTGATCCCCACTCACTGGGTGACACAATTGGAGGCCGCACACTGAGAAGCAATGCGCTACTGGAATAATGCAAGCCGTGGACTTACGAGTGATTCTCGGGAATAAAGATTTCAAGGACACTTCTCCAACCTAGATATCCTCCTAGAAACAAATATTCTCCTTGTTCTCGAGGGCATTACCTATACCTTCAACAAGCGACAACTTCACAAAGATAATCCCTTTCCATATCACTAAGGCTCTGTACGTGGAGGATTCCTTAACATACCATCCTCCCATAAAACATCCGTGCTTACTAGCAGTTGTGTCCCTCCACCTTCTCCCTTCGTCCCAAACCTCCATAGCCATTTGCCTAACAAATTATTTCTCAACCCCAAATCCCTAATCCCTGCTCCTCCCTCATCATAGGGTTTACACAGCTCCCGCCATCTTAATAAATGGTACTTGTTCTTCCGTTCCGCTCATTGCCACCAAGGTGTTTCATAACGATACCGGTGGCCATAATAGTCATGACCATTGCCATTACGATATGGGCCGTAATGGCTGTAACATCATTTTTTTTTGGAAAAAAATCTTTTTTGGCCTTGTTATGGGACTGTTATGGACCTTTTTTTTTTCCTTCCTATAATGGTTGTTGTGACCTTTTTAGCCATGTAACGTGTAACGGTTACCACTGTTACTGTGATGTAATAGCCATTACGTAACCATTTTGGCATACCATGATTGCCACAAAAAATCGTGCCTCAGCCTTCCAATCTCATCAATACTAACTTTGGGCATCGAAATAAAAACATGAAATATATTGGCAAGTTTGACAAAGCTGCTTATATGATAGTTATATGGCCCCTAAGCAAGACACATCGGTACAACCATCTTGATAACTTTCTTTCAAATCTTTCCACCACATCCCACAAGCGTTTGGTTTATTGATGCACAATGGTAGCCTCAAATAAATGGAAGGAAAATAATCCACCGTACAACCAAATGAATTAGCCAGTTGCACACGCTCCCACCTTGACGTGCAAATACCCAACATAACATTTTGAGCAATATTAACTTTGAACTCTGACACAATTTCAAAGCATCTAATCGCCATCCTCAGCTTCTCCACCATAGATGTATCGACATTGCAAAAAAGAATCATATCGTTGGCAAATTGCAAATGGAAAATTAGGATACACAACCTCTCCATAGGAAAGCCACGATACAAACCAATCTCTTGCCCAAGTTCCAACATTTTGCCCAAAGCTCAGCTACCAGCTACCACTACAGTTGGGGGGGGGGGGGGGGGCTTCTTGAACTCTTAAAGAATCCTTTTGGGGATCCATTAATCAATACCGAGAATTTGGTTGAACTGAGACACTCCTTAACCCATCCTCTCCACTTCCTTACACTGCACACCCTATATGCCCCAACATGTAGTCTAAAAATTCCCAATTCATATGCTCATATGCTTTCTCATTGTCTAGCTTACATATGACCCATTTCGCCCCTTCCTTATGTCTAGAATCAATGCACTCATGGGCAAGAAGAGCACTATCTAAAATTTGTTGACATGAAAGCTCCTTGAAACTTAGAGATAACCCCTACTAAAATGCTTCAGAACCTAGACGCCAACACTTTAGCAAGGATCTTGTACGGATTCCTAATCAGGCTAATAGATCTATAATCTTTTAAGTTTTTCGCTCCTGTTAGCTTCAGGATTAAAGCAATGAAATCCTCTCCCGCTCAAAGAATTCTCCCATGAAACTCATCATGTCTCCTTTCACGATCTCCTAAAAAACCTCTCTTAAAAAAAACTGGGAAAAAAGCTAAGTGGAATCCATCCGGAACTGACACTTTATCCCTTCCCAAAGATTCAGGAGCTTTCTTGGCTTCGGCTTTAGAGAATGACTTCTCATGTGACTTCGTTCCCTCCCTTAAAAGACTTGTAAAGGGTAAGTTATTCAGATTTTGTCTTCTCTATCCTTCATCTGCCAAGAGCTCTCTATAGAAATGGACCACTGCATCACAAACTTTATATTTTTCTTCAAATCTCTCACCCTTCACTTCAATGCTACTTATCTTGTTACATCTAGCCCATGCACTTGCTATGCTTTGAAAGAATCTTGTATTTTTATCGACTTCTTTAAACCAAGTTGATGTAGGACAATTAACCACTTGCTCTAAAAGCTCGAACTGTTAGAGTATAGCGAATTAATCCCTTTATCTCATAGCCCAAGCCCCATATCTCATGGGTTAGGACCTCGGCTGAACCCCCTTTGTGGGCCCCAAATCACATAGGCCGCCCACCCCGAGTGTGTCTCCGCATCCCTCAGGCTACCCCACTCGAGCTCGGTGTGAAATGCGCATTTATCACCCCTGGTAAGGAGTCTCGAACACGAGACCTCCGTGGGCCTCAAATCGTATGGGTCACCCACCTCGAGTGTGCCCTTGCATCCCATAGGCGACCCCACTCGAGCCCAGTGTGAAAATGCCCTTGCATTAATCACCCCCGGTGAGGAGTCTCAAACACGAGACCTCCCGCTTTGATACCAAATTTGATGCAGGACATGAAAATTAACTATGATATGCAAGATTTCAGGCTTTAGATCAAACTAATTCAGAAACATTCACATAAAATTTCTACATCTCACACAAAAGTTCAAACATTCAAGCAAAGGGAATCTGTGCAGGTCCAGGCCCACACATGTTAGGGCTAGATTAATAAAAATTATGAGCCAGACGATACTCAAAGGGAAGTAAAACTCATCCACACATGCACAACAATCAGTCCCTAATCCAAGGGATTCACCAGTTTCAGTTCAAAGAACCCTAGATTTAGAAAATGGGCAAATAAATCGAAAATAATGCAATCTAGGGTTAGGGTTAGGGAAAATAGATATGAGAGGAGTAAAATAGGCAGGAAATCTGAACCTTGACACAGTCCACGCGCATGGACAGCGGGCCAGGCTTGTCGCACGTGCGCAGGGGCCTGACCGCATGTGCGAGGGGGCGCCGAATGCGGAAAGCGCCTCCCGTCTCTAGTTGGCCAGGAGAGGGCTTCAAAAACCCCGAGTTTCGTGTTGATCGGATGCGCGGTCTGTGCGTGTTGCTCCGCCGAAGTTTCAGCCCTCCTGCAAGGCCATATTCTGAAAATCGGTTGTAGAGAGAAGAACTACTACAAAAGCTGACGGATTCGAAGCTAGGATGGGTGTAGAAGGTGAGAAGTATGGATGGTAGAAGATATAGGTGAATCGGGATAGATGTGGCTTCGCAGCACGGTAGTTAGCCCTTCGATGAAGGGAGGGCTTCGCACCCAATTGAATTTTCATAACTCAGGAACTCAGAGGAGTAGAAAAAAATGCAGAATTTTTATTAAATTTCAATGAATAAAAAAAACTGCAAGGGGTGCCTCTTTATAAGAAAACCTTATACCCTAAAACTTGCGCCATGTGCGCAACCTATTACTTGGCGATGAAGTAAACAACAATAAAAGCTAATTAAAGAAATCTAAACTGTCCATGATATTCTAAATAACATTAATAAGCAAAACTTAAAATATGAGATTAATCAGACTAGTGGGTCACGATTATGAGATCCCATGATGGGCTTTACTTGACTATCGGGCCTACTCCAACGAACCAAAAGTCCATCTTCTAACTAGGAGGCCCTTCCTGGACGTCGTCATCGATCCAGATCGATGGTGGGGCCCTCCTTGTGTACGTGTGTAGAGACCGGGGGGGGGGGGGGCGACGTACGTGTGCGTGAGCACGTGATGTCCCCATCAACTCTCTCCGGCTGCGAAGATTTCGCCACTGGCGAAACAAAACTCATGAACCACTCCAAGATGTCAGGATTAAGTCTCCGAAGCTCCTCCTCAATGAGCCACGTGTTGTCTGAAGTTGGGCGTGACTTCCATTTGACCAGGTACTTCTGAAACCGGCCGTCCGACGTTGACACTATCTGATGGTCCAGAATATCCTCTATTTCCTCTTTGGGTGGGGGAAGCTTAGGTATGGGAGATAGAGGTTGAGAAGAAAGGTCGGGAAGAGGCCATGGATCAAGGGGTAAATATGGGGAATCAGGATGGGTGGGTGATGCAGGACATGAAAATTAAATATGATATGCGAGATTTCGGGCTTAAGATCACGTTAGTTCAGAAACAATTACACAAATTCCATATCCCACATGAAAGTCCAAACATTCAATTAAGGGGAATCTATGTGGATCCAGGCTTACACATGATAGGGTTAGATCAATAAAAATTATGAACCAAATGATACTCAAAGATAAGAAATAATCATCCACACATGCATAGTAATCAGTCCCTAATCCAAGTGATTCACCAATTTTAAATCAAGGAACCTTAGGGTAAGAAAAGGGGCATAAAATTGAGGATTTGAGTAATTTAAGGTTAGGTTTAGGGATTTTGGGTGAAAACGGAGTGAAAGAGAAGAGAGACGAACCAGAGAAGTATCGCACGTGTGGACAACAACAATGGCCCAGACGCACGTGCGTGTGATCACGGCCGCACGTGTGTGGGGTCCATTATTCAGAAAAAGGCCACCTTGGCCCTGGTCGGCTAGGGATGGACTCCAAAACCCCCAAATCTCAGCTCGATCCGATGTACGGTTTGTGCGTGGTGTTTCGTCGAAGTTTCAGCCCTCCTGTAGGGCCAGATTCTGAAATTCTGATGTGGAGAGGAAAATTACTGTAATAGATGATTGATTCGAAGTGTAGATGATGGGGTGAGATGAGAAGAAGGGATGGTAGAAGATGGGTAGTAGAGATGGCGATGGTTGGGGGCGAATTGGTATAGATGTGGCTTCGCACCACGATAGTTAACCCTTCAATGAAGGGAGGGCTTCACACCCAATTAGGCTTCACAACTCAAAGAGTAGGAAAATGCAGAATTTTTATTAATCTTCAATGAATGAAAAGAACTACAAGGGGTGCCTATTTATAGGAAAACCCTATACCCAAAACTCGCACCATGTGCGTAACCTATTACTTGGCGATGAAGTAAACTAAAATAAAAACCAAACAAAGAAATCTAAAGCATTCACGATATTCTAAATAATAACAATAAGCAAAACCTAAAATATGAAATCAATCCGACTAGCGGGCCATGATCACGAGATCCCATGATGGGCTTTTTTTGATTATTGGGCCCATTTTTTTTTAAACAAAAACTCTGTGTTAATAAGCAAAACCTAAAATATGAAATCAATCCGACTAGCGGGCCATGATCACGAGATCCCATGATGGGCTTTTCTTGATTATCGAGCCCATTTTTTTGAACAAAAACTCCGTCTTCTAGCTTAGGGTCCCTCTCTGGACATCGTCATTGATCCAGATCGACGGTGGGGCCCTCCTTCGTGTGTACATGCGTAGGGGGCGGCGTGCATGCGCGTGATGTCCCCATCAGTGGGTGAAAGGCCGGACAAAGTATTAGTGGTCCCCCGAAAAGCAACTAGATCCTCCACATTGAATGTGGAACTAATTCCCATGGAAGGTGGAAGATCTACCACATACGCATTGAGACCGTTTCGTTTTATAATTTTGAAGGGTCTAGCGCTACCCGTGTAATTTACGAACGACCCCCTGAGGATACCGCGTGGGCCTAATGCGAACCATTACAGAGTCCCCTACATTGAATTCCTTAAAACGTTTATGCTGGTCTGCGGAAAATTTGTAATGTTTATTACTAGTAGTGATCTTCACCTGATTTCTTGATGCAATGAATGGACGTGATGCACGAAAGACTCTGCAGACTCTGATGGCCTATGGGACAATGACATAGGGACAAAATCAATAGGCTTCCTAGGCTTATAACCTGTAATGACTTTAAAAGGACTTAGACCTATGGACCTATTGACTGAACTATTGAATGTAAACTTGGCTATGGGTAGTACAACGTCCCATGTCCTGGTGTGCTCCCCCACTAAACATCTGAGCAAACTCCCTAGGCTCCTATTGACCACCTTAGTCTGACCATCGGTCTGAGGGTGGTAGGCAAAGCAAAATTGAAGCCTAGTATTCATCATCTGCCATAGTGTCTTCCAAAAGTAACTAATGAATCGCACGTCACGGTCAGACATTATGGATTTTGGTAACCCATGCAGCTTGACGACCTCACTAAAGAACAACTTGGCAACATGAGATGCGTTGGAGGTCTTAGAACAAGGAATGAAGTTGGCCATTTTAGAAAAACGGTCCATGACAGTAAATATGGAACCGTGTTTCCGAATAGTCTTGGGGAGTCCAAGCACGAAATCCATACTGATGTCCTAACAAGGGATGAATGGAATTGGCAAAGGTGTGTATAATCCTGTATTTTGTTTCTTTTGCTTTGCTAGTTGACAAGTACGACACTGCCCTATAATTCTAGCCATGTCTCGCTTGAGGCTTGGCCAATGAAACCTATCTTCTACTAGGGCAATGGTCTTGTCTCGACCGAAATGACCCGCGACCCCTCCTGAATGTAACTCCCAGACAAGAAAATCGTGGAGGGAGGTGCGTGGTATGCACAAGCGGTTACTCCTAAACAAATATCCGTCTAAAATCAAGCACTCACTGCTAGCTCCTGATGGACTCTCTAACAACGATGCATACACAACTCCAAAATCTGGACACTTAGAATACTCTTCTTTGATGCGCTCGAGGCTCGTGACTTCGACACTCATGGAATTGAATAATGCGACTCGACGACTTAACGCGTCGGCAGGCTTATTTTCTACACCGGCCTTGTGCTTAAGCACAAAAGTGTATTCTTGAAGGAATTGAACCCACTTGGCATGCCTATGGTTTAATTTCTTCTGAGAGTTCAGGTATCTCAAGGCCTCGTGATATGAGAATAAGATGAATTCTTGCGACAATAGGTAATGACATCAACGGTGTAGAGACTATTTGATGCAGGACAAATAACCTCTTTGCTTGGCCCACAAACTTCATCTTGGCGAATTGGACTCGACGAGCATCCGTAATATCATACCACTCAAAATAGTGGTCTATATCCGCCAACCAATTTAAAAAGGCTTTAGGGTCTAAGTGGCCATCAAACGTAGGAGCGTCTACTCTAACTCCCTTGAGGAGTTGCGCATCTGGGTCATATTGATC
Source organism: Magnolia sinica (assembly GCF_029962835.1). Classification (NCBI taxonomy): domain Eukaryota; kingdom Viridiplantae; phylum Streptophyta; class Magnoliopsida; order Magnoliales; family Magnoliaceae; genus Magnolia; species Magnolia sinica. The sequence goes on from NC_080576.1 coordinate 29,596,632, forward strand.
ATGATGTCCCTCGCGGTGTGGGTGCACAGGTGCGTACCCATGACCAATTCCTTGACCGCCTCCATTCCTTGGTCTAATCTCATGACCACCTAGCTGAGATTGGATATGTTCCCCAATGGTGGGGTTTGCTTCGAGGGAAGTCTCTACTTGGGTAATGCGCACATTAAATTGCTCAAGGCGTTGGTCCATACATTGTTCCAAGCGCTTACCAAAGACTCAACCTGCTGGGTTAACTTGTTCATTGATTCTTGCAGTTGCTCCAGGTTTAGTGTAGGGTGCAAGCCAAAACCATAACTCATAGGTGTGGGCATACAACTACTAACTCCACCTAAGGACCTTCTACTACGACTATATGCAACTAAATGGGACTAAATGATCCTATGAGACTATATATGAGGGAAACTACACAATGCTACCAAAATCCAGCAATATAGTTGTCAAAATAAGGGGATAACAGAAAGTTACAGCAATGTGAATTGCTAACTTCCTGATAACAGAAATTTCAGCAACTAATATCAGGAACTACGGACTTCTAAACAGCTATATATAATGAAACTAGATGCATGATGGACTTAAACAAACTAACCCTAAACATGTAATGCATTCCCCTATAAGAACCCTAGGCTTTGATACCAAATTTGATGCAAGACATGAAATTTAAGTATGATGTGAAAGATTTTCAGGCTTTAGATCACACTAGTTCAGAAACAATTACACAAAATTCCACATCCCACATAAAGTTCAAACACTCAATCAAGGGGAATCTTACGTGGATCCAGGCTTACACATGCTAGGGCCGGATCAATCAAAATTATAGACCAAATAAGAATCAAAGGAAGTTAAATTCATCTGCACATGCACAAAAATAATTCCCTCAATCCAAGAGATTCAAAAATTTCAATTCGGGGAACCTTAAGGTTGAAGAAAGAGCATAAAATTGAGGATTTGAGTAATTTAGGGTTAGATTTAGGGATTTTGGTTGAAAGAGTGAAAGAGAGGAGAGAGACGAACCAGAGAAGTACCGCACGTGTGGACAACAACAATGGCCCAGACGCACGTGCTTTTCCGTACTCGGGGCCCCCTCGCACGTGCGGCTAGGCTCCCGCGCACGTGCGTTAGGCCTGGCCCGCTGTCCGTGCGTGTGGACTGTCACTAGGTTCAGAATTTCTACCTATTTTATCTCTCTCATACCTATTTTCCATAACCCTAACCCTAGATTGCATTATTTTCAATTTGTTTGCCCCTTTTCTAATCCTAGGGTTCTCTGAATTGAAACTGGTGAATCTCTTGGATTAAGGACTGATTACTATGCATGTGTGGATGAGTTTTACCTCCCTTTGAGTATCGTTTGACTTAAAATTTCTATTGATCCAGCCGTAACATGTGTAGGCCTAGACCCGCATAGATTCCCCTTGCTTGAATGTTTGAACTTTTGTATTTGATGCAGGACAATTAACCACTTACTCTAAAAGCTCGAACTGTTAGAGCATGACGAAGTAATCCCTTTATCTCATAGCCCAGGCCCCACATCTCATGAGTTAGGACCTTGTCCGAACCCCCCTTATGGGTCCACATGGGTACCGCCTCACACGGGCCGCCCACCCCGAGTGTGTCCCCGCATCCCACAAGTTACCCCACTTGAGCCCGGTGTGAAATGTGCATTAATCACTCCCGGTGAGGAGTCTTGAACACGAGACCTCCCCCTTGGGCCTCGTCCACCCCGAGCGTGTCCCTACATCCCATAGGCGACCCCACTTGAGCCCGGTGTGAAAATGCCCCTGCATTAATCACCCCCGATGAGGAGTCTTGAACACGAGACCTCCCACTCTGATACCAATTTGATGTAAGACAATTAACTACTTACTCTAAAAGCTCTAACTGTTAGAGTATGACGAATTAATCCCTTTATCTCATAGCCCAGGCCCCACATCTCATGGGTTAGGACCTCAGCCGACCCCCCTTCGTGGGCCCCAAATCACATGGGCCGCCCGCCCCGAGTGTCCCCGCATCCCACGGGCTACCCCACTCGAGTCAGGTGTGAAATGCACATTAATCACCCCTGGTAAGGAGTCTCGAACACGAGACCTCCCCCGTGGGCCCCAAATCGCATGGGTCACCCACCCCAAGTGTGCCCCTGCATCGCACAGGCAACCCCACTCGAGCCCAGTGTGAAAATGCCTGTGCATTACAAGTGGTCCACAATTGTTGCCTCCATTTAATCTCTTCCTCCCTTATGTAACTTGCACAGTCCTTCCCATTTCCCAAACTTCTGTTGAATAGTCGTCTCTTCCTCTGACAACTTCGTCCCCTCGGCCTTGACATCAAGCTCTTGAATCTTGCTAAGGATTTCTTCTGACTCGATCTCCTTCCTCCCCATTGCTTCCCCTTTCCATCCTTTGATTTTGCCTTCCACCTTTAGCCACATTAGCTCAAATCATAATGGTTTTGGGCCCTAGTTGACTTCCAAGAGGATCAGACAATGATTGGAAATGGGTTTTAGTAACCCATGTTGAGAAACCAATGGAATCTTTTTCACCCATTTAGCCGAAACCAAAAATTTGTCAATCCTTTTCATTATCGAATGATCTTGATCATTGGACCATGTGTACTTCCCACCCCCCATAGGGAGATTGTTCAATTCATGTATCTCGACCTAGTTTGAAAAACAGGACATGCTTCTAGTTATTTTCCCACTAGATGACTTTTCAAAAGAGAATCTTGTTACATTAAAATCACTTACCACACACCAAGGGCCGTTGCTTTTGCCTCTAACATTGTTTAACTTATCCCAAAACTCATCTTTGTTACCTGCCACATTTGGCCCATGGACCACTGTGATCATCCTCCCGAATCCATTAGATAGACCTGTTGGTAAGACCATCATTGAGAAGTAAATAGAAAAAAAAGAGTTTTCCTTTACCCAAATGGAAGCATCCCATGCCATTACTATCCCACTAGCAGAACCATTCACATCAATCAATATCCAATCTCTCCGTTCACATCCCACAAACAGTCCAACATTCTTTTCTCAATACCATGAGTTTTGGTTTCCTGAAACGACACAATTTCAGGTTTTGCTTTTCTATAGACATCCCAAATCTGAATCCTTTTTTCCCGAGATCCCAAAACCCTCGCATTCTAGCTTAAGATCCACATTTTGATTTTAACCTTTCTCTCCGACCCTTCCCATCGACCCCCAACTGATTGCCAAAGTCACAAGAAACATCAGAATGGAGGCTTACCAATTCTTTATTACCTCTAGGAAATTGTTGGACTTTACTTGGAGAAATAGATTGTTGCTTTTGCCTCATGTGCGACTCAATGAACTAAAATAGGTCATAATAATCTTCGTGATGTAGGATAACTAACCACTTGCTCTAAAAGCTCGAACTAATAGAGCATGATGAATCAATCCCTTTATCTCATAGCCCAGGCCCCACATCCCATGGGTTAGGACCTCGGCCGAACCCCCCAATTTGGACCCCACTTCACATGGGTTTCGCTTCACATGAGCCACCTGCTTCACATGTGTGGGCCCCGCCTCACACGAGCCACCCGCTTCACACGAGCCGCTGACCCCCAGTGTGCCCCTACATCTCATAGGTCACCCCACTCGAGCTCGGTGTTAAAATGCCCTTATATTAATCACCCTTGGTGAGGAGTCTCGAACACGAGACCTCCCGCTCTGATACCACTTTAATGTAGGATAACTAACCACTTGCTCTAAAAGCTTGAACTGATAGAGCATGACGAATTAATCCCTTTATCTCATAGCCCAGGCGCCACATCCCATTGGTTAGGACTTCGGCCGAACCCCCCTCGTGGGCCCCACTTCACATGGATTCTGCTTCACACAAGCTACTTGCTTCACACAAGTGGGGCCCACCTCACACGAGCCACCCGCCTCACACAGGCCACCCACCCTAAGTATGCCCCTGCATCTCACAGGCCACCCCGCTCAAGCCTGGTGTGAAAATGCCCTTGCATTACTTTGTCTCTATCTCCAAATGTGACACCAATTTGCCTCCCCAAAATGCATCAGAGCTTCCCTAATCTATCGCTTGACTTTCACCAGCGGGTTGGGCAATCCATGCTTATCACATCCCCAACCAGACATTAATCTCTCTTGGCCTAGGTCCAACCATTCCCCTTCGTCACCTGCCACTTGCAATGGACTGATCTGGAGGACATCCCTCTAGCTTTCATCTCCGCCTGGGACCTCTACAACCTCTAGCGAGTCTCTATCTGCCGCTATCTGATAAGGATCCAACGCATGAATGCATGTTGTGTCCTCTAGCTCACGTGCACACTCCACCACTACCAAAGCCTTCATTGACTCCTTGACGGTCATCCTTTCACTCCCCTCCTCCCCCTGGTCCAACAACAAAGGGTTGAAGCCTTCTCCACCTTGGTTGACAGACGAAGGGACGAGCCTCCAAAGTCCATCCTTGGAAATAAGATTACATATGCAAGAGTGTGATTTAAAAACTTGTTGCGCATGTTGCGATGCACACAAATTGCGAAAGAGGGACCCACATGCTAGGAGAGACAAGTGCAAGATATTTGAACCCTCTAACGTCTCGAGCTCCGCACATGGCTACCATTGACATGCAACCCCCTACACTAACAGTTCTCCCTGCAAACTTGACAACCAACTATCCATCCCTACACGATTTCCCCTAACAGTAGGCTAGGGCCTTTGAACCACAGCTTCGTACACCTGAGTTGTCCCATCGAAATAGGATCGGGCCTCGAGATGACTAGTTGGGGCACCACGTGTCGCGATCCCCTTCTCCCACTCCAGAGCCTGTCCTGACATCGAGCCGCATGTCGACATCTCAGAGCGTCCCTCACCGCCAGAGGATTAGACCTTGAGATGACCGGTTGGGTCACCACATGTTGCGATCCCCCTTCTCCCACTCGAGAGCTCGTCCTGACACCAAGCCACACGTCAACATCTAAGAGCTCCCCTCATTGCTAGACGACTAACCGATCAGAGACGAGTGCCACACGTCCTTCCTGACTCCCGAGACTCTACAGGATTACTAAGGCCATGCTTCTTCACCTCCTCAAAGCGCTCTGGATGCGATTAGCAGTGACTTGCTGCGATAACCCCTCTTCGACCTCTTTTCACTTGTTCTTGAAGCCTAGGCCCTCTTTCACCCGTACAGGTCACAACTAACTTCAACTCCCTAATGGCAATCACCACCTTCTCCGACACCGGGGAAGGATCTTTTCTTTTGCATGTAGACCCTCACCCACCTTACCTCCTCTTTGGCCTCTCTGGCCTCTGTCGCCAAATCCACTGCCATGACTTGACCTAGACACGAGCCAATGATCGAGAAAGCTTCGTAGAACCATAGTTCAATAGGCAGATCACAAATCTTATACCATTCTTCCAAATTCCGCCATCCAAAAGCAGATCTGTCAACCCATCTACAAATTTCCTCCATTAGACCGTCTTTGAATAGGGCCGCTGCAATGAAGACCCGATTAGTTACCACTTCCTGACTTAGAGAAACCCATATCTCCCTGTCTAAGAGGAGCTTAAGGGAGAATCATGTCTCCTCCCAAGGTGTGCCATAACAGTTATGTATTAGTCACACGGCCAATACATAATGGTAACGGTGGACACCATTATGCGATACAGGGTCAAAATGGCCCATTCTTGGAAAATGGTGTCGTAACGAGCATTATGGAGCGTGACGACCGTTACACTTGTAACAGTCAACTCCGAAAAAGAAAAAAAACTTAGATGGAAATCTTTTCTTCTTTTATTTTCTTCAAGAAAGAAAGAAAAAAAGAAAGACAAAAAACACACCTAGGGTAGTCTCTTTCTTCGTCTTTCTCTTCCTCTGCTGGCAGTCTGTGTGTATGTGTTTCGAAGGGAAAGAGCAACTCTCTCTCTCTCTCTCTCTCTCTCTCTCTCTCTCTCTCTTTTCTTTTAGGAGAATAGGATATGTGGTTGCTTTTTATCCAAGAGTTTAGAAAGGAAACATCCATCCAATTGTTTGGACTATATGTTATGGTCCAGTGGCGGATAATTTCCAACCTTTTGTATGTGTGGGAAATCCACTCCATCCAATAGGTTTGCCCCATCACGAGGATCACCTTTTGAAAAATTTAGGCATACCCACTTATCAAGTGGAGCAAACTTGTATTTTTTGTTATTTATTAATGGCTAGAAAATTCTTTTTTTTTTTTTTGAAAATTTTAAAATTTTATGGTATGGCCCACGTAATGAGTAGGTATGAATTATATTTTCATAAGGTGGGCCTCATTTTGGGGCCAATCTATTAGAAATGTTGGATTTCACATGCACTTAATTAGTTGGAAGTTATTTGTTGGGTGGACCATTGCTTGTGTTCTAAACTGTTTTGACTCGAGAACTTCTATTTTTAAGGTATAAAGTGCTCTGGTGGTGCATGAAACTTGATACACATACGCTCAGAAATTTGTACATGTGGCATGTGTTGAATCAAGCTGAACCCATTAAAATGTGGGGCCTGCTTAGTCACCATTCCAAAATTAGATTGTTTGAGTGATCATAACTGTTGATTTGAGGAAACTTAGTTTAGTGAAATAGGACCATTGGATTTTTAAAATTTTCAATGTCCAAAATGTCCACCAATTTGATAGTCGAATGGTGAAATAAGCATAATTTGGAGCCTTCATTGTCTTAGTAAGATGAGTGCCATCGATTGCATGAAGTTCGGACTGATTTGGGGGCACTCGACTACTTCGATTAGTCCTCCAAATCGGCGAACACTATTTATCCAAATTTAATGCTTCTTTTTTTTTTTCCATAAAATCTTTTGAGGAGAATGATGTCAAATGCTTCGAAGTATGCATTACTAGGATGAGTGTGATAGACTGTATGGATTTGGGAAAATTCGAGTGGTCCCTCGAATCAGCAACGCTATTCCTTTGAATTTGAATTTAATTTTCTTAAAATTACTTGGGGTGAATAATGTTAAATGCTTAGGGTTGTGAATTAGTGGGATAAACGTTATAGCTTGCATGAATTTTGGGTCGATTTGGGGGCATTCGAGTGGTCCTCCAAATTGACAACATTATTCATTTGGATTTTAATTTTAATTTTTTTCTTAAATTACTTGGGGGGAATGATATTAAATGCTTAGGGATGTGCATTAGTGGGATGAGTGCCATAGCTAGCATGAATTTGGGCCAATTTGATGTCAATTTAAGCCTACCAGGTTCATAAATTCATTAGACAGTCGAGACAACACTCTCACCCAAGAATGGACCATTACGCCATCATAAACATGATCAAAACAAAAAACAGATACATATTTAGAATATTTACAATATTTCGTATTTTTCCGAAAAATTTTGGATTTTTTTGAATAAAAAAATCGAACCAATTTGGGGGGGGGGGTTATTACGCCCCCATATCAGCTATTACCCATATTCGTAACGATGATGAACGATATGGCCACCGTTACCGATATGACACACCTTGCCTAGGGGTGTCAGCGGGCTAGTTAGGGTTGGGCCAACCTCTATCCAAGCGGACCAAGCCCGGCCTGCTTTCTTCAACCTAAAGCCCAAACCCGGCTCGGGCCCTTGAAGGGCAAAAAAGGTCCAACCCAAGCCCGACCCTGAATGTTTATACAAGCCCTGACCCAAGCCCGAAACAGTGGCCTAAATGGATTATTGTAGAGAGAGAAAGAGGGTAGATTTCGGGTGAGAGAGAAAGTTTGGGTAGTTCTCTCATATAAGACATTTACAAAATTGCCCTGTACAAACCCTAACAGGTCGGGTCAAGTTGACGAGCTTTTGGACATCCAATCCACAAGCGGTCTGCTTTAGAAATGGGCTTTAATTTTAAGCCCGAGCTTGGCCCTCGGGCCTGATACACCAACCCAAGTTGGCCTGAGGCAAGCCAAGCGCGGAAGCCCGATGGTCCAACTCGTGACACCCCTAACCTTGCCTCCAACCCTCCACACTTGGTCAACCATACCTTCACCTCTGCCATCGTTGCCTCCCCCTTCTTCACCACCAGGCTCCATTGAAGTGCATCCCAAGCGTTTTTAGCGACGAGAGGGTGGACCCTTTCCACCAATTCCTCCCACCTCCCTCCCTCCAAAGCCATCTGCCCATATCGTCCCTCCCCTGATGCTGCTCTTTCTATTGACTTCCCTATGCTTGACGACGCTACCCTCATCTCTTCCCCCATTACCTTCTTAGCCACCACATCCCTGAAAGATATACCAACCCTCACTGTCCCGTCTGCACATCTCTTTTCCCCTTACTCTAAGCTCACACTCACTCCTTCCCCAACTTACCCGATTCCTCCTCTACCTTCTTCACTTATTGATAGAGTCTTGGTCATATCTAGCTTGTTAGACGAAGAGCTTCAACCCCTCGAATCTCCTTCCGTTTAACGTTTTCAACATTGTTGACACTTCCTCTGCCTCTCCAAGCGAACAAAAGTGAAGCTCCTAACCTCCCTTGTGCCCTTCCTTCTCAGAATCACCACCTCCATTGACGTAAACCTTCCAAACACCCGCTTGAAGTTAAGCTCCGTCCACCCCTCCAGGAAGTTTTCCACAAATAAGTTGGGGAGCTCAAGAACATGTCTTGATTGCAAAACTTCTTCCCACTTCTAGATTTCCTTGGACCTACCCAGTGTTCAAAATATCGGTATTGCCCAATGTATGACACCCTTGGGATACAGATATGTATTGGTTATCGCATGGGATATATCGTTTGTATCGCATAATTTATCGCACTTTTTGGGAAACATGGGGAAACATTGGGGAAATGGTTGAATTTTTCAATGAAACTTCAGGGATTATTAAAAAAGACCTTAATACACACTTTTAAATCATAAAATCTCTAAAAAGAAGTGCGCATAATAGGTTTCCTTTGTATGGGGTCTAAGCTATGCGCACTGTCCCATTGAACTACGACAACTATATTCAGTATCCACCCCGTCCATCTGTTGTTCATTGTTCATTGTATATCCATACTGTCCATCTGTTTTCCAGATTATTTTAGGATATGGGCCCAAAAATGAAGCCAACAAATATTTCAAGTGAATGACACCACTGGACACGGTGTTCATTGAACTTCCACCATTAAAAGTTTCCAGGCATCCACTATAATGTTTATTGACCATCCAACCTATTGATAAGGTCATATAGATTTGGATGACAAATAAAAACAAATATCACCTGGATGTAAAACTTTTGTGGCCCATAAAAGGTTTTCAATGATCATTAATCACTGCTTCTTGTACCGTGGTCCACCTAAAACTTTTATCTTATTTATTTCTGGGACCATGGCATAAAATAAGCTGAAAAAAATATGAACGGCGTGGCTATACAATTCATACATCAAGGTGGGCCCTACGGTCAACGGTCCCACCCACATTGCTGGTTGGGGGACTCACCAAGTTCGCTGGGGCGCGGATTAGGTGTTTACCTCGACAATAACTTAGTGGGTGTTCCCACCATAGGACCCACCTTGATGACATTTTGCATATCTACTTTGTCTGTTTGTTTTTCCAACACATTTTAGGCCAAGTTGCTAAAAATTAAGCATATCCAAATCTTAGGTGGACCACACCACAAGAAATAGTGATGATTGAATAGTCACCATTAAAAACTTCCCAAGGCCCACTTCAAGCAGATCCGTAATGTATATTTTCCATCCAACCTGTTGATAAGGTTAAGAAAAAAAATTAATGAAATGGAAAATACAAAGATTAGATTCATCCAAAACTCGTGTGGCCTACAAAAAGCTTTTAATAGTTATTCACCACTTTTTCCAGTGGTGTGGTCCACTAGAGATTTGTATCTTCATAAATTTTTGGATAACGTCCTCAAATGAGCCAAGAAAAAGGATGGACGGCGTGGATATGGATAAAAATCATCAAGGTGGGCCCCACACAGTAAGGTTAACACCCACTAACCTAAATAGCTAATCCGCTGCCTTTGCCATTACGTAGTAAGAGACGAATGGACCTATCAGAGGCTATATAGGGCCCGCCATGTAAAATATGTTTTATCCACGCCATCCATCCATTTTGACAGATCATTTTAGGGCATGATCCTAAAAAAGAGGCAGATTGAATGCTCCACTGGACCACACCACATTAAATAGTGGTGATTGAGTTATTTGCCATCCAACGTGTTCAAAACATCGTAGGGCCCATCGTGATGGTTATTTGGCCATCCAACCTGTCCATAAGGTCATATGGACCTGAGTGAAGGTAAAAAATGAATATCAGCTTGATCCAAAACTCCTGTCCCTATCGAAAAGTTACCAATGATAAGCATTCAATCTCCACTGCTTCCTGTGGTGTGGTCCACTTTAGGCTTAAAAATGCCTCTTTTTTATACTCATGCCCTAAAATGATCTTCCATAATGAATGGACGGATTGGATAAAACATATACATCAAGGTGGACCCCACAGAGCTTGTGATACTTTGTCCGTTTGAGCTATCGCGACGCACCCACGTCCGTAAAATGCATTAAAACCCAACATTTGAAAATACGCAAACAGAAAGGGTTTCGAACATTTCGAAACCCTAAAATCTTCCAAAAAATCCCCAATTTCTCCCAAAAATCCCTCGATTAAACCAAAATCTCACGGGGTTTCGCAGATTTCTTGCCGAAATCTCCTTTACGATGTAAATCGAGCATCTATTCGAAGAGAAAAAAAAGGGGAAATCGAGATTTGTGGAGCTTACGATGCACCACTATGGATCGATCGAGTGGCCCACCAAATTCTAACTCCGATCATGCAATGTTCTTCTATAGGTACCGAAATCCTCTGGATTGAATGATTTTTCCATTTTTTTTTTCGATTTTTTTGGTGATATCACAAAAAATTGTGCGATATCGTGCTATATATCGTTCGATACATAGAAATCTATATTTTTTTCATTTCCGAGGGGTTTCTGATGGGTTTCGTGTCACTGACCAGCGATAACGATAATATCGGCCGATAGTATCGATATTATGAACACTGGACCTACCTTCCTTTAGCCTTCTTCCTTTGCCCTGCTTTTGACCCCTTCTCCCTCGATGTTTGTCCCCACAAAAGCCCACCTAGTCGCTAAAGGGACTTCATCAGAGAGGCCCAACTGCTGCTTCCCTTTGCATCTTGATCTTCCTAGTGAATACCCCAATTGCACCAACCGACCTTCCTCTCCTATCTTCTATACTCTTAAATTGATGGGACCTGCGGCCTTCGACCAATTGGACCATCTTTACCCTTCATCTCATCTTCCCATCTCCTGCTGCTTTCTCAGGGATGAAAATCTTCTCACGTACCTCCCATCTTCATGAGCAACTTCTGAAACGAGTGGATGAAAAATCACAGTCTCGCCCTCTCGGTTTGCCATGGGATGTCGGGATCTCCCTTGTGATCAAGATCCTCCTCCCCTTCCCGCGATTGTCTCTGCATGGATTTGAATATGGGCCCTCTTCCAAGAAAACAATAAAAATCTTAGGTGAGGAAGTCGTTTCCACATTTTAGGGAAGGCTTTTGAAAATTCGGAATATGAAATGCTTGCCAGATTTACCCTTGAAATGTATTTTTTTTTTCTAGATTCCCTCCAACATCTTTTAGCTGCTATTGAGAAGTGAGATCAAAACTTTTTTGGCGTTAATAACTAGGGCACACTGAAGCTGTACGCTAGTTATTATTTAAATACTAGATACATGGCGCTGTCCATTTACCTTTGAATTTTGGGGTCCATCAATTCTCACAATTACACCTTGATGCGGACATCAGTGGTGCACCCTTTAGAGTGTACCAGAGGAGGAGGCGTCGCAGACAGAGTACCGGAGTGGAGGAGTTGATGTGGATGGACGTTGGGTCCATCGGACCCATTTTCGGACGTGCTATGAGTGCAGGAGCGGCATGACCGCACCTTGACCATAAATCCATAGGTCAGATTTCACACCCTACCACACGTGTTTTAGTTTTAGACGTTTTTGTTCTTTTCCTTATTTCAGAGGCTTTATTGCACTTTCTTTATTTTTTGTCTTTTTTATTAATTTTTTTTTTTTTTTTTTTTTGTTTTCAGGCGCTTTAGTGCACTTGTACTTTTTCCATAGCTTATATATAGTTGTGAGAAACCCTATTTTGATTATTATTGAATGAATAGAAATTCGTCTCTAGGGTTTCAGGATTGGCCCTTGGGTATTAAGGATTCCACCCTGATTTCAGATTTCCTTCTTTCTAGATCTTTGAGGTGCAGGAAAAAGGTAAGAATCATCTTCCTCCTTTTCTTTTGACGACAAAAGGACCTATACCTTTTTCATCTCAAACCCTTTATTCTTCACCCCGTTCGTTCCTCTCTGGATATCTCCTTTCTAGTTTGAACGGAAAAGAGGGATGATTAGTCAGTAGGATTAGATCCAAACTTGACTGTGTACTGACTTATGCTAGATCTGGGCATATCCCTAGGGCCTCCCTTTTTATTGTTTATGCGATTTATGCTAAGGGGCATAATCCTGACGGAATGATCTCATCTTTGTTTTGAAATTTACCTAATCCCTTTGACTGGAAACAATTAGTTAATTGGCATATTTATTTGAACATTCTTTAACCTGATTATGCATGCATCTAGGATTTGGTCATCACATATCCCTGCATCACACCTATACTTTTTTTTTTTTCTTCTTTTTGATATATAATGATAATTTATTGGAAAAACAAACTACAAAAGGAACATAGTGAGATAGAGGAAAAATTCCCAATACAAATGGAATGCCAAAGGACACTGCTTTTAGCAAGCTCATGGGCTACAATGAGACCTATACTGGTAACCTGCTCCCTACACATCCATACCTACACCTGGTAAGGGGAGATGGCTTTATGCTTTTTGCAGAATGCATTTGTTGACCAAGATGAACATATTTGGCCTTTTTGTTTGATCTCCAACAAAAAGGGATGTCATAAAAACTGATTAACTGTTCTAGAGGAGAAGAATGTACAATGCTGGCTAGAAGGGACAAACCAACCTATGTTGACAAGTTGTTCCCAACTACTAAAGAAGCCCAGTTAAATCTGTTTCTGGATAGCTCATTCACATCACTTAGCGAGACTCAAAGATGCCCACAATATTGGTTTAACTAGACTATGCTGCAATTCATGAGCATTACATCCATATGTGCTGTGTCCTAATGGTTCTATATAATTATGTTGCTAACAGTACAGATTTAGTAAGATGATCATCATCATCATCATCTAAGCCTTATCCCAATTAATTGGGGCCGGGTACATGAATCTTGTTCTGCCATTACACTATCAAAATACAGATTTAGTCAGATCTTTTTATTTTATTTTATTTTATGTTTTTGTATATTTTGTCAGATCTTTGATTCATGAAAGAAAATATGCTCAATCATCACCAAGGATTCACTTTTGGTTTCTTGGTATTTTGATATTTCTTCAGGTATTGCAGGAGCCTTGTACATTCCTACAGTTCAAGCAGCGTTGCCACGTCTTTTGGGTGCTGCTGCTCCACCTGGTGCTGGTGCTCGTGAGAATCGTCGCCAATGTCACAAGGTAATTGCAGCTCTACCACTAAAAAGATCTCCTTACCCTTAAAGTAGGTAATAAATTGTTCCTTTCCCAGGTTTTGAGGTTATGGCTTGAGCGACAAATCCTCCCTGAATCACTTCTTCGTCGCTACATGGATGATATTGGAGTTTCTAATGATGACAACACTGCTGGGTTTTCTCTTAGACGTCCATCTCGCGCCGAGCGTGCTGTGGATGATCCACTTAGAGAAATGGAAGGGATGCTTGTTGATGAGTATGGGAGGTGTGTATTATGTTTATTTTCCTTTTAAATTGTGGTATCTTTATCGTGCAATCTTTCTAGTTTTCCTAGATTGATGATCTGTCAACAGAATTGAACAGCAATTTTTTGGCATCATAATTTGATGCTAAAAATTTGAAGAAGCATAAAACTTTTTTCAAATTTTTTTTTTTTTCAATAGCAACCCTGCCATGTGTAGTGATGCTTGTATGCTGGAATATGACATTGTGAAATTTGGCCCCCGCGGACACCCCCCCCTCCCGCCTTTTAAATTTTCTTATGAATGGTGACGAATTTTATTAAAACCTTTAAAAAAAATGAAAGAACGGAAAAACAGCTAATCCAAATAGAAGACGAGTTTGAAGCCAGTGAACCTCTCATCAGTCCCTGTCTAGCAAGCCTACAAACCGCTTCATTAATCTTTTGGCAAGCTAAGGAGAAAGGGTCTTGTAGGGAAGATATATGATTTCCTTGATTTCTTAAGTACAATTTGTAAATTTTCAAGGTGCCGTGGCATCACTGGAAAACCATTGAATAACCTGCTTAGATACTACCCCCCCATTTTATTTATTTATAGCTTTTTTGTAACTTCAATTGGCCTTGTTTCCTTGGAAGAACCCAAGAATGCCATCAAGAAAAAAGAATTTCTCTATCACATTCCACTTCATTAATCTTTTGGTAAGCCAAGGAGAAAAGGGTCTTGCTTGTAGGGAAGATATATGATTTCTTTGATTTCTTAAGTACAATTTGTAAATTTTTAAGGTGCCATGGGGCATCACTTGAAAACCATTGAATAACTTGCTTAGTAACTACCCCCTAGAAGAATCAAGTTAGAGAAGCCGGCGCCGCAAGCCGATCCGACGTATGTTCAAATGCATGCACCTTTCGACTACTCTCTCGGGGCGCGCCATCCAAACTCGTTGTGATGAACGGGGATAGAACAAATCTATCTCGGGACGCACTTCTTATCAAAAGCCGACAATTCGTCGACTGTGACAGAAGTCGGAGGAGACTATCGAACTGTACTCATGCACACAAATTTATTTATTTATAGTTTTTTTTTTTTGTTTTTATTTTTATTTTTTATTTTTATTTATTTTTGTAACTTCAATTGGCCTTATTTCCTTGGAAGAACCCAAGAATTCCATCGAGAAACATAATTTCTCTATCACATTCTTCTTAGATTTTTCTTTTCAAGAAGAGGCGAAGAGCAGGGTGGGATTAAAGGGAGGTGTTATTTATTATTATTTTTTTCTAAATTATTGGGAGAGGCAGGGAGCAGGGTAGGATTAGAAGGAAGTGTCTTTTTTTTTCTTTTAGTGTAGTTAATGGTGCAATTGCCCTTAAAACCCCTAAAACTGCTTGGAAGTTCCATGTGCAATTTTTTTAGAAATAAAATTTTTAATCATTTATGTTATATATAGGATACATGTAGGTTTTTTAATAGTTTTAGCTCTAAAAGGAATTTAATAAAATGAAATAAAATTAGATATTAAGTTATCGCGAATTTTTAATAGAGTGGTAGACAACAATTCCAAAAACTTACATCTACTCAAACATTCCAACGAATCCAGAAAACCCTAAAATTTCAAATTTCCCAAACGAGTAACCTTAATCTCACAAAATTCCCAATTCCTCTTGGCTTAAAACCCCATATCCCCAATTCTGCTGAAATTCCCCAATTCTAAACCATAATGCTCCAATTTCTAAATTTCCCAATTTCCCTTCTCCCCTAAATTCTCCAACCCAAAATCATAATCCCTAATCTTCAATATCCCAAGATCTTGTAACCTAAAATTTCCAATTCCGCTAAAATCCCCAATTCATCATGTTTCTCTTGTATGGCACAAATGGAATCTCAAATTGCTTTTAAGAAGCCCAATGTAATGCTTGAAACACCAATAGAAGAAAGACAACAAGAAGAAGATCTTATGAGCCTATAAAAAATCTATGAAATTTGGGAGAGGTGGTATCTTTCATAAATAAAAGCTTTGATATAAAAGAAATGGGGAATTTGTATTCCAATTTCCAAGGGAGTTTAGAAGTTTTTCTAGCCGTAATGGGTGTGAACTTTCCAAACATATCATTCTCTAAGATACCCAAAAGTGTAAATCACAAAATTATAATGGTGGCGACCAGGTACACCCACACGCATGCAGCGATGTTAGGTGATAGGCGCCCACCTCCGTAGTAAGTAGAAAGTCATCCTCAATGGATGTTGTATGTGCCTAAGAGATGAGAAAACCATGGACCATTTGTTCAGTCACTGTTCATTCTTGTCCATTGTATGGGAATGGTGCATTCATCAGTTTGGCAAGGCACAGATAGCATTGGCATTGATTGCTTGCTCCTTGAGAAGTTGAAGGGTGGCTTGGAAGCTTGTAAAGGGAGAATGTTATGGAACATTTAGTTTTTTAGTAGGTTTATGGGCAATTTCGACGAAAACAAACAATAGAATGTTTAACAATAAATCAACCAGTTTGTAAGAGGTTCGATAGAGAAGCTCTAATTTATCTGCATCACTTACCCAGTTTGCTAATGACACTTAAATTTTATGTGACTCATCGAAATCTTAAGAGCAGTCTATATGGTTCTGCCTGGTGGACTAAATTGGGAGGTGTTATCATATGAGAAGAAGAGGAAGGTGCATTTGTATTCAATCAACTGGATAGGCGACAATCTGAGTCCAATAAAGAAATGAATGAGGGACTCTAGCAAGCTGAACATAGGCATTGTAGGTGTGTGTTGACCATGCATTCGTGTCATATAATATCATATGCATGATAGAGATATTTCTGAGGTGTTTCAAAGTAGTCCCTAGCGTCACTGTTAATCTGAACAAAGTGTTGTTGCAAGGGTTGCGACAAGGATGGATGATGTCAAGGGACTGGAGACTGGTTGCAGGGCAAGGCAGTTTCATTACTAACAAAATACATTGTAGCGTGACAAATATCGCCAAGTTTTTGAAATCTCGTAATAATATCGCAAAAACTACACTAAACGATGTTTTTTTTTTTTTTTGAAAGACGACGATTATATTAAAAAACGAAAAGGAATACAACTACATGAAAAGAGCCCACTGAGATAGCAGACATAACTAAACACCTAAGAAAATGAAATCACAGCCCTTCAGGGCTTCAACATGAGTGGCCCATTCGATCAAACTCCGCTTTGCCTTCGACAAGACAACCCCTGCAGGATTGTCAATGTCCCTGAAACATCTGTTATTCCTTTCTTCCCAAACTGACCACCAAATCGCTAGAATAACCATCCTCTAAATCTTCGATCTAACCTTCCCAATGTAAACACCATGCCACGCTTGAAGGAGAAGGTTAGCTTCATCAGGAAAGCACCAGCTGATGTTGAACTGGAGAAGGAAATCAGACCAAATAAAGGATATAAAAGGACAGTGCACTAAAAGGTGGTCGACAGTTTCTTCTTCCCGCATACAACATAAACAAATGTTAGGAAGGATCATCCCTTTTCTCCTCAGATTGTCTACAGTTAAGATTTTCTTTTTGCCAGCTAACCAGCCAAAAGCCACGATCTTAGGGGGCGCAACATACTTCCAAAGGTGGGAGGACTGACTGAAATCAGAAGCAGTTAGATTGGAGTGAATCCGATTGTAAAGAGATCTAACAGAGAATCTGCATGATTTTTCCGGTCTCCATATAATGCTGTCAGAAGAGGACTGGATAGAAAAAGTAGCATAGATGCAATCCAGGAGATCAGCAAATTGGGTAATCTCCTAGTCTTGCAAGTTCCTTCTACAAATCACGTTCCACACAATCTTGCCGTCGATCACAGAATAACAGCCAGCCACATAGACTTCCTTATCAGGAACAATGAGGAATATGTTCGAAAATCTAGTTTTAAGAGGCAAGTCCCCTACCCAAATGTCTTCCCAAAATCAAATATTTGCCCCATTACCAAGGGCAAAACCGATGCCAACGAGCACTTCCTTTTTCATCTTTAAGATATCCTTCCAGATAGCTAACGCCCTATAGGAAGACGTGTCTTTAGTCCACCACCCACTGGTTGATCTCCCATATTTGTGCTTGATAATGGAGTTCCAAAAACTCCCATCCTCTGCCCCTAGTCTCCAAATCCACTTGCCGAGTAATGCTCTATTCATAGCTTTGAGGTCTTTTACCCCTGCTCCACCATCAGAGATACGACGACACACCTCTTTCCAGTTAAGAAGATGGAATTTCTTCTTGGCCTCCTTGCCATGCCAAAGGAATTCCTGCCTTAATTTTTCGAGGATTGCCAACACCGAGCTCGGATATTTGAGGAGAGACAAAATATATCAGCAGGTTGGAAAACGTTGCTTTAATTAGGGTGAGGCACCCTCCTAAGGATAGATATCGACACTTCCATCTAGCAAGATATTTCTCAAATTTGGAAATGACTTTCTCCCACATCCTTTTAGGCGGCAAAGCCAAGCACAAGGGGGGACCCACAAATGAGGATGGGAGGGGAGCCGCGGAACAGCCGAAAGCTCTCGCAAGGATGTCGATCTCCTCACTCTCCATGTTGATCCCAATCAGCTTGGATTTTGCCATATTGACTTTCAGGCCTGAAACTGCCTCGAAGCAGCGAATTGTGGTATGAAGGTTATCCACCTTGTTTGTACTGGCATCAGAAAAGATCAAGGAATCATCTGCATATTGAATATGAGAGATTGGGCTGGTCCTACCTTTAATTTTGATTCCGCTTAAAATGCCTTCCGCTTGACCTTTATGCAGCATTCTAGATAAGGCGTCCCTTACAAGAAGAAATAGAAAAGGGAAGGGGATCTCCTTGTCTTAGACCTCTCAAGCTCTTGAAGAAACCTTTTGGGGATCCATTGAGAAGGATAGAGAAGTGAGCCTAACCGATGCATTTGCCCATCCAAGCTCTCCACTTTTCCCCAAACCGCATCCGATTCAACATATACTGCAGTCGACATGGTCATAAGCCTTTTTTATGTCCAACTTGCATATAATATTCTTCGTTCCGGATCTAAGAATAGAATCCAGACATTCGTTAGCAATGAGAGCCGCATCCACGATCTGTCTGCCTGAGATGAAAGCACATTGGTTTCCTGAGATGATCTTCCCAATTCCCTTTCTTAAACGAGACGCCAAAACTTTTGCAAGAATTTTATAGGGGCCTCCCAATAAATTGATTGGCCTGAAATCTTTGAGAGAGGCCACCCCCGACATTTTAGGAATAAGAGCTATGAAGGAGGCCCCGAGGCCTTTTGATATCCTGCTCCTACCGTGAAATTCAGAAAAGAAATCCATTACATCTTTTTGTATCACTTCCCAGAAATGTTGGAAAAAGATAATGGGGAAACCATCTGGGCCTAGAGCCTTATCACCACGGAGAGAATCAATCGCCTGTTTTACTTCTTCCTCTAAAAAGGGGGATTCTAGCATGTCAACCTCTACAGCCGAGATACTGTGTAACTCAAGAGAATCCAAAGTAGGCCTATGCCAATCCTCTCCCTTAAGCAGAGCAGTGTAGTATGCTACTATCTCGTCTACTATGATGTTTTTGTCTTCTATCCAGACCCCGTTCACAACTATACTGCTGATTTTATTATTCCTAGCGTGCATACTAGCAATGCTATGGAAAAAAACGTGTATTTCTGTCTCCTTCTTTAATACGTTTTTCCCGAGATTTTAATTTCCAGGATATTTCTTTTTCAAGAGCCCTGCCAGCGAGAGATTGGATTAACTATATTCTTCTGGCCAGAATATCTGTAGACATCGGAGCCACTTTAGCCTGAACATCAATGTTGAGTAGTTCAGATAATAGAGAATCTGATTCTTGTTCCCTGATTTGAAATTCCTCTTGGTACCATTGCTTCAAAGCTTCCTTTAGCCGTTTTAGTTTAGAGCTAAGTTTGAAACCTGCAAAGCCTTCTACCAGGAACCCAGACCACCAATTAGAGACCATCTGATTAAAACTTTGAATTTTAAGCTAGGAAGAATCGAATTAAAAAGGTTTGGGACCCCAGTTCTGCTCCTCAACATCAAAGATGAGAGGGCAGTGGTCAGACGTGGTTCTTGGAAGAACAGATTGAGAGGTTGAGGGGAAGAGTTCTAGCCAATCAGGAGAAACAAGATACCTGTCAAGTCTGGAAAAGATAGGATTTGCTCTCCCATTGGACCAAGTAAATCTGGAACCAAGCAAAGGGAGATCCACTAACTCCTGATCATCAATCCAACGAGAGAAGGATGCCATCGCTGGAGTCATCGAATTACCATGAGACTTTTCTTTAGGATACCTGATAATATTGAAATCCCCCACTATATAGCAAGGCCCTGCAAACTTCTGTCTAGATGCCGTAACTTCTTCCCAGAATTGATTCTTGTAGGCTTCTTGGGAAGGGCCATAAACTGAGGAGAACAGGCAGCTAAACCTTGAAGAATTGTGCTGTAGCCTAATCGAAATTGAGAAGGAACCAACCCAACTACTAAGGATTGACCACTGGGACGATTTCCAAGCCACCAGAATGCCTCTAGCGCTGCCAATAGAATCAAGGACTACCCATTTTGCATCTCTGGCCTTCCAGAGGGAACCCATCAACCTGTCGTCGAACCCGTTGATCTTCATTTCCTGAAAAAAGATGACATCTGGATTATTCTTATCGCAGGTGTCTTTTATTAACCTTCTTTTCTGTTTGGACCCCACTCCCCTAACGTTCCATGAAATGAACTTCATTGGGGAACCGAACTTCCCTGAAGTCCCTGATTCTAGTGGAGTCATCTAATATACTTGGGCAGTTCGCAAGACATTGCAGTTCTCTGCTGCTACAAGATCTAGAGCGACGGCTTCTCGGCGATTTCATAGCTGAAAGGGGTCTGCCACGAGACTCCACATAGTGAAACAGGGCTATGAAGTCCTCCAGACAATCTTCGAAAGATAGGCCTAAAGATCTGCTAACGTGGCCCATTGCGTCTCTGATCCACTTCTTTCTCTGAATTGTTTCTAGCAGATTAGCTCTGTTAGAGTCGTTTGTAATCAGCTTGATGGCAGCTTCTGCGGGAACCGAGACAGAGCCAACACGAATCTGCAGTGGTTCCGCTTTTATAATCTCAATGTCTGGTTCCTCCTGAAAAAGCGTCAGAAGGCTTTGATCTGTCCAGTCGTATGAAGAAAAGAGGAGAATAGGGCAGGGACATTGCGGAAGGCAGGTTTTCCAATTGATAGGAACCTTGGTCGAATTCAGAACTTTCGGTGTTCGGGAGTGTCCTGAGGGATGAATCGATCTGCGGGGTAATTGACATCGACATTGTCCGCTAGGAGGTCGTTCGTTGGAAGGTTGGAGCCGGAAAAAGATTGTGCCGCACTGCTTGAGGGAGCTGGAATGACAACATAAGGGTCAGTTGGGGTGTTAAAATGAGACACTAACCTTCGGTTTGCGATCGGGTTTGTCTCCAAGGATAAGTTGAGGTTGAAAGGAATGGGATTTGATAAGCATAAGTCTACCCGAGACCTGATACCTACAGGGCCCGATTTGACCCTTTTGGATCCATCGGGTCCGGGTCCTTGCCTATCCACACCGGATTCGCCACGCGTCCTTGTTAGCCGTTCTTCGATATTACGATCTGACTCTCTGAACTTGAGAGAATCGAGGCTATAGCATGGCATGCTTTCCGCTGTTTGATTGCATTGCTGTATGCCATGTGTATCACCTCGAGTGAAAGTAGAGCAATGAGAGAAAGCTTCCGCGCCATGCGTCTGGCGAAAAGACCGTTCGCTGACACGGTCATTGATTGCGGTAGGTGAAGGAGCAGAGGCTAGATCCGGTACTCCCTGGGAGCACTGAAGACGTACTCCCTCGTATTTTGCTCCAGCGGCCATGGTTGAGACAGGGGGGGAGTAGATTTCCTTCGCATGCCAGAGATCGCCCCATCTGGGGATCGGAATATGCTTCTCTTCCCTCTGTAAGGGGAGAGAGATCTCTCTGTCATCCACAAAAACGTGGATATGGGTCGGAAGGGGATCTCCTTTGTTTCTGCGGACGAGAACTCTAGTGACTGCCATCTCCTCACCAAGCTTAGTTTTGAGATCCAATTCAATGAGTGAGCCTAAGAGTTTTGTCGTTGAAATGAAGAGCTCATCATACCAGAGTTCAAGAGGAATACCCCAGATGAGGATCCAGACCTCCTCCGATCCAAAAATAGAGAACTCGTCCTAGCTTTGTACTCTTGAAACTAGATTGTCTGTGTGTGTCACCCCTGCCATGATAAGAATGTTCGGTTTCAGCCCCGGACACAGTTTAACCCACAACTCATTGTATCCTATGGGTTTGATCGAATATTGTGCAGGTTGGATTCTACAACAGTTATCGATCTAGTTCCCGACTTGAGATATGGATACCCCTTCCCTAGTACTGATCACAACTGAATCCAGCAAATCTTGCTTCGATTGTTGTACACGCTCTTGATTGATTTGCAAAGTATAGGCATCGTTTGAATCCTTCGGTTTTTCTTGCTTTTTCCTAGCCTCCTCCTTACTAGTCCTCAGATTAGTATTTTGGGGCTGAGTCGACTTCGAAGAGGCTTCTGAATTGATTAATGCATCCTTGTATGAGGATCCTTTTACCGAAAGGGGATTGCTTTGGCGATTAACTAGCAGAGCCTTCTTGGGATTTTTGGGTGAAGGGCGATTTACTTTCCTTCCTGTCCGATCTGGGCCAAATCTCACTCTTTGGACCAGGAGCGGAACCCCTCCAAAACGTTCGTCGTGAAGCATAAACACTGCTCTGGAGAGTTCTTCCTCATAACTCATCCTAACTAGCACAAATCCTCTATACTACCTGGAGACAGCGTCCCTAAGCATAACAACGTCCATGACTGCTCCAGCCCTACCAAACACTCTTGCAATATTGATAGGGAGCCATCCAATCGGGTATCCTTTGACGAATAGGGCTGGGAAGCTTGAAAGGTTTCTGTCTTTTTTATCTGAAACCGGGGAGTTCCTTTTTCTTCGCTCGACTTCTTTCCATTCTCTTGATGTCGCTGATCGGTTAAGCTGATCTATATCTGTTGTTTCCTCCACTCTCTTATTCTTGGATCAACTAGTAATAGCATCTTCCCTTACTTCCCTATTTTGTCATTGCAGGTCTCGTCTATTTCGATATTGTTGATGCCGATCTCGATGGTGTTGATTGTCCGCATTGTTGTTTCTCCCCTCATTCGTTATGTCGTCCTCATTTGATACGTCGTCCTCATTTGATACGTCGTCCTCCATTAGCACATTGGCTGCTTCGTTACAACTTCGGAAATAGGAAGTTTATCGCAATATAATCGCAAGTTATTAAAATATCAACCTTGATTAAAATATCGTATTTTTATCATGATAAATAATAAAAACCTTAAGGAATTTGTTGTACTTTTTTTTAAAAAAACATTGACAATATTATTTGAAGAAGGCGAAAGCGGCAGATTTACAAGAAAACAAAAACAAATTTACACAACCCCCCATCAATTTGGCACATTTGAGAAGATCTTAGATGCTTGTGCGCCCATTCCAACACATGAAATTTGGCCCTTTGAAAGACTTCCAAAACCTACCCCTTGTGATTTCTAAAGCATCGATCATTTCTCTCAAACCATAGAGCCCATATACCTGCTAGAAGACTTAGGAGCCAAATTTTCCTCCTAATCTTCCCAATACCCCCACCATGCCAACTCAAGAGTAAGTTATCCATAGAACTCGACGACACCCAATCGACGCGAAATAACTTCAAGAAGCTATCCCACATTTCTCTAGCAAATAAACATTGGATGAATAGATGATCCACCGTTTCCTCGGCTTGAAGGCATAAGAGACATACATTCGGTGGGATCATATTCTTTTTGCGGAGGTTATCCACTATAAGCATTTTTTTTTCTCCCCACTAGCCATGCGAACGCCGCCACCTCTAAGAGAACATACCGCCAAACAAATGACGTTGGGCAGACCCCAATTGGAGAAGCCTCCCCATTTATAAGCATGTAAAGGGATTTCACCGAGAACTTACCAGATTTACTTTTCAACCAAACCATTAAATCTGGTTTTGATATAATCGGAGATACCTTGGAAAGCATATCAAGCAAACTAATAAATTCCGAGATTTCTTCATCCACCATATTCCTTCTACACGACATGGCCCAAACTACTTCCTCTCCCACAAAGGAAAAGCAACTCGCCACCTTGAGATCCACCTCATAAGAAATTCCCCCCAACCATGGTAATAGACCCTAAACCTATGCCCTGCAACCCACTTATCTTCCCAAACTCTGATCTTCTTCCCATTTCTCAGCATAAACCCAATCCCTCCCAAACTTTATATTTTACTAACACCACCAACTTTCATAGATATGATGACCTATACAATGATGACGACCTAATCCACCACCCCCTAGCTTCCACCCCATATTATCTACATATCACTTCCCTCCAATGAGAATCTACTTTTACCCCATATCTCCGAACCCATTTCCCCGACAATGTTAAATTCATGTCCCCCCAAGTTCCTAAACCCCACACCCCCTTGATCCTTGGGCTTACATACTTCTTCCCATTTCAGAAAAAGAAATTTATGCTTATCTTCCACTCCTTTCCGCAAAAAATCCCTCAGTTTTTCCAACTTATTTAGTACCAACTTTGGGCATTTAAATAACAAGATATAATAAACCAAAAGATTAGACATAGCTGTTTTGATCAAAGTTATTTTCCCACCCAGAGATACGTGTTGAGTTTTCCAATGAGACAATCTTCTTTCAAACCTTTCGATCACTTTGTCCCATAGACGTTTCACTGGTTTTCCTATACACAATGGGAGACCTAGATATGACCAGTGTTCGAGTTGTCGGTATCGCTACAAGTTTCGCTGGCCAGAGATAAAGATATAATATCGTTATCGCCGATAACCGGAAATGCAGGAAAAAAGGGGGAAACATGGAGAAAATGGTGGGACTTTTCAGTGAAACTTCAGGACATACATGAATACACATATTTACATATTCAGGAATAAAAAAATTGCAAAAAAAATACATTACATAATAAGTTTTCATTTAATGGGAAAAAAAAAAGCATGCGATGCCATAAAAAATCACTTTAATAACAACCAAAATGAGTTTATATATTACAAATGCAGCTGGCATACAGTAATTAAGACATGTAAAAGTGAATGAACTCAAAGATGCCAAATCAAGGATGGATTGGATTATCCAATCAGTGTGGTTTTTGCATGATAGAGATGTACGTCACAAATCCACTCCTACCATCTGTTTTGAAAGGCCACAATAGGACAATGTTTTAAAAGTTAGGCAGATCCAAAAATCTGGTGGTGGGCCATACCACTGTTTTTAATGGTGGGCATTTAATCACCACTATTTCCCTTGGTGTGGTCCACCTGAGATGCAAATCTGTCTCATTTTGGACTCATGCGTTAAAATTATCTATCAAAATAAATGGACGACATTGATAAAATATTTATCATTATGATGGCCTCAGAGAGCATCGACCCATCAATCCAAAGATATAAACAAGTGACACATGCGCACCGTATAAATCAGTATGCTTATCGTACCGAGTCAACTATGTGGGGCCCATTGTGATTTATGTATTTTATCCACCCCATCCATCCATTTTACAAGATAATTTTAAGGCTTGATCCCAAAGACGAAGCATATCCAATGCTCAAATGGACCACACCATAAGAAACAATGTGAATTGAACATGCCTACCATTGAAAAATCACTAGGGGCCACAAAAGTTTTGGATCCATGTCATTTTTGTATTTTAACTTCATCCATCTCTGTGTGATCTTATGAACAACTTGGATGACAAATAAATACCACTGTGGGCCATAGATCCTACGAAGGTTTCAACTTGGATGACAAATAAACCTCCCTGGTCCACCATGATGTTTATATACATTCAAACAGTTCATGGTCCCATTCCTGCTGGGACGAATTGAAAATAATAATAATAATAATAAATAAATAAATAAAAAATAGCCCCAGCCTAACTCCCACCCACTTAGTGGTGCAGGGGAGTAGAGTGGATTATGTGCAACCTTAGCCTTCGGTAAGACAGTACAACACTTATGGTGGGGCCCACCTTGATATATTTATTGTATATCCATCCTGTTCATCTAGTTTTAAAAATCAATTTAGGGTATAATCTAAAAAATGAAGCAGATTCAAATCTTTGGTGGACCTTTACATAAGAAACAGTGGTGATTGACCATTAAAACCTTCTCATGGGTTACAAAAGTTTTGGACCAACCTGATATTTGTTCTTTTCCATGTAAAGTTTTACGTGACCTTATCAAAGGGTTGGATGACAAATAAACATTACAAAAACATAAAAACATTAATGTAGGCTCAAAGAAGTTTTTAATGGTGGAGGTTCAACCAGCACTCTTTCTTAAAATATGGCCCAACTTAGATTTTGATCTACTTCATTTTTGGGCTAGTGTCTTATAATGATCTGGAAAAACCTATGGGCGACGTGGATAAAAAATAAATACATCAATGTGGGCCCCGCCATGAGAGACACACCATTGTTTGTAAAGCCGTAATTGTATCGAGTTCACTCTCTCAAAAGGGAGCTTTCGTCTTGGCTGGTGTACCAAGTAGCTGGGTGTATTGACGTTAGCAAGTTCTATGGGTCCCATCATGAGGTATGTGTTATATCCAAATCGTCCATTCATTTTATGAGCTCGTATTAAGGCTTGAGCTGAAAAATAAGACAGATATAAAGATCAAGTGGACCACACCACAAAAAGCAGTGGGGGATTGAACGTATAGCATTGAAACCCTTTTGGGGGTCACATAAATTTTGGATTAATATTATGTGTTTTTCCTCTTAATCCAAGTATTTTTGACCTTATGAACAGATTGGATTGAAAATAAACTTTATGGTGGGCCCTACGAATGTTTTAACGATGAAAATCATTACCCACTGCTATTTCTGGTGTGGTCCATTTGAGCTTTGGCTATGATTTATTTTTTGACTCATGGTCTAAAATGATTTTGAAAAATGGATGAACGGTATGGATGTAATAAATACATCATTTTGGGGCCCATTTAACTTTGATCTCCTTTGAACCGTTTGTACAACTCGAAGCTCGAGGAGCTTCAGCGCTCGTCACTGCATGACACGTACCCACGCTGGTGTAAACACCAGTCCGCTTCCTTTCGTCTCATCTTCTCCGAAAAACCTTCAATCGTTTTTTCCGCGTAAAAAAATAAAATCCCTATTATCTTTCCCCAAATTTCTCACTTTTTCAAATCCCAACCCAAATCTCCTTCAACTATGCCGAAATTGGGTTTCTTTCAAACCTATTCTTTTCAAAGGAAAAAAAGAAAAAAAAGAAAAAAAAAAAGAGATTTCTTACCTCTAAAAATCCGGCGCTATCGACCATGATTGGCCCACCAAATCCGTCCGAAAGCCACTCCCGCGGGCAGATTTTGAGAAAAAAATGGTAAGAGATTTTTTTTTTTTTCTATATCTTTTTTTATTTATTTATAAAATAATAGGGATAGTTGTCGCTGATAATTATTTTTTTCCCGATAAAATCGAAAATATCGCCGATTTTTCGTCGACAATGGAAACACTGGATATGACATGGGAAAAGCACCCTCCCTGCACCTAAAATTGTAAGCATTTGTATTCGTTTCTTCATTTGGAATTCCTACCCCTAAGATTTCACCCTTGCTAATATTAACTTTCAATCCCAAAATTGCCTCAAACCTGACTATTATTGCTCGAGGATTTTCAATACCAAGAGAAGCTGCCTCGCAGATTAACAATGTATCATCCGCATATTGCAAGTGAGAAACCTGGAAGTCTAAATTATCCACCTTAAGTCCTTTCACAAGCCCCATCTCCACCCCTCCGCCTAACAATCTACTCAAGGCCTCCATGATAACAACAAACAAATATGGAGATAGGGAATCCCCTTGACGTAGACCTCTTGACGCTCGGAAAAATCACCTGGGGAGCCTTTCACCAAAACTAAAAATTTTGCTCTAACTTCACATATTCTTACATTCCGAGCTTTTTCTATGTCCAACTTGCAAACCAAACCTTTTGACCCTCTTCTATTGCAAGCATTTGTACACTTATTTTCCACCAAAAAGCTGTCAACAATCTGCCTTCCGTTTACAAAAGCCCCTTGTGATTCTGAAATTGCTTCTCCCTACTCCGCTTGGAATCTAGAGGTGAGTAACTTAGCTAAGATCTTGTAAGGGCCACCCAGTAAGTTGATGGGTTTAAAATCTCAAAGGCTTTCGACACCCTTTTTTTTTGGAATGATTGCTATGAAAGTGGCCCCCAACTCCGAAGCTACACTTCCTTTATCATAGAATTTGTTAGTAAACGCAAGCACATCCCTCTTAACCAACCCCCAAAACTTCCGATAGAACGCAATCGGAAAGCCATCCGGCCTTGGTACTTTATCACTACCCAATTCGTCCACCGCTTGTTTAACTTCTTCCTCAGAGAAGGCCTTTTCCAATGATTCCGTCGCTAAAGATAAAATAGGGTCAAAAGATAGATTATGCAGTAGTGACCTATTCCAATGATCTTGCGCTAGCAACTTTCTATAGAAATCGACTATTGAAGCACGTACATTTTCCTTACCCTCAATTCTTCCCCCCTCAACCATGATGGATTTTATATTGTTAACCCTTGCCCTTGCGCTCGCCATAGCATGAAAGAATTTTGTGTTTCAATCGCCCTCTTTTAGCCAAAGGGCCTATGAACGTTGCCGCCATTTTATTTCATCCTTTCACAATCTTGCGTTATACTTTGCTCGATGAACTTCTTGCCATTCTCTCTCTTCTACCGAGAGGACTTGTCTCTTCTTTTGCATTGAGTTCTAAATATCTTGCACAAATTGTGGTCTCCATGTACTTGTTATACAAGTATATGCTTGAATTTAAATTTATTTATCAATTAAGAATAAGTACTTCTAAACATTTCTATTTTTGGCAAGATTTTCCTACAAATATCCTAAGAAAAACCTCAAAATTTGAAAATCTCCTGAGAAATTTCTGGGCCAAGAAATTGCCGAGAGCGAAAATTTCCACTATGATACCTTGGGTTTCCATTAGGGGGAAACTTGAAAGCATGGTGTGCCATAAAGGTCATTACGACGCCGTAAAGGCCGTTATGTAAAGGTAACGATGGCAACCATTACACATTATGGGGTTGTGACGGTCGTAACGGTTACTTCCCCTGTAAAGTCCATAACAACCTCGTAATGGTCTGTTACGGGGTAGATACTAGTTTTTTGGGGCAAATATAAGTTTTTCGTTTTTTTTTTTTATTATTTATTATTATTATTTTTTTTTTATAAATGAAAAAAGAGACCGTAATGGCCATTACGGGGGCCATAACAGCTGTTACGACCTGTATCGTAAAGGTAACGGTGGTGGTTGTTACGGCCACCGTTACCATTACATAATACCTTGCTCGAAATAGATGGTGCTTCGAGACCTGATTTTTGAAAGGTACAAAAAGAATCTGGCTTATTGGAAAATGAACTATTTATCGCTGAGGGGAATTACATATCCACTTTGTCAAACCTTCTAGTTCATTGTCTCATCTTTTCTTATGAGGGCCAAAGTAAGGAAGAGAAATGAGAATATCTAGAGGGGTTTCTTATGGGATGGGAGGAGAATGAAGTATAAATTCCATATTGTGAATTGGAAAGAGGTGCCAAAATCAAAGGGAGGGTTGGCATTGTTAATCTTATGGACGAAATTCCATCGTAGATGGCAGTAGAGATTTAGGGAGTTGTATTGATTGTGAGTGAATGTTATTAGAAGCAAATATGACTCGTCCAATAGAAGGTGGTTCCTTTTAGGCTGGCTCTAAGTGGGGTTGGGTCATATGCATGGGAATCTGTTAGTGCATTCAGTCACACCTCTAGGTGAGACAAAGGAAGGTGTCATTCATGGTTGGGAAGGAGTGAGGGTCTGGTTTTGGAAGGATTGGTGGGTGGGAAAGAACCTCTTGCATCCTATTTTTCCGCACTTCTCTCTTTCTCGCTTGAGAAGGGGATCTTTTTTTTATTTTAATTATTATTGGTAAAAGTAAAATTTATTGAAAAGAAAAGGTCCGAAGACCAAACATAGGACCCAACTAAAAGGAACAAGAACGATCAAGAAAGGGGATCATCCTCAAATACAGAGAGGGGATTGTAACTTGCTGCTTCTGCCCAAGAGTAAACAAGCCATTTGACTCTTATAGACTTCGGAAGCCGATGAACAGATGCGATTAAATGTGCGACTGTTATGCCCCTTCCGGATTGCCATAGAACAGCCACGAGACTTGGTTGCCAACTTGCCATAGATTTTTTCGTCTTTTTCTGGAATGGCTGATATTCCACGCATCAAATAGTTGATTAATGGACTGTGGCATGGACTAAACCACATTGAATTGTCACAACAGCCATCCCCATATTGTATGCGAGAAGTGACGATGTAGAGATAGGTAATTGATAGTTTCAACATCTCTCAAACATAAGCAATAACCATTGACTACGACCATGTTTGCATGGTGCAAACAGTCCACAGTAAGGATGTGATCTCTGCCGGCAAGCCATGTGAAAAAAATTCTTCTTGGGGGGCTTTAGACTTCCACACCCAAGCTGTTGGGGCAGGTTGGGATGCCCAAGCACATTTTTGAAGCCAATGATTTAACCGAGAGCAGCTGAGAGACCGATCCCACCTGCATAAAATTGAATCCTCACTAGCTTGATCTATTGTCATTGAGGATGGCAAATTCATCATCTCCATAAACTCTGTTTCTTCCGTCTCTTACAAGTGTCGTCTTAATGCCGGATTCCTCGCAATTTGACTGCCTACATAACAGTCCACTACTTTGGACTGTCCATTGCCAGAGAAAAGAGGTGGGGAGAGATGTTTGAAATCCATTATCGCTGCACCAATAGTTGCCCCAAAAACTCGTGGCTCTACTGCTACCTACCTCCATCGCAAATCCCCGCATCACTTGATGGGCGAAAAAGATGATACCTTTCCAACATCCCAAAGCTCTAAATCTTGATGAAGCCGGCTTGCATCTGTCATCCCACACATGGAGGTAAGCCAAGTATGTGGATGGGAGAGTGCCTGATTTGCATGCCATAACCTCTGCTTGACAAGGGGTTTGTACCAGGGAATTCTATGAGATTCAGGGGGTTGGGATTATTTTTTGTACAAATCTCAAGGACGAGGAGATTAGTTGTTTTGGGGAGCCTTATGGGTGTTCTGAATGAGGTGCAAGTAAGATATGAATGTCCTCATAAGGAAGCTTTGGAGGTGGGCCCAAAATGGTCGTTTGGCCTTGACTCTTTCATTGCTGATGTGCTTGTGGAAGCGGGGAGTTCCCTCCTTGGGCCAAAGTGTGGGCAATCCAGGCCCTCCTAGAGTGGAAGTATTTGTTTGAATCATAACACTTTTTCTTCCTCTTTTCTCTTCTATATTAATCTACACGTTCATTTTTAATTATATCCTTCCTTGTCTTGCCACTCATTCATATCAACGTCCTCATTTCAGCTAACACTCATCCTATGAACATGTTGTTCCTTAGCTGCCTAAACAGACTTCTTTCTTTCTTTTTTTATTATTTTATTTTATTTTTTAAATTGAATGTTAACCAAGCTTTATAAAAGAACCTGTGAAAAAGAAAAAGAAAATGGAGCAAAGAGATGATGAGAAATCATCTCACAACCCAAGGGCAAACAAAAGAGAAATCAAACAAAGGAACAAACTCCCTCCGTACTGAAGAAGGAAACAAAATAAAGACCCTCAATGCATGGTACCCAAGGCAACCTATGATTTCCTGAAATGAGAGAGCTACCCTCCCAAAGAAGAGAATGGATAGAATTTCTTTAAATTCGGGAGTACAAGCCTCCCAGCCAGCAACCATAAACTGAACCTTCCTTGTGCTTCTCTAATTTTTCTTTGAAAATTCTCACATTCTCCAACCAAATCTCCCAAAAAAGTGTACGGAATCAACATCCAAACCATGTCTCCGTGCAGGTGAAAAGGCCCCATAGCTCTTTTAATGAGATTTTCAACTAGCAAAATGACAGTGAATGAAGAGATGATCGATTGACTCGGCATCGTTCATACACATAACACATGTTGAGGATGATCATAGCTCTTTTAATGAGATTTTCAACTGTAAGCATCTTCTTCCTACCCACCAACCAAACAAACACAACCACCTTAAGAGGAGTGTTGTGGTGCCAAAATAAATAATTATGAGTTGATGCACTCCAGCAATACTTCCTGACCAGCCTGTAGAAATAGATGCGTGTATGCTTCTCTCCAATCCGCAAGAGAGGCGATTTCGTTAGTAAGTCTGATGCAGGACATGAAATTTAAGTATGAGATGCAAGAATTCAGGCTTAGATCATACCAATTCAGAAATAGTTATACAAATTCCACATCCCACATGACAATCCGAATCATTCAATTAAAAAGGGAAATCTATGAGGGTCCAGGCCGACACAGGCTAGAATTGGACCAATAAAAATTATAAACTAAACGATGTCAAAGGGAAATAGAAATCAACCACAAATGCATAAAAATCAGTCCCTAATCCAAGGGATTCCCCAATTTCAATTCAAGGAACCCTATGGTGAAAAAAAGGGGGCAAATAAATTAGGGCTAAGCAAACTAAAGGTAAGGTTTAGGAAATAGGAATGAAAAGAGGAAAACTTGACCCGAAGAAAGCCCTGCGTGCAGATGGTGGCCTGGGGTTGACGCACATGCCCGGGTGGGCTGGCCACACGTGTGATGGAAGCCCGCCTCTCCAAAGTGAGACCTAGGCCTTGGTCGGCCAGGGGAGATCTTCAATCCCTTCAAGTTTGACGACGATTCGACGTAAGGTCGAGGCGTAGTACTCGGCCGAAATTTCAGCCCTCCTACAGGTTCAGATTTTGGAAACTGGCTGTAGGGGGATGAATAGCTGCAAAAGCTGAGAAATTCAAAACAATAATGATGATAGAAGATGAGCGATATGGATGGAAGAGGGTAGGGGCGGATGGGGATAGATATGGCTTCGCACCATGGTATTTAACCCTTCGAAGAAGGGAGGGCTTTGCACCCACTTTTAAATTCTTCTACAACTCACGAAGAGAGCAGAAAAATAAAGCAGGAATTTTTATTAAACTTGAATGAATGAAAAGAAGGGGTGCCTATTTATAGGGAAAACCCTATACCCCAAAAACTCGCACCATATGCGCAACTTATTACTTGGCGATGAAGTAAACTAAAATAAAAACCAAACAAAGAAATTTAAAGCGTTCACGATGTTCTAAATAATAACAATAAGCAAGACCTAAAACATGAAATTAATCCGACGAGTGGGCCACGATCATGAGATCCCATGATGGACTTTTCTTGACTATCGGGCCCACTTTTTTTGAACCAAAACTTGTCTCCTAGCTAGAGGCCCTCCCTGGACGTTGTCATCGAGCCAAATCGATGGTGGGGTCCTGCGTACGTACGTGCGTAAGGGTGGTGGTGTGCGTGCGCGTGTGCGCATGATGTCCCCATCAATTCTCTTCGGCTGCGAAGATTTCGCCACTGGCGAAATAAAACTCCTGAACCGATCCAGGATGTCAGGATGAAGTCTCTTAAGCTCCTCAGTGAGCCACATGCTGTCTGAAGCTGAGCATGACTTCCATTTAACCAGTTACTTCTGAAACCCGCAGTCCAACGTGGATATTATCTAATGGTCCAGAATATCCTCTATTTCCTCTCTAGGTGTGGGAAGGGTAGTTATGTGAGGTAGAGGCTAAGAAAATGGGTCAGGAATGGTAGGTATGAGACGTAGTAGCTGGGAAGATGGGTCAGGACGGGTAGGTATGGGAGGTAGAGGCTGAGAAAATGGGTCGGGACGGGTAGGTATGGGAGGTAGAAGTTGGAAAAATGGGTCGGGAGGAGTAGGTATGGGACGTAGTAGCTGAGAGGATGGATCGGGACGGATAGGTATGAGAGGTAGAGGTTAGGAAAATGGGTCGGGTGGGGGCCATGGATCAAGGGAAAGGTCTGATGAATCAGGATGGTGAAGCGAAAGGTTGGACAATGCGTCAATGACCCCTTGAAATGCAACTAGATCCTCCACATTGAATGTGGAACTAATTCCCATGGAGGGTGGAAGATTTGCCACATACGCATTGAGACTGTTTCGTTTAATAATTTTGATGGGTCCAATGCTACGCGCGTGTAATTTACGAACGGACCCTGGTGGATACCACTTGGGCCTGATGCAGACCATCACAGAGTCCCTTACATTGAATTCCTTAAAACATTTATACTGGTCTACAGAAAATTTGTAATGTTCATTACTAGTAGTGATCTTCTGTCTGATTTCTTGATGTCATGAATGAATGTGATGCAGAAAAGACTCTGTAGGCTCTAACGGCCTATGGGACAGTGACATAGGGACAAGATCAATAGGTTTCTCAGGTTTATAACCAGTAACGACTTCATAAGGACTGAGACTTATGGACCTATCGACAGAACTATTAAACGCAAACTTGGCTATAGGTATTACGGTATCCCATGTTCTGGTGTGCTTTATATCCCTCTTAGGGGGAAACTCATCCGGTAGATCATCAGGAAAGACATCATGAAACTCATCCACTACAAGAATGGCCTCAGTAGGCAACCCTACACTAGCCTCAGTAGACCTCTGGTGCACTCTCTCTAGCCACGAGGCCGCACATGTTGTACCCTTCAAAATTATGGTCTTGATGTCCCTCATGGGGTGGGGGTACGGGTGCACGCCCATGATTGATTCCTTGGCCACCTCCATTCATTGGTCTATCCTCCTGGCCACCTGCCTGAGATTGACCATCTTTCCTAATGGTGGGGTTTGTCTTGAGGGAGACCTCTATTTGGTAAAGGTGTTGATTTATGTCTTGTTCTAAACGCTTACCCCAAGACGCGATCTGCTGGGACAGCTTGTTTTGTGACTCTAATAGTTGTTCCATGTTTAGTGTAGGGTGCTAGCCAAAACTATGACCCGTACGTGTTGGACGTACAACTTGCAACTCCACCTAAGGACTTTCTACGATGACTATTTGGGACTAAATATTCTATGAGACTCTATATGAGGGAAACTACACAGTGCTACTAAAATCCAACAATATAGTTGTCAAAATAAAGGAATAACAGAAAGTTATCGCAATGTAAATTGGTAACTTCCTGCTAACAAAAATTTCAGCAACTAATATCAGGGACTATGGACTCCTAAAAGCTACATATGATGAGCTGAATGCATGATAGACTCAAACAAACTAATCCTAAACATGTAATGTATTCCCCTATAAGAACCCTAAGCTCTGATACCAAATTTGATGCAGGACATGAAATTTAAGTATGAGATGTAAGAATTCAGGCTTAGATCATACCAATTCAGAAACAATTACACAAATTCCACATCCCACATGACAATCCAAATCATTCAATTAAAAAGGAGAATTTATACGGGTCCAGGCTGACACAGGCTAGAATGGGACCAAAAAAAATTATAAACTAAACGATGTCAAAGGGAAATAGAAATCAACCACACATGCATAAAAATCAGTCCCTAATCCAAGGGATTCCCCAATTTCAATTCAAGAAAGCTTAGGGTGAAAAAAAAAGGGACAAATAAATTAGGGCTAATGCAAACTAAGGGTAGGGTTTAGGAAATAGGAATGAAAAGAGGAAAACCTGATCCGGAGAAAGCTCCTGCGTGCAGATGGTGGCCCGAGGCTGACGCACTTGCCCGGGTGGGCTGGCCACAACTGTGATAGAAGCCCGCCTCCCCAAAGTGAGACCTAGGCCTTGGTCGGCTAGGGGAGACCTCCAATCCCTTTAAGTTTGACGACGATCTGACGTAAGGTCGATGCGTAGTGTTCGGCCGAAATTTCAGCCCTCCTACAGGTCCAGATTTTGGAAACTGGCTGTAGGGGGATGAATAGCTGCAAAAGCTGAAAAATTCAAAGCAATAATGATGATAAAAGATGAGAGATATGGATGGAAGAGGATAGGGGCAGATGGGGATAGATGTGGCTTCGCACCACGGTATTTAACCCTTCGAAGAAGGGAGTGCTTCGCACCCACTTTTGAATTCTTCCACAACTCACGAAGAGGGTAGAAAAATAAAGCAGGAATTTTTATTAAACTTGAATAAATGAAAAGAATTACAAGGGGTGCCTATTTATATGGAAAACCCCATACCTCAAAAACTCACGCCATGTGCGCAACTTATTACTTGGCGATGAAGTAAATTAAACTAAAAACCAAACAAAGAAATCTAAAGCGTTCACGATGTTCAAAATAATAACAATAAGCAAAACCTAAAATATGAAATCCATCCGACAAGTGGGCCACGATCATGAGATCCCATGATGGACTTTTCTTGACTATCGGGCCCACTTTTTTTGAACCAAAACTTGTCTCCTAGTTAGGAGGCCCTCCCTGGACGTCGTCATCGAGCCAGATCAATGGTGGGGTCCTCCTTCTGCGTACATACGTGTGTAGGGGTGGTAGTGTCCGTGCGCGTGTGCGCATGATGTCCCCATCAAAGTCCTAAATCATGGTTATCATATGCATGTGATATAACACCCAAAGTGTGGGCCCCACCATGTTGTATATGCAACATGAGGTCCGTCCATCTGGTAAGCCTGTAAATTTCAGACTACGAGGCCATAAATCAGCCCGATCAACAACTCAGGGACATAAAATATATGGGTGGCGCCATCTCCAATGTTCACTATGGGGTCTGCGTGAGCTCTAGAGTGGGCTGATTTTGGCCTCAGGGCGTATCATGGAGTGTCTCATTTGATGGACGGAGTAGATATCATGCATACAAGAAGGTGGGCTCGAGGGTTGGGTTTTGTACCCCTGGTGTAGAACAAGTGTTGTAATTGTACAGAGAATCCTTACACATATCCCATCCACATTTCCATTCACAAACTACATTCCTCTTGCACCTTCATTGCAACTAACCATGACTCTCATCTCTTGGTAGTTTGAAACTCTCTATTTCTCTTAAAACCACTCTCAATTGTCTTTTGTTTTTTTATTTTTGTCTCATCGTCGAGCTTTCCAATTTTTATATTTTGGATCATATTACCATCGGAGGTCTGATGGCCAAAATGGCATATATTACTGGTTGGTATCTTTGGTGCTGAAACCTTGCATGGATGGCCTACCTATTAGCACAAGGTTCCAATTTTAATATTTCCGATAATAAGTATTTTGGTTTTTTATGTTTCTTTTATCATGAATGATATCTCTAATAGGATATTATGTTTTGCTTCCTGATCGAACAATCCAAACCCTTCTATAAGTAGACTGCCCACTGATTCTTAGGAAGAAAATAAGGCAATGGTCCACGTTTAACAGAACTTGGGCCAAATATTGAATCCCTGTTGTATTCCAATATGGGTGGTAATTCTTGGGTTGTGTCCAATGCTTGAATTGATGATTAAGTCATGGCAGTGTCATAGAAAATATATAACATGAACTTATAACCAGTGCCTCTCTTTCTCGTGGGCATCAATCATGGGTCCAACTAGTCCCATCATGTGGTGTGTGTGGAAAGAAAGGTTGGGAGGATTTTTTTATTTTATTTTTATTTTTTCATAATAAGATCTCATCTTATGAGGCTATTAAGAGTAGAGTTGCCTCCTTGATGGCAGATTTGGCTACAGCGAGATCAGAATTTTAAAGTGTTTTGCAGTGGAGATTGTTCGGGAGTGGATAAGAGTGGTGACAGGGCGACTGAGTGACAATGGATGCCTAGCTTTCATTTGCGCCTCTGCCCTCTAGGATTTGTTTTTGGTTTCGGTATGTTTGGGAGTCCTCTTCCCCAAGGTGGCTGTGTTTGAGTGACGAGAGGGTTGCTCACTTGCTCTGCCTCTGGAAGCTTACCATTGTTTGTCGTTTTTCTCTTGTTTTGTTCTCGTTTTTCTTTGTTTATTCAATAAAGTAGTGGTTATTGTTAAAATAAAAAAGATTTACTGAAAACACCATTCAACTTAGAACTTCTAAAACATTCTAAACCCACAGAAGTTAATTCCTAAGAAAAAAAAAAAAAAAAACTTTATAAACCATAATGTTTGAAAGCGAGTCTTGTTTTCAGGAATATTGTAGTAGGGCCCACAGCTGGAGTCTTTGGGATCCACATCCTCATCATGTGCTTCTTGTGATCGCCCCTGCTTTAGTACTTGGTCTCAATGTAACATACACCCAAGGATGCGTGCATGCAAATGTGTAGGCACCTATAAAAGTGAGACTTTACATGTATATGACATGCATGCCCATGCTAGTTCATGTCATGCACACACTTTGTAGGGTCTCAATGACATGGTTTTTTGTTACTTGGACACACATTCCTGCTAACACATCCCAATTTTGGTAACTCAAGATTTGGACCCTTTTTTCTAGTGCTGAGCAGCATCAGAATGCATAAAATCATTACTGTTCATAGCTTATCGAGTTAACTTCCCAATGAGCCTGAAATCACGTGATTCAGCTAAAACTCAAGGGATTTGTGTCTGAATTATGGACGGTACAAGGCTGTGATGGGAATTGGGTATTTTAATAATTACCAGAAGATTTTTTTTTTTTTTTTCCATATATAGCAGATTTTATAAGCTACAGTTTCTTGGAACGATGGATTCAAGTGTGTTACATATTCCTCTTTTTTTTTTTCTTTTTTTTTTTTTGAAAGAAACATATTGTTAACTTTTGTTTTTTGTTTTTTTTTTTTCCAGCAATGTGACATTTCAGTTGTCTGGATTTTTATCTTCTCATGTATTTGAAGATGAAGAAGATCTTCCTATCAGCATATGCAAGGTGGTTACTGGTAAGGAATTGGCAGTGGGTGCTGCCAGTGCTATGGAAGAGCCAGAAACATGTCCAGTTACTCCAGGTGATAGGCACCACCACATTCTAGAGGAGGTTGATGGAGAGCTTGAAATGGAAGATGTGTCTGCAACCTCTAAAGATGAGCGAGTCACGGTTGGGAATAGCTTCTTCAAACCTGAAACTTACCAACCTTGTTCAGATAGAACATTGGAGTCAGCATCGAGCAATCTCACTGAGCTACCATCTCCGTTGCTGGGTTCTCCCCCATTACCTTTAGATTCTCCGCCTCCATTACCACCATTTCCTCCTTCACCGCCCCCACCACCTCCACCATTTTCTCCATCACCACCTCCATCCCCACTACCATCTCTTGTGCCTCCACCACCACTTCCACCTCCATTACTCACACATCCACCGCCATTAGGACCTTCTTCACCGCCATTTGTACATCAATCATCTCTGTCTCAAGAATATTGTAGGACCCCCAATGTGAGTCTCTTGGCTATTCGATTGTTGTTACGTTCATAAATTTAAATGTTATAACCTCTACTTATTTTTGGTACAGGGAAACCAAATTCTCCAAATTGCTGGAAATGCACCTCTCCAGGGCCATGTCAATGCTGCCCTGAAAAGTGAAATGGTTCCACAACAGCCTCCTTGCTTCACGGTGATGGGAATCTCCCATACACAAGATGGGTCTAGCTTTGGTTCCTCAAAATCATCTGAATTTGCACATAATGACATGTATTTAACCCCACAAGCTTCCCATCCCAACCAGCAGTTGCAACTGGGTTGCGCATCTTTCCCACAGAGACCTTACCATCCTCTTCCTGCACAGAAACCATCCGGTCATTTCTCATATGTGAGGCCTGCCATTCAACAAGTGCAGCAGTCATTGCATCCTCAACATGTCCAGCAGCCATTGCATCCTCAACACGTGCTGCAGTCATTGCATCCTCAACATGTGCAGCAGCCATTGCATCCTTACTCTCTAGTGTCCCATCCCAATGGACAGAGGCAATATGCTACTGACAAACTGTGGAGGGTGCATCCTAACAACTTTTATCCAGATAATCAGCATGGTGTTTGGATGGCCGGAGGGAGGACACCATGTTCTGGGACACCTTTGGTCCCGGAAGGTGTGTGGTCTTTTTTGTTCTCTGCTAATTGAACACCATAAATCTCCAGAATTATTCATACAAATGAAATGAATAAGTCTTCCATTTGACCCAAGACACTTAACATAAAATTTTGCATGGCAGTATTCTTTCAGTCACCTGCGGAAAAACCGTGCACTAATCCCATGGGTTTTCAACCTGTACATAATTCTCTAGCATCCAGAGCTTCAATTCCAGGTGAAATTGAATTGCGAAAAAAAAAAAGCTTGGTGCTTGAGCTTACCAGATATAATTAATGGCTTGGTGCTTGTTTTTCTCCAGCCCATGGTGTTGCCCAGATGGTTCCATGCAGACCAGACGTCTCTGATAACTGCTGGAGACCAGCATAAGAATCGTTCCGAGGTATCGGAGTTTTATTGAATGGTTATGTTTATGTTCTTACTGAAATATCAACTGTTGCTGCACAACCCTAAATTGTTGGAGTATTGAATCCATCTTTCGTTAATATTGCTACTTCAGGCATGCAGTATGAGATTGCACGGGACTACTTATGCTTCTTCAGAAGGTCCTCATCTTCTGGCTGACTCCCAAATATCCCAGTTTCACTAAAACTCGGTGTTGAGAACTCGCAGAAACTCTTGACAGGACTGTATATTTTAATTTTTTCCTGACAACTGCATCCCTGCAGACTTATCCACTGCTGAGTGTAAACCATGCTTTTGACCCAAAAAGAAAATCTGGTTGTAACTTTTGTGACAGAACTCAGATGTAATATAGCTTTGCCTTTGTTAAACTTGATTCGTTATACAATCCAAAAGAAATTTATCGCAAGCTACTAAAGTTTAATTTGGATGTTGGAGTGTGGATTCTAGCGTGTGGATGCTCTTGTGATGTGCTTATGTATATGTATATACATGTATATGTATGTATACATATTTCTACGAGGGGAGCCTATATGACTATCTTGCGCTGTACTAAGGTGCAAATTAGCTGTATTTGGCACATGGATAATCCAATCTTCAATCTGGATTGTCCATTTAGTCTAACTCTTTCTGTTGGCATGGGAGCCAAATCACAACTATTGGATATCCTAGCTGCCCATTCTATGGCTTGCAAAAAAGGACCGCCTGGAAGAATTATAACAGAAAATGTCTGGTCAAATGTCTGGACATACCATCTGCGGACCCCACAGTCAATTGCATAATCTCAAGAATTACTTGATCCGATGATCTCCACCATCTGATTGGTGTCTTGGTTAATGGGTGATTGTAACGAAGGGGCCATTGTTTGGATGGTAGGATGATCAGATCAGTTGATTCTGAATCTGCGGTCAAGTAGAAAGGACAGAACTATATTGATGGTCCAGATCTGTGGCTATTACAAGGAGTGTACGCCATGTGTCCATGACAACTCAGATGCATCTAAATTCAATGCAAAAAACTAGTTGTATAGGATCATTTTCTTGTTACTCACATCTGCACATCAATTCACATGCATAATATATAAATATCTGTGGCTGTGGGTGAATAAGAAAGTATCAGTTGCTAAAAACTCATATCTAGATTAGCTATCAAGCACTCAACTCTCCGTACATGCAGCAAACATGTTCAAGATCTGGACTGTTTATATGATTAGACCCACCATTGGTGGAGCATACCCCAAAAGTCATAGTACTAGAACAATCCTAACTGCTGATTGGACAACTTATGAGAATTACAATTGAGTCATTAGAATAAAACTCTACCGTCAACCTTTGATGGGAAAAACTGTTCTGCGGCTAGCTCTTATTGGCATGATTTTTACTGGGGTCCATACACAGTAGGCATAATGAATGAACAGTCTGGATCGCATACATGTATGCCATGTATTTCAATATTGAGTGGTCGATATCCTTTAGCACCGTGTTCTGTCCCTCTATATGTTCATGGATAGAAGCAGGGAGCAGTGTTCTTTCCCTCTATATGTTCATGGATGGAAGCAGGATAAAAATGAGTTTCAGAAACCAAAAACGGACCTTCATTATGACATTCATGGCTACAAGTAGGATAAATATGACTTTGGTCTCTCTCTCTCTCTCTCTGCTAATTGAAGAAATTTCCATACCATTCTATGTTGCTATCAATTTTTTGGCCCATCATTCTGCCTTTATTCCCAAGAGTTCAGCTTCGTACAAGCAGACAGTTTCTTACACAAGCTTTCAGTTTTCAATCCTCTTTCAAAAACAATTTACTTAACACATATAAACAGTGCACACCAATGTTTTGTGAATACCGACTTAAGCTGCAAGACTTGAGTTACTGTTTGCAGAAGTTCAGATATGGGGTAGACCCAATCCAATTCAGATTGCACTTGGTTTACCCACTATTATCTGGGTTTGCAGCTGTATTGCCCTTGGTTTGGATCTGATTCAGCTAATAAGCTTGTATGGTCTGGATCATTGTATATTTCCAATATGTTGATATATATCTTGATATTTTGCCACAATTTTATAGAACTATAATATTGGGAAAGGTCCCAATTCTTTCAAAATATCACCAGAATCCTTATAGCATCATCATATTTTTCCCCAAATGTAATTTTTTGCATTTTCTACTTCCATTTTTTGGAACACCCAAAATTCTGGTATTTTCTTCAAATCTCATATGCACCCTTCCACTCCCAACAACAACCCACCCAATCCCATCTCCTTAGTTAGCATCTGCTTATTTTTCTCTTTCTTTTTCCATTTTTATTATATTTTATTTTCTGGAAGATCTTCCTGAATCACCCAATAGCTGGGACAAGACTATGCTGCTGATGGTGATGATCTTTCTGAGTATATACCCTAATAATTTAAGATCCATCTGAGATATTACCCTATTTGACATATTTCCATGAAGAAGATTTGTCACTAGGGTTGGGCTTGGTGGTTTGATCAATTCCTACTCACCTTGTAATTATAGCTTAGTTTGTTTTTTATTTAGGTTGCATAAATATATCTTCTTGGAAGTTCTATTTTTGACCAAAATTTATATCTTATTCATGATTATGATATTCTCTTACTG
Organism: Magnolia sinica; assembly: GCF_029962835.1. Lineage (NCBI taxonomy): Eukaryota > Viridiplantae > Streptophyta > Magnoliopsida > Magnoliales > Magnoliaceae > Magnolia > Magnolia sinica. Next base: position 29,639,482 of record NC_080576.1, read on the forward strand.
TTTTTTCTTTAATAACAACTGAATTTATTAGAAGAGAAGGCAATAAAACAACAATGCGAGGTGATGAGAAATCATCTCAAGCATAACAAAATGAAGGAGAAAGAAAGCAAAAGAAACCAAAGCTAGGGGCTTCCCTGCTCAAAGACGTTCCAGTCTCCTAGAATCTTGGTGAAGGATAACCCTCTAAATTCCGGATTAGAAGTGGCCCAACTAACCAATACATAGATAATCTTCCTTTTTAGTGGATCTACCAAGATTTCCTTCCCCTCAAGTATTCTGCCATTTCTTTCCTTCCATAAGCTCTGCATAATTGCGAGAGGAGGCAGTTTCCAAATGTCTACTCTTTCATCGAATGGGCATTTCTTCCAAGTTCCAACTTGCAACTGAATGCTTGATGGATTCACAAACAACCCAAGATTTACCAAAGAACTGAAGAAGTTTAGACGTCTAAAGCTACGGCATAGTGCATGAAGAGACGTTCGACTGATTCTTGTCCCTTTTTACACATTATGCACATGTTTGGGACGGCGAAGTTCCTCTTCTTGAGATTGTATACAAATACAATGATGAGTTTGTTCGCCGTGGAAATCCAAAAAAAAAAAAAAACCGCTTGAACTCTTGGTGGACCAGAGGATTTACAAACCACATGTAGCGGGGATCAAGGACCATCTCAAGTCAACATCAAAAGAAGACAAGACGTGGGAGTGATCTTACCATTGTTCGTCCACCTCCAGATTTTCTCATGCATTGTCATCAAAATGATAATTATAAAGCTTCCCCAGGAGGCTATAGGACCTGGATGACTCGTTATGTTCACACCAAAGAGTCACATTTCAGGACATTTGGCCCTAATGCAGTCAGTTTTTTTATTTTCTGTTAGGAAAACCATTATGCTCTGATTGCTCAAGATCCTTGTTTTTTAACAATGATTCCTTCCCTTATATGGTCTTTGCAATTGCCTTAGACCCTTGGAGGTTTAAGTTTTCGAGGAATTGTTAGTCAACGGCTTACTGGCAAGAGAAAAGGGTTCCTTGGAAATGGCAAGCATATGTTTTATTTATTTATTTATTTATCAATAATGAAAATGATTTTAGGAAAAGCACGAGATTCGACTAGCCATTAAGGCAATGGATAATGCAACTCTATGAGGAGACAAGTGTAGGACATGCCCTCCTTATCAAGCAATCTGTAATAGAAGTTTTCAAAACATGATTAAACTCTTCCAACAAGGAATCTAAATGATTGATGATTTCGTTAATGATGAAGACACACTCTTTGCAGGATTATGTTCTGAAAGGGTAAATATTGTGGAGGCTTCCACTCATTGCAGAATTATGGTTGATGTGGTTTGAATGCTATGACTGATGCTTCCGAAATTGTCATCGCAGTCAGGATGAAGTGTTTAGGATAGCTAAATTGGATGTTATATCCTGGGCTAGGATCCTTAATCCGTTTTATTCTTTTTCCTTGTAGTTATTATTATTATTCCTTTTGGTCTTTTTTGTAGTTAAAGATGAAGACACACTTCCATGGAGGTGGGGCTTTCCTTGAAACCTAGGCCAAAAATTTCTGGAATCACCTTGATAATAAGGGACCGAGAACTGTGCTTTGAAGAGAGACACCCCTTCTTTTACAGCCATAAGCTCTACATAACCAGCATCACTGACACTGGATGGAACTGGAGAAGTTGACTTAATCTTACCGAGATGATCTCTCGTAAGTTTGCCATCAAACTGCCACTGATGTTCATTTCCCACCAACCATTTAGCTGTGGGGACCATGAAGGAGATGACTAAGGCTTCAAAGGCTAGCTTTGAATTACTGCTTTCCAATTACCTCGAAGATCAGTGATTGACACCCCTTTGAATTCTTTGGTCACACTACCCAATTTGTAAGAAAACATTTAATGTTCTCGGTCACTGAAGGGATAGGATAAGCTCAATCATCAAAGATTCTTCCATTTCTTACTTGCAAATGCTCCACATGATTGTATTGGGCAGGGCCCTCCAAACCACCTTTCCTTCCATGTATAAACATGCCACTAGATCATCAATGAAGATCTTCGTCACAAAAGAAGGGGGGCACACAATTTGGAAGAGATTACAAAAGGCGCCACCCCCCACACCTTTTTTTTTTTTTTCCTTAAAGCCACTTTTTATTGGAGGAAAAGGCAGTTAGCAGATTTCACCTCTTGGTGGCACACAACGATACATTGGGAAGGATTAAACCCATCTTCTGTAAAGTGCCCACAGTGAGAATTTTGTTGGCTGTTCCAGTCCAACAAAAGGCTTTGACAGAGGGAGTACAAGAACCATTTTTTTCCCCCTTTCTTCTTCTTTTGTTTTAGGTGTTTGGGGGTTGGAATTTGCAGGTATGTCACTTTGTAGAATGCTTTTGCTGCCATGAGGTGTTGGGGCCTGGATGTGATTATCCACGAAGTTCCCAGGGAGATGAATGTTGTCAAGAACTTTAAGGCGGCTTTTAAACTCCTCCATCTCAAAGTCCTGCAGATCCTTCTAAGGGGCGCAAACTGCGTAACCCATGCTTATCATATTCAATCTTTGACAAGGATATTTCCTGTCGAGATTTGATAGGGTGGGAAAATGCGCATGATTTCACCTACCCAAAGGTCCTTAAATCTTAATCTCTCTAGAGCCAATCACAATTCTAAACCCTTTGTGAACAATCTCAGAATGATAATAACATGTTTTGAGGTGGTTTTGGAGTTATAGGTCAATATAAGTAAAAATGAGTTATTGGGAGTGGGTCCTTCAAAAGAAGTAGATGACTTTGCGAGCCTTGTTGGATGTAGGGCGGGCTCTTTTCCTTCATCATATCTTGGTCTTCCTCGTTGTATAGGCAAATTGGTGTGGGACAAAGTGATAGAACAAATTGAAAGAAAACTGTCAAGTTGGAAGGGTAGGTATCGTTCTATAGGGGGAAGGTTAACTCTAATTAAGGTGACAATGTTCAATCTTCCAGTTTACTTTGTCTACTTTTATCTTTTTTAAAAAAAGAGTCTACTTTTAAATGTCCAAAGTCAATTTTCGCCAAACCGGGGAAAATTAGGTTGGTTTTTATATGGAAAGGAAGGAAAACATAAATTTCATCTAATGAAGTGGGATGATGTGTGCAAACTAGTGGATCGACGGGAAATGGATTTGGTGGTTTGGTGTGGAAGAGGGTATCCTCTTTCACAACAAACCTCCAAATGCACTTGCCGAATAATACTATTTTCATTTCTCCTAAACACCTTAGACCGACTCCCCCTTTCCTCCCACTTCATAAGATGAAATTTGTGCTTTACTACCACCCCCTTCCACAAGAAATCCCACCTAATTTTTCCAACTCATCCAACACTTCCTTCGGACACTTGAAGGTGGATATGAAATAGATTGGTAGATTATACATTGCTGCCTTGATTAATGTTAGCCTTCCTCCCAAAAGATAAGTGTCTACTTTTCCAACTTGATAGCTTCATTTCAAATCCCTCTATTACTTTATCCCATGAATGTATAGTCGGCTTACCAATACATAATGGGAAGTCATGGTATGTAGATGGAAAAGAACCCTCCCTACACCTAAATATCCTAGCAAAGATGCCTACCTCTTCCCTTGATACACCCACCCCCAATAATTCTCCTTTACTAATATTCACCTTTAACCCCAATACCACCTCAAAACATACTATTATCATTCGAAGATTATCTACTTTTGTTAGTTGGTCTTGCACAAAAGCAATGTCTCATCCACATACTGTAAGTGTGATATCTAAAACTGTAAGTTGTTTACCCTAAATCCATTCTCTAATCCCGCCACTACTCCTTTATCAATCATCCTGCTCAAAGACTCCATTAATAACACAAACAAATATGATGAAAGTAGATCCCCTTGTCCGTAACCCTCTCGAAGCTGAAGAGTAGCTATTTGGAGAGTTATTTACCAAAATTGAAAATTTTGCTAATTTAATGCAAGTACGAATCCAAGACCGCCACTTCTCAATCAGCCCATCATATAATCAATGAAATTCCAATCCACATGATCATAAGCTTTTTTAATATTCAATTTGCAAATAAACCTCCTTTATGGCTTTCTATTGCAAGAATATATATGCATTCATGAGCTATCGACGCACTGTCCACTATCCGCCTCCCTTCTTCAAATGCCCCTTAAGCCTTAGAAACCACTTCACCGATAACCGCTCAAAATTTGGAAGCCAACATTTTTGCTAACATCTTATAAGAACCCCCCGAATAAACTTGCAAGCCTAGAATCCCTCAAGCCTTCCACCCCTTCTTTTTTCAGAATTAGAACAATAAACCTAGTCCCTGACTCCACTGGTAGAAGACCCTTTCATAAAATTCATTTATATAATCGATTACATCCAACTTTACCAATTGCCAAAAGTTCTGATAAAATGTAATTATGAAAACCATCCGGACCAAGGGCTTTATCACTCCCAACTTCAGAAATTGCTTCCTCTATTTCCTTTTATGAAAAAGCTTTTTCTAACATATCCACTAACTCCCCAGAAATAGAACCAAAGGAAGATTATTGAGTGTAGGTGATGAGGACATCACGTCGCTTACACCTTACATACGTATCAAATGAGGAGGTGGGTTGCACCGATTTCCCCGTGGCTAGGCGAGTACCTGTGATCGTGCTGAAGACCCCATGTGCATGTGCGAGCATCTCAAAGACCCCACACTGGGAAGATGCACATGGGTTGCTTTATGGAGTGATCCAGACAGTTGGATCGGAGGGACGCAATGATCGGGCCATTGGATCGCATGGATTACATGTTCGGGCCATTGGTCGTTGATCATCCACATCAGTTTAGACTTTATCATCTTTTAGGATTTAGTTTTTTATTGTTTTATATTTGGACACATTATGAGTGTTTTGGTTGATTTTATTTAAACTAGGATTATTTTTGTTAAGATTCATAAGACAAGGAGATTATTATAATTTTTGAAACTTCTTAGATCTATTAAAATAGGGGGGCGTGTGACCTCTCTCCCATTGGATTTTGTGATTAAAAAAAAAAAGAGAAACTTTTGCTTTCTTCTCCCATCTTCATGTGATTTGAAGATACTTCCATGCGATTTGGAAGGAAGATTGATGTGAGGCTAATCTTCATCAATGGAGGTGCGAGGTCTCCATCTATCCCCACACCATCTTCTCTTTTCTCCCCCATCCAGGTATTTTCTTCAAGTTCTTTATCCTCTCCATCCCAGATCTTCGTCTTCTCCCAGACCCTACTTTCCCATACCCATCCACAATCCAAACCCTAATCGACTTAAACACATCCTCCCACGCCACACGTGTGACCGTACGGGCACACGTGTGAATCCCACTTGCCCCTTTTGGTTTCCCACCACCATTATATCAAAACCCTTTTCTTCTATCCCCGAAACCCTAAACCTAAACCTAAATTTCCTACTTTCCCAAATTACCAAAACCTTAATTTTCATCCTAGGTTGTATTAGGTTCTCTATTTTGGAATAGACTATACCCTATGCTAATTGGATGTCCCTACATCCATTAGATCATAGTTTCTTTTTATTTAATGATCTTATATTACGATGTTGGTAGCTTAACCTAAGATTATGCATCCGGGTGGTAGACTCCCAGCAGTTTCAATGCCGGGTCAAGGGTTCGAGTACCCACCAGTGGTGAAATCCCACGGTGTGCGTGTGTGGGGTGTGTGCGCGTGTGTAAGCGTGCGTGTGTGTGGGGTGTGTGTGCGTGTGTAAAAAAAAAGAAAAAGATTATGCATGGTTTTCTTTTAGTTTTCATGATATTTGTGATGATTATAGCGATGTTTGTGTTTTTTTGTTAAATATCTTAATTCGGCTATTTAATCTCACATGTTACTTAATTCTTGCATCAATAGGTCTCTCCCATTCCTCTCTAGACAAAACCTCCTTATGAAATGTTGCAATCCATGTGCATAACCTAGCTTTACGTTCAACCCTTTCTCCCTCCACCACAACATTTTTAATTTTGTTAGCTTTAGCTCAAGCACTGGCCAAGGCATGAAAGAATTTCGTGTTCTCATCTCCCACTTTCAACCAAAGTGCCCTAGATTGTTCTCCATTTAATTTCTTCCTGTCTTAGCCTCACATTATACTTATCCCTATAAATTTCCCTCCACGCTCTCTCTTCATTCGATAGCTCACCTCTCTCTTCTTTGATATCGAGTATCTGAATGTCTTGCAAGATTGTCAATGCTTCCTCTTTACTCCCAAAAACCTATTTTTCCACACATTTATCTTGCCATTTAGAAGCTTTAATTTCTGAAATAGAGAAAAACCAGCCCCATCCTAAACCAAGAAGGAAGACCACTCTTTCACCTTTTCTGAAAATCCGTCCACTTCTAGCAAAGCGAGCTCAAATCTAAAAAGACGAGGACCCCAATCCTCCCCTTCAACCTCTAATAATTGGGCAATGATGGATACTGGCCACGGCCAACCTCTTTAATACACTAATGGGAACTCTTCAACCCAATCCGATGAAAGAAAAAAATCTGGTCCAACTTCAACTTAATTACCCTAGTCTGCCCATTGGTCCACGTTTATTTCACCTCATCCATTAGTAAATCTACCATTTCATTTTTCTATCCATTTTGAAAAGCTTTGCGTATTGCGGGTTATCTAACTTCCACTTGATTTCTCAAATGAAAATCTCACTATATTGAAGTTCCCTCCCACAACCCACAGTAATTGCCATTTGCTACAACACATGCAATTCAGCCCAAAATAGTGGCCTTAAGCTCAGCCTATTTAGTCCATATATAGCAGAAAAAACCCAATGAAAGCCTGATGAAACGTCTTTTAACAACAATGATATGGAGAACCGTCCCTCCCAGCAATCCTCTTTTATCCAAATGTTTGAATTACAGATAACTAAAATTTACCCTGCTGAACCATTAGCATTTAATGCCACCCAAAAATCTTTGGATTTTCCCCTCCACAACGAATTCACCAACCCTTGACTTGTTGATTGCAACTTTGTCTCTTGGAAAGCTGCATTTGGGCCTTATACCGTTTACATGTTCCTAATTTGTGCTCTCTTTTTCAGGCACCCCAAACCTTGCCCATTCCAGCTAATTATCTTCATCGGGTAACGTGGTCTATCTCCAAAAAGTTACCCACACCAAGCGTGCAGTATGCCCCGTTACCTCCCTGATACGCTTCATCCCTTGCACCATGGATACTTTACACACCTCTCCTTGCTGAGACTTTGACTCGTCTGATACTGCAGGCTGTTGGACAACTGTAATCATCTTCCCTTTATCTGCAACCATTGTCTGTCTTTCCATTGCCAATGGAGCTGTCTTGCACTTTCATTGCTTCTGCAAAAAGATTTGTCGATTTCATCTTGTTTCCTTCTTGACTTTAAGAACCTAACACTGTCGGGCCTGTGATGTTATGCATCAGCAATGCTTTTACATCCTTTTCAACTGAAGAAAGCTCTGCACCGCACCTTTTACGCTCTTCGACCTCTATTTGACTCTCCAGAACTTCCTATATCGAAATACCCGATCACCACAGCCCTTTCCCCCACTCTTGACGATGTGGAGTCAAAAAAGAATAAGAGGTGGGCTACAGCCTACAGGTTCTTTATATATATTATACGTAGGCAAGTGCCATCACTTAAACCTTCACCCACCTATGTGAACAAAACCACGTGTGTCACCCACCTGTGCGAATAGCACCACGTGAGTGTCTTCCTCCACACACGTCAAGAGAGTTCAAAATCCCCTTTCAAAAAACCTCATTTATGGATGAAAATCCTCCCTATATGACATCATCTTCCCATGTGTCAACGTCTCTTCCCTCTTCATTAATTTGTTAGTAGAGGCTATCGCTACATGTCAACTTGGCAATGCTCACCCCCCACCCCAACCACCCCCCCCCCCCCACCAAAGCATGAGTTCACTAAGAATGCTGCCTGGCAGCTGACATTTGCTTGCCACCCATCTTCACCTCTTTAAATCCTCTCCCATCAAATTTCTGCCCTTCAATGAGATTCAAACCAGTGTTTTAAATAGTGAATAGCATGTAGCATAGCGTTCACCCTCTAAAGCGTGATGCATAAGCTACATGTTATTTCTAGATTTTTTAATCAAGGTTGCACTTGGTTGAACCAATTTCATGATATTCTGCACTAAATTAGAGTGATTAATAATGAAATTTAACAAAATTTTATGATATTTGGTGTAACCAAATGCAACTTAAAGAATAAGAAAGGACAATGATTAAGTATACAGGTAAAGAAAGAGCAATGAAACTGATTTAATATTCTCACTTATATTATTTTACTAAAAGCATTGAAAAGATTAATGATTTTTTATTTAGAATAGAAAAACGTAGAAAATGATTGAAAACATGAATTGATTTTAATGTTATAGTGAAAAATAACTTGTAATGTGAGCTACATAGCGTGTAGCGTAGTCTCTCTGATTTTTTATTTTTTATTCACACACACCCCACACGTGCCTGCGCGCTCACACCACAATGGGTGCTCGAACCCATGACCTCATGTTGAAACTCTTCTGAGTCTACCACTGAGCCATAAGGATGCATGCAGCGTGTAGTGTAGTCTAGCGTGTAGCATATGCAAATTATTATCTAGCATAGGCTACACATGACTCAAGCTGTTTTTATAAGTTATGTAGAGTTAAGGCTAAGCTACACTATGTAGCATAAGCTACACACTATATAGCATAGCTATTTAAAACATTGATTCAAACACATCACTGTCCCTTCTTCTGCTACTCCGCTGGAACACCGTATTTGTGTTCCATCTTCTGAAGGCCGGTCCCCTATTAACAATTTCGAACTCTCTTGCATATCTTCGTTGTTTTGCTCCTTGACTTCCTGCTGCATCTTCACCAGGATTCAATCATTCCAAACTCTAATACTGATCTTTCTGGGCGCAGATTGAAGCTTGTTCTTCCTGGTTAAGATCCTGGCAAAACGTAACTGCTTACAACCTTCCGATAGTGGATCGATCTCCACCACCACTCCAATGCAGACCTGATCTCCATAAACACTTCATTTATCCACACTCTAGTGGGAGATCCCAAATTCGAAACCAAATTTCCTCCCAGTCAAACTGAGACCAATCCTCCCATCTTTGGATTCCCCTAACCATATCATCGCAAAACAGATTGCAGGCTATGAAGAAACTCTCAGCCATTTTCTGAGAGTTGACCAAAATCCATACAGCATCATCCTTCAGCATTTTCACCACCCGATTTCTTCTTCTAAACTACAGTTCTGACCCAACCAATCCCCCATTTCTTCCTCTGTAACTCCTGGTCTAACCGAAGCTACGAAACTGTATTCTAATGCTTTCCATGAGTTTTCTAATATTTTCCGACAAATTCTTTCTTTCAGCCCTCCGTTTGCTCCCTCCAAGCCCATTTCTCTTGTTGCATCTATGATGATTCCCCCTTCTCTGGAGTCTGGACTTGGCGAAATCTTCTTTATCCCATGGCTTGGGATGTCTGCGAACACATCTCTTTAGGACCTAGCAACCTCGGGCCCCTGGTTTATCAGTATTTCCCTCTGTGGCAATAATACCTCTTCCTTTTGTGGTATAGTTTCCCCCTCCCCTTCAATCCTCTTTCCTCCTTCATCATTCTTCTAAAATTTTCCACGTTTTATCTGCTCAAGTCCAAATCTAGCCTTGTTCACTCGCTACGCTCTTCCCTTGTACCTCACCCCATGCATTCTACTTATCATTACCTCTAGCTCCTTTGATGTTGCCATCTTGATGAAGGCAAAACCCCTAATTCCTGGCTTCCCTTTTTTCCTTGGTATTACAATTTCCCTCACTTCCCCTAATCTCCCAAACACTCTATGGAAATGGAGCTTATTCCACTCTGCTGAAAAATTCTCTCCAAAGGCAGTCGGTAGTTCCTTCAACTACCGACTCTCCCACCCCTTCCTCCAACTATTGTTCCTTCTCCTTTCTGCCACCTTCCATTCCCCCTGACTATTCCGTCCTCCCCCTACATCTCCCTTTGTAGTTGACTGCCCTCACCTATCCCCTCCTCTAATACCCCTTCCCCTTATCATCAGTGTTTTAAATAGCATGTGGCGTATAGCATGGCATTTGGCCCTCTATAGCGTGAAGCGTAAGCTACACAATCTTTAATATTTTTAATTAAAATAATAGAAAATATGATAAAATTTACAAAATGCAAAATTTCTGAGTTGTTGACTACGAATCTGGATTATCAACCACTTATTTCAATGCAAAATTTCTCTCTCTCTCTCTCTCTCTCTCTCTCTCTCTCTCTCTCTCTCTGTGCCTTTAGACATCTCTAAGTGTGACTTCTTTTTACTTATTTAGTGAACCGCCACAAATTCATGATATAGACCACAATTCGGATGGTCTGGATTTATCTAAGTGCTCTATCTATGATATGGACCACAATTTGGATGGTCTGGATTACTTTAATGTAGTGCCATGTGTCATAGGTATAAGTCATTATCATTTTAAAATAGGTGTTAAACTAACATAGAAAAAACACTTTAAAAAAAAGAAATTTCAAGTAGCTTACGCTATCCATGCTACGCATTACGTTGCACTACATGTAGCGTATGCTACATGCACTGTAGCTTATGCTACTCATGTACACTACGTAGCGTTTTCGCTACGCTACGCTACAACACTATTGAAAACACTGCTTATCATAACCACCTCTCCTTCTCCCCCTCTGTAATAACCCCTTCCGGTTCCTTGAGCTGCCTTCCTTCCTCCATTGCCGACTACACTTGAATAGAAAGATCTTTTCTCACCTCATGATTTCGATTCTCTAATGAGATTGATCTCTCGTTCTTTCAATTGACCGGCCTCTCAATCTCCGGTCTCCGTCTCTCATGTCAACCCTCATCATTTTGCACCAAGCAAGGGGCATTATTGGGGTTGAAGATAATTTGCTGTGGAAAAGGATTGGTGCTTGCAAGTATGGAAGCCAAGAGGGTGGATGGGCTGTTAGAGAATGCTCCTTATATAGGGCTTCAAGAGTTCAGAAAGATCCAAACTCCAGAAGCTGGTGAAGGATCTAGACTAAAATTTTGGGAAGATCTAGGTATGGTAGAGTTTGCTCGCCGATGTATATCGTGGTCTCTACAATATCTCTTTGGTGAAGAATGCAAGTATTGCAACATGTTTGAAGAGATAAGATAGGAGATGGGTGTGGAATCCAAGCTATTGCTGGAACATTTTGGATGTGGAAATTGAATAACCATTGACCTCCAGGAAAAGATGGAGCTTTGTGAATTCAAACTGGGGAGAAAAGATGGCTGGATTTGGAACGATGAGTCAAATGGAACCTTCTTGGTTAAATCCTACTATATCGAGTGAGCAAGGATGGGTCCACTATCTATAGGCTGGAATTGCAAATTTGGTGCTTACCCAGGCTGTTGAAGATGATTATTTTTGGTCGGATTGTAGTAAAAGGCAAATTACTCACCATAGACCAACTTCGCAAAAGAAATATGATCATGACAAATGGTCGCATTTTTTTTTTATTTTTAAGCATAGAAAATTAGAAATGCCTACATGTGTTTGAAGGACAAAGAAACTTGCAATGATCTTTTTGTGCATTGTGCATTGTCAATTGGCAACAACTATTTAGAATAGGGTAGTAGCGCTTTTCTGCGTGTCACGGGGATGCCACAATTGGTAGATGCACTCATGCTGGCTTGGAAGAGGCGGGCTTTTAGCTAAGAAAGGGCAGCTCTTTGGAGACTGGAAGGAAAGGGACAACAAGATCATCCAAGTTGGAACTGAAATAATTTTCCCTAGGATTAAAGGTATCATTGTGGCATGGACCTCTGTGTTATCTTATTTCAAAGGGTTAGAAGAATTAGAAGTATTGATGCAGTAAGCTAGGATGATATGTAAATTGGGGAGCTTTTTGTACAGTTTTTTTTTTTTTTTTTTTTTTTTTTTTAAATTTTTTTTAATCCAATGAAATCCACCGTTCAAAAAAAGAAAAAAACATGCTCCCAAGGCATGACACACAATTGAGGATATTGGTGCACTGTCGATCCTCCTCGTGTTGTTCTTTTGGGGCCACGAATAATAGCCTAACAACAAGAGCCCATCCTTCATTCAATCCTTCAAGATGATCATCATTCTTATCATACACATCGGTGGCTTCCTCTTTACCTTGCTTGTGTTTCAACTCCTCTTTACAATCCTGCAGATTTTTGGTGGGGTGACCGATGCAGGACCGATGCATGAACTAAGTAACATGTGAGATCAAATAGCCGAATTAAGGTATTTAATAAAAAACACAAACATCGCTATAATCATCACAAATATCATGAAAATCAAAAGAAAACCATGCATAATCCTAGCCTAAGCTACCAACATCGTAACTCAAGATCATTAAACAAAAAGAAAATAGGATCTAGTGGGTGTAGGGACATCCAATTAGCATAGGATATAGTCTATTTAAAAATAGGAAACCTAATATAACCTAGGATGAAAATTAGGGTTTTGGTAATTTGGGAAAGTAGGAAATTTAGGTTTAGGTTTAGGGTTTCGGGGATGGAAGAAAGGGGTTTTGATATAATGATGGTGGGAAACCAAAAGGGGCAGGTGGGTTTCACACGTGTGGCCATAGGTCACACGTGTCGCATGTGACCGTGTCGCATGGGATGATGGGTTTAGGTTAGTTAGGGTTTGGATCATGGATGGGTATGGAAAAGTTGGGTTTGGGAAAAGACGAAGATTTGGGATGGGAGTAGGGGTGTACATCGAGTCGAACAGAGTCGAGCTGGCCTCAGCTCGAACTCGGCTCAACTCGGTCCTCGAGCCTGACTGGCTAGCTCGGCTCGGTTCGGTCAGCAGCTTGGGCCAACTTGGGCCAAGTTCGATCCAAGATCGAGCCAAGTTTGCCATTGAGACATTTCCACAAACACTTGGACTGCACCTTCAAAATCCCTTTGTATATGAAACATAAGCAATGGTTTTACAGGTATTTTATCAAACACCTTCCTTGCCACCAGCCACACTTCGTTGAGTCATTTTATCAAACACTTGGTGAGCAACATCAATGGCAAAGTAACCAAGTCACCAAACTGGTTCGATCTGAGTTCGATTCGAGCTGGATTCAATCTGAGTCGAGTCAAGCTGGGGCCTGCTCGAACTCAACTCAAACTCATTTTCGAGCTCAAAAAATCAGCTCGACTTGGCTCGAACTCAGCTTTGAACCAAGTCGAATCGAGCTTTTTCGAGTTGAGTCGAGCGAGCTAACCGAGCTAGCTTAGTTCGTGTACACCCCTAGATGAGAGAATTAAGAATCTGAAAAAAAAAATACCCAGATGTGGAAGAAAAGAGAAGATGGTATGGGGATAGATGGAGACCTTGCACCTCCGTTGATAAAGATTAGCTTCGCACCAATCTTCCTTCCAAATCGCATGGAAGTATCTTCAAATCGCATGAAGATGGGAAAAAAAAGCAAGAGCTCTTTATTATTATTATTATTTTTTTAATCATGAAATTCAATGAGGGAGATAGATCCAAGAAGTTTCAAAAATTACAAAAATCCCTATCTTGTGAACTTTAACGAAAATAGCCATAGTCTAAATAAAATCAACTAAAACACTCACAATGTGTCCAAATATAAAATAATCTAAAACTAAATCCTAAAATATGATAAAGTCTAAAGCTGATGTGGACGATCAACGATCGATGGCCCGATCATGTGATCCATGCGATCCAATGGCCCGATTGTTGCGTCCCTCCGATCCAACGGTCTGGATCACTCCATAAAGTAGCCCATGTGCATATTCCTAGTGTGGGTTCTTCCAGATGCTCGCACATGCACATGAGGTCTTCAGCACGATCACGGGTACTCGCCTAGCCACTGGGAAATCGGCGCGGCCTACTTCCTCCTCTAATACGTACATAAGGGTGTACGTGACGTGATGTCCTAATCAGTAACCGATGACAAAGCTTCCATGCTTACAATGTTTATAACATTTTGTCATACTGTTGTCCCTCTTAGTGTTGTCGACCATGGGTGCCTTTCATTCATACGATCCCAATTTGAAAAACCAAAAGCTCTTTGGTCACTGCCCTGGTTAGCTGAACCTGCAAATGTGATATTTGGAGGCCACTTGTCACACTAGAATCTGGCCAAACACTAGAAGACACCCTGGCTTGAAATTCTGGTTGTCTGAAAGAAATGATTTTCAAGTACTCTTTGACCTTGAGTGCAAGCTGATGCACTTCATCAAAGCTCCATGTGCAGTTGGCTACGATTTCATGTTGAATTTCCACACAAAGTCCTGACTTGTCTTGCTGCTTTTCGTGATTCACTCTCTCAAATCCATTTCTGAATGTTTAGCACTTGGAACCCCTTAGCATAACTCTTCAATGGGTTTGTTACCTGGTCTGAGGAGAAACAACTTTTGTATAGGTTTGTTTCTAGTCTGCAGGTAGAAAGCATTCCCTAATCTTGACCTTCATCTCGTCCCGTATCAGTAGGTGGTTGGTGCAATCTAAGGAGCTGTTCCTCCACACTGTACCACCATAGATGTTCTGGCCTCTTCAATTTTTCTTTCATGAGTTGAACCTTCTCCTCCTCTTGCATCTAGTACCAATCAAATCATCATCCACTGACACTAATCAATCAAGAAGGCCATCAGATTTAGTTTTTCATGGAAATCAGAGACATTAAGTTGGGCTTTGTTGTAACATCATCAAAGGAGTCGTGGCTTGAAATGCCCTTGATTTTGGAAGTCCTGCATTATCATTGCCATGTATCTCAGGATGATATTCCTCAAAGATAGTGTAGCTGATTGATGGGTCAGCAGACTCAGCACTTTATTTTTATTGCCTCGAAGCTCTTCTTCATCTCCTTCAACCCCATCATTTGTCGTCACCAGATTTTGTAGATCATGAGAATTCTCTAGCTGAGTAGAGATCCTCTCAACTCGTTGCATTAATTCAGCCATTTGTCACATCAACTCCATAATCAACTTGTCCCTTTGATTGTCTGATACCTTAGGAGTGTATGATCCACTTCTATGAGTAATCATAATGTACCAAGCTTCCCGAAGACCTGTAAAGCTTGCTATGATACCAAAAAGGTGTAGGACAGTTTAAAGGGGCAGTTGAAATTTTAGGTTTTTGGGTTAGATGAAGTCTGAACTGATCGAACAAGAGTGAAAAGGGACTTATCTGGTGGTCAATGTAATAAAAAGTTAAAGACAAGAATAAGAAGGGTAATAAGCTTGAGTCACACAGCCTGAACTAGGGTCCTCGGAGTCTCATCTTAGACCTGTAATTTAAGATTGGAGTTGCACCAACCGATCTGGCTATGAATTGGAAACCCATCCATAATGAAATGAGAATGCAAACACAAAATTTTCCCTATCATCTCTACAAACCCCACCCCTCTATCCCATCCTGGGTTACCACTGGATGATCCATCAACATTAATCTGAAACCATCCCTGCTTGGCTCTAGACCAAACCACCACCATTGGTCTTTTACTTGAAAAACTGAATTAAGGTGGTTTTCTAATAGAAAAGTGGTACCAGAAACTATGTTGCATAAGAATATGGAGTGGTTACCACTGTTGACTGTTAATTGTATGTAGCTTCTTTAGCAAGTTTCTTCTTCTATAAAATCAATGTGCTAGTTCTCTGTTGAGAATGAATGAATGAAGCAAACATTTCCAACACTTGCCTGCTTGGTGGTGTAATTCCATCAACCCTATTCTCTCTTGGTTTTTCTCTATCATATTTGCAGAGAATGTAATGGTGGTAGCAGATGCTTTGGCAAATTTTTAGAGTTCGTCCCCATCGGATATTCTTCTCCTATGCAGAAGATATCCTAGGTGTTGCGCGGATCCCCTTGTTTCTGGATAGAGTTGGTGTTGTAAACTTTTGTGTATCTTAAAATAATAAATAAATTTAAAAAAAAAAAAAAAGAAGAAGAAGAAGAAGAAGAAGAAGAAGAAATGTAAACTTTTGGGCCAAGCGATGGTTTTGGTTGGTTTGGAGTTCAGTGTTGTATAGTTGCTATAGGATTTTCTATAGCATGTAATGTGTGTGTGTGCGCGCGCGTGCATTGCACCATTCTCAAGCCACACCCTCATTAAATTTAATATCTAGTCCCTAGGTACATGGGCTTGTGTATGGCCTTGGGGCCTGGCTTACGGGCTTGGGCTTGGATCTGGGTTTGGCCTAGCCTGGGTTTGTTGCCAGAAATGATCCACTCTTTACGTCTTCAAATGTTCATCTCTCTTTCTAATAGAAGTATTTACTGTAGCAATTTATTTGCTATTGCAAATATAGTGATCCCCTCTTCTGACTTATTTCTTCAGAAATCCATGTGCCTCATGTATCCTCTTCTATCCACTATTGTTTTTCCCCGCATGCCCGTTCAGATATTCAGCTATAAGTACCCTTTCTCTCACTATGCAATAGCTCATACAATGCTTACCAAAACTGTGTTTTAATAGTTTCTTCGTCTTATTAGAGGTGCATACCACCAATGGTACTGATCCCCGTGACCAAAGCTATTCTACCCTTACATTCTTTAGTTATGATGACCCATGGGTCATTTGTACTATTATCCTTGACCGCATACAACAATTCGAAGGCATCACCAATCTCTAGAAGCCATAAGAATCATTCATAATCAGCTCCGCAATGGGGGTTATCTTTTGTTTTTCACGAAATTAGATCTCTTACTGCTTAGTTAAACGTTTTGTTCCCTTGTTGGAAGAGATGCTAATTCCTTTGTGGAGGTTTTTGCCGGGATTTCCCACTCTTCTCTTTGTAATGGGAACTCCATTACCCTTTCTTAATTTTCATTTTATCCTTTGTTAGTTTTTCGGGTAAAAAAAACTCCTTTGCTTTCCTTCATTTCGATTGGTCTCCTGTAAGTAGTGTTTTAAATATTGACTATATCAGTCAATATATCCCACGATATATCTTGTATCTCACCTGTGCGATACGAAACGCATAGGTACTGCCAATATATCCCACCCATTCGATCCAGTGAGGATTTTCGATTTTCGATCCATATTTTTGTTGTAAATCAAGTTAAATCAGTGTCAAATTGTAACAAATATATGATTCTTCATATTTTCCATTAAAAATCATGAATTTGGAACTTCAATTTCGAGATTTAGGAGAGATGGGTCAAGTTGTGGGAAATTGAGAAAAATCAAAATTTCTCGCAAATCTGTTACAATCTTTGTATCCAAACACAAAATTAAACATGTATGTAACTTGATCTAGTGATTCTTCTTTGGCTTTTGAATGTATTGCTTGTGTTTCCATACACGTCTTCTTATGTTTACAAATTAAATGAATAGACTTTGAATATACTTGCATCAGTTCAGTGGGAAAGCGCATATATTAGGACCCCATACAAAGGAAACCCTTATTATGTGCACTTTTTATTATTATAATGTTTTGATTTCTAAGTGCGTATTAGTAGAGAATGATTTAATGATAATAATGTGAAGAAAAGAGGAGAATATTGAGAGAGGAGGAGGAGGAGAGTTTAGGAGAGATGTTGTGTTAGGCTTGCTTGCCCTAACACATAATGTTTTATTATAATAAAACATATAGTACATCGTAGGAGAAGAGGGAAGTGTGCACATGCACTTACACTAAAAGGGCTACTAACCACATACACAATACACTATTTCACCCAAAATACCATGAAAGGAGGTCCAAAAAATTCTGAAAAAATCATGACAAACCTTCTAAAATCAAGATTTATCAAACCTCTAAACTTTTAGCTCAAACGGAGTCCATACGTCCGTACAACGCTGACATCGGCAAGGTGACGTGTCGCCTCTCAATTTGTTGGATGCGGAATGCCTGGATCTATGCTCTGATACCAAATAGAGAATGATTTGATGATAATAATGTGAAGAAAAGAGGAGAATATTGAGAGAGAAGAAGGAGGAGAGTTTGGGAGAGATGTTGTGTTAGGCTTGCTTGCCCTAACACATAATGTTTTATTCAAATAAAGCATATAGTACACCACAGGAGAAGAGGGAAGTGTGCACATGCACTTATAGTAAAAGGGACTAAAAGGGCCACTAACCACGGGGCCACTAACCACATACACAATACACTAGCATTCTCTATAGTATTGATGTCTTTTTCAACAATCCCTGAAGTTTCATTGAAAATTTTGACCAATTTCCCAATGTTCCCATGTTTCCCAACAATGGCGATACATTATGCGATACAACCGATATATCCCATGCGATAACCGATATGTATCCATATCCCAAGGTTGTGATAGATTACGCGATAACGATATTTAAAACATTGCCTATAAGCATGATTACCTATATTAATCTTCATTTTCAATGTATCCACCAGCTCCATACTCATGCCTAACAAAGTTCTCACATGCCAATTGGCAAGATGAATTTCACACATCTTGAATTTTTTACCCTTTTATCAGCTGTTGCTTTGTAAGAGATAAATCCTTAGTTATCATCTCTCTGATTGACCAATTCAACTTTCTCACTTTGAGATGCATTTTCTTTTTGATTAGTTACTTGATAGAATATCTCCAGGATAAGGTTTTGAGCCCATAGCTCAATGGCAACATTGACGTCTCATGTTTGAGCCCAGCTTATTTGTCTATATATATATATAGAGAGAGAGAAAAAAAGAAAAAAAAAAAAAAGGAAAAGAAAAAGGGAAAGCTCCCAGTCTAACTCTACGTGGACTTCAAGTACCCCTCGCAATATCTGCATTCCATATTCTAGAATTCAAAAGAGCAAATTTATGATGGATGACTGGAAGCATGGTATAATTCTGTTTTTTAGTTGCAGTTGTGAATGCTTTTAGGAATTTGAAAGGCTTTCATCTCCAATTTTTGTGATGAACTAATTAAAGATGATCAACCACAGTTCATGCACAACAAACAGGATTTTGCTGCTTTATGTTTTATGCAAGTGCAAGGCTTTGATAAATGGTGAAATGAGGTTTGCTGGCAAGGTTGTCACCTAGAGGCCTACCCCTTTTCCCTCACCATGTGATGATCTAGCCCATTCATCTGAAAGTCTCTGCCTTAGGTGGTTTATATGGAAATGATCTCGCTCATCAGAGATCTCATCATCCATACCAACTTTTAAAAATGACAGTACAACAAAGCATTTTCTGACTTGCATGCACAAAACACAGATGATCTTAGGCTAGTTGGATTCTTTACATGTTGACCATCTGCTGTAGGAGCTTCTAGATGAATGCTTTGGGCCATCTTGTGGTAGGGCGAATGGGACCAGCAGATTGGGTGAGCTTCTAGGTGAGAACCTTGCTTGCAAATTTTGTGCTTAAGTATGCTTTTGGAAGCACAAGAAGCTTCTCGCCAATCTATTTGCACATGTATGGAAGTCTTTACCTTTTTATATGCAAGTCCCATACACAGAGTACAATGGACGTATGTATGCCCTTATTGATTTATCTATTTGATTTCATAGTAGATAAAATTGGAAATTTTACCAGGCCCACTAACGGACTGATATATCACTACATAACTAGGCCATTCGATCGAAGATTAATTGGTGGCCAGGAGGAATAACATGTTGATCATGTAAGGATGAAAATTTCCACATGTTTTGAATGACACAGGTTTTGATCCTTGTGTTGGTGTTATGCGTGCCTTTTCAAGCCAATTGGACTCATTTGATTGTTTTGTTGATTGGAACTTGGTCATTAGCAATGTTCAAAATATCGGTATCGCGTTACGTATCGAATTCTTGGGATACAGATACATATTGGATATTGCATGGGATATATCGGTTGTATCGTGTAATGTATCATTGTTGTTGGAAACATGGGGAAACGTTAGGAAATTGGTCGAATTTTTCAATGAAACTTCAGTGATTGTTAAAAAAGACATCAATACACACTTACAAATCAAAACATTACAAAAAAAACAAGTACACGTAATAGGTTTCTTTGTATGGGGTCCTAAATCTATGCGTTGTCTAATTGAATTGATGCAAGTATATTCAATGTCTATTCATATAATTTATAAATGTAAGAAGACATGTAGAAACACAAGCAATACATTCAAAAGCAAAATATGAATCACAAGATAAGGTTACATACATGTTTGATTTTACGTTTGGACACAAACATTGCAAATGATTTGCGAGAAATTGGGAATTTTTGATTTATTTTTTTTCCAATTTTCCGCAACTTGGCCCCATCTCCTCCAAATCTCGAAATCAAAGCTCCCAATCCATGATTTTTCATGCAAAACATGCAAAATCATGGATTTGTAACAATTTGACACTAATTTAACATGATTTACAGAAAATAAAAGGATCGAAATTTGAAAATGCTCACCAGATCGAACATATGGGATATATCGCACTACCTATGCGTTTCGTATCGCACAAGTGGGATACAAGATATATCGTGGGATATATCGGCCGATATCGTCGATATTTAAAACACTGGTCATTAGTAGTGACCTCTTTTGGTGAATGGAATAGGGTCATTAGTGATCCACTTTATTATATGCTTTATTATTAATTGTGATTGGAAACTTGGACAAATTAATGGGTTATAAGGATTTCTCTTGAAATTCCTTTTTGCCTTTGGGAAAAGAATGCAATTCACATAATCGCTGAAATGGGCTAATGGAGAGTCGATGTTCAATATTCTCGAGTACCCAAAATTCTCCATGACTATCTCAGTGGGGTAAGGCAACCGGTGATTAGTTTTATGTTCATCTTGTGTATGAATCGATGACAAGTCGGGATGGATTTATCTCCACTATCGAGCATTTAGTTGTCGTCGCCCTTCACACATGGGAGTATGGACGTTCATTTGTTCATCGAGTTCTAGTCCTAGACTCAATTTTATCTGTATTTTAATATAGGGCTTTGATACACCCAATGTTTTAAATAGCGGTAGCATGTTGTGTAGCATTCAAACCTCTATAGCGTGTAGCATAAGTAGCGTAGCATGTAGTGTAATACTTCTATTTAAAAATAAAAAATAAATAAATTGGAAAAATATGATAAATAGTAAGAAAAACCAATATGTGTGTGTGTGTGCCTAAAAGCTGATTCATTTTTTCAAGTATATGCATGTTCAAATAAGTTATTACTTATCATTTATCAAAAGCCAATCCACATGTATAAACCAAATCAAATCATCATCGCATCCACAACTTTCTAAGCAAAGCACTTTAATTAATAATGACTAATTGAAACCAGAAGTCGCAAGTATGAAAAGAAATTAAAATCCTACAAGTTGAGAGTATCAAGTACAACATACAAAATACAATTATCATTTAGAAAAAAAAAAAAAAAAAACCACAGTGTACATGACATACGATATGTGTATGCTACATACACTGTGTATGCTACGACCCCTGTAGCATATGCTATAGGGGATTTATGCTATTTGCTAATGCTATTCAAAACACCGAGCACACCTTTTGATGCTACGTTAGTGGTTGACACAGGTGATATTCTGTTCTCATGTTAAGATTCAGGTGAAGCTTGATGTATTTCAGAAAGGAATTCACTTATCACCCGGGACTAAGTATAGTGGCCAGATTTTGTCCCCTGAATGCTCCATCAAGCTTAAAATAGTTGGCCAGTGTGGGTGTATGTGCGTGTGGGCTTATGATTGGTTCCACAGGTACATATACCTGGGTCTTATATGTTATGGACCTTTATCCTTAATTTTCAGCCGTTTATCTTTGTTTATTTGCCCCTAGGCCTTACTATAGTTTTTCCCTTATATAAAGCCATGTATGTAATTTTACCTTTTCTTCTAATATTATAAATTAGAGTGGGCTGGACATCCCAGCCCCATATGCTCTCTCTCTCTCTCTCTCTCTCTCTCTCTCACACACACACACACACACACACACACACACACACACACACACACACAAATTCTCTCCTTCTTCTTAACATGGTATCAAAACCCAAGTGCTCTTTGGATTTCTTCGTCTTCTTCATCTTCTAGGATTTCTTCTTCTTCTTCTAGTGTTTCTTCAAAAAATTTAGGCTTTTAAATCATGGTTGCTGGATTTGAAACCCTTGCTGATTTTCTGTTGTCCAATTGAAGATGTTGCTGGAAATTCTTCTTCAATTTCTTTTTTGAAGTTTTTTTTTTTTTAATTATTTTATTCCAGAAGGACTTGCTAATATTTGCTGAATGGTTGAGGGTATTGGTATACATTCGTTCTCTTTGACATGTGGATAAAACCCTTGTTACCTTTTCTGTTATCCAATTGAAGATGTTGCTGGAAATTCTTCTTCTAGTCTTTTTTTGAAGATATTTTCTTAAGGGCCTGCTGATTTTTGTGTTGCCTTGGTTAGGGTTTGCTGGTTTTTTCTGTTGAAGCAGAATTTTTGTTGGTTTAGCTAAGGTTTGCTGGATTTTTTTTCTGTTAAAACAGTTTTTTGTGTTGCCTTGGCTAGGGTTTGTTGGATTTTTCCTGTTGAGGCAGACTTTTGTGTTGCCTTAGCTAGGATCTGCTGGATTTTTCCTGGTGAGGCAGACTTTTGTGTTGCATCGGATAGGGTATGCTGATTTTTTTTTTTTAAAAAAAATTTGGGGCAGATTTTTGGGTATTTTTTCTCTAATTTCTAGCAATCACATTTTTGGACAGCAATCGAGTTATTAATCTTATTTTTAGCTTGTTTTTGTGCATAACCCCTTTCCATGTGTGATTGGGTTTGGACATTCATTGGAATTTCTTATTATAGACGTTTGTTCTTCTTGCTATTGTTGTTTATAGCATTGTTTTGGCATTGGTTGTTTGAAATTCTCTGTCTTCATCATCCACATTTGATTGTAGACCCCATTAATTCCAGAATGGAATGGTTAGTTGTTCATTCTGAGAACCCTAGCCTGCAGATTACAACACAAATTGAAGTTACGTAACTACCTTCAGTGGTCTAAAGCTGACAAAAGTTGGGATATATAGATGTTAGTGTAGAAGTTGGGATATATAGATGGTAGTATAGAAGAACCACCCTCTACCATCTCTCATATGTTGAATGGAAATCAAACAATTTGTTGGTTATGTCCTACCTCTTAAACTCTATGGAACCAGAAATTAGCAAAGGTCTTGTTTTTTTTTTTTCTATCCACTGCTTCTGAGATTTGGTTGACAGCCTATGAATTGTCTGCCAATCAGAACAATGTGGCCCACATTTATAATATCTATTAGGAAATTAGTCAGTCGCGAGTTGCGACAGGGGGAGAGATCTAAGTCTGATTATTATGCCAAGATGCACAGTCTGTGGTAGGAGTTATCCTTTCTCAATGATCTTCAATTTGTGTATTCTACAGATGCGGAGGTATATATAATAATAATAAATAAATAAATAAATAAAACAATGAAAAGAAATGGATTTTTGAGTTAGTGGTGGGTTTTAATACTGATTTTGAACTAGATCATGCTTATATTCTTGGATCACCTTTACCATCGCTTAATAATGTATATGCTTTGTTATTACTTGATTAGAAGTGCAGGACAGTTATAGGTTCCACTGTTGTTGAAAAATTTGCCTTGGTGACATGATTCAGAAACTTTGATCATACTGGTATTGGTTGTGGACGTGGTAGAGGCCGTGGATGTGGTACTAGCCATGGTTGTAGCATGGATCGATTGTGTATTCATTGTGGAAAATATGGACACACTGTTGACTATTGCTAGGTTCTTCATGATCGTCCTCAGGGTAGAGTGACCAATTCTACTGCCTCGGATGGCAGGGACTCTCAGATTACTGTTGGGGAGGCAACACCTTGCACAACTTCACCTGTGACTCCATCAGTTGGTAATGTGGTTCATTTCTCAAAATTCGGATATGGTACTTTGTTAAGGGATGCCACTCAGAATAAGGCCTCATCATCTACTTGGCCCAGATAGGTAACACATCTATTGTCTTTCATACCACTACTTCAAGTCATTGGATTATGGATTTGGGAGCTATTGATCATATGACAGGCACATGTTTACTCCTAATCCAAATTTAGGTTGTGTGAAATTAGCAGATGGTACCCTTACACCTATTGGGAGTGAGGGTAGTATATTTGTTTCTCTGTCTTTCTCCTTGTCATCCATCTTATTGGGTCCTAATATTACATCTAATTTGCTATCAGTTATAAGGTTACAAAGGACGTGAATTGTAGTTTGACTTTTTATCCTGACCATTGTGTTTTCCAAGATCCGAAGACGAAGATGCTACTTGGTCGTGGACATGAGAATGATGGTTTATATATATATATATATATATATATATATATATATTTTTTGTTTAAATACTTCAAGTCATATTAGTAAGTGTCTTAGTGTCAAGAAGGAATACATTTACATTTGGCATTGTAAGTTTGTTCATCCCTTAAGTCTAGTCTTACAATCTTTATTGTTCATGTTAGTTGAATCTAATGATGTAAAAAACTTTAAAGTGTAAGGCTTGTGTCTTAGCTAAACACCGTAAGTCTGTTAATCCTCCTGTAGAGAAACGATCCAGTAGAATTTTTTCTTTAGTTCATTAAGATGTATGGGGTCCAATTCCAATTATTTCTAATAGATTTAAATACTTTAGTCTCGTTTATTGATGATGCATCTCGTATGACATGGATTTATTTTGATAAAAACTAGAGATGAAGTTAGCTCTATTTTCAAAGTGTTTCATAGGTGGGTCAAAAGTCAATTTAATGTGAATATTGGAACTTTTCGTACAGATGATGCCAAAGCGTATTTTTCCCATACTATGTTATCTTATCTTCAGAAACATGGTATGTATTCTTAGATTGTATGTGCATATACCTCACAACAAAATGGAACTGCTAACAAGAAAAATAGACATCTTTTAAAAGTCACTCGTTCTCTCCTCGTTGGTATGTTTGTTCATAAATCTTTTTGGTCAAAGGCTACCTGTTCTCTGGTTAATCATCTTCTTACGAAGGTTCTTACTGAAGTCACTTGTCTAATATTTTTCGGCCCTTTATCCAATTCCTGAAATTCTATTGCGGGTCTCTGGGTGTGTATGTTATGTCTATAATACTGATCATCTTAGAAATAAATTGTCAAATCGAGTTGTCAAATGTATTTTCTTGGGATATTTGTCTTCACAATAGATGTATAAATGTTTTGATCCAGTTAGTAAAAAGTTATGTTTCTATGGATGTAAAATAATGCAAGGGCATTTTCATACTAGGCTTGAGTGGGGTTGCCTCTGGAATGCAGGGGCACACTTGGGGTGGGCAGCCCGTGTGAGGTGGGCCCCACCCGTGTGAGGTGGGTGGCTCGTGTGAGGTGGTACCCATGTGATTTAGGGCCCACAAGGGGGTTCGACCGAGGTCCTAACCCATGGGATGTTGGGCCCGGGCTATGAGATAAAGGGATTGATTTGTCATGCTCTATCAGTTCGAGCTTTAAGAGCAAGTGGTTAATTGTCCTGCATCAAATTGGTATAAGAGCAGGAGGTCTCGTGTTCAAGACTCTTCACCGGGGGTGATTAATGCTGAGGCATTTTCACACCAGGTTTGAGTGGGGTTGCCTGTGGGATGCAGGGGCACACTCGGGTTGGGTTGCTTATGTGAAGCGGGTGGCTCGTGTGAGGCGATACACATGTGATTTGGGGCCCATGAGGGGGTTTCGGACGAGGTCCTAACCCATGAGATGTGGGGCCTGGGCTATGAGATAAAGGGATTAATTCTCCATTCTCTCAGTTTGAGCTTTTAGAGAAAGTGGTTAATTGTCCTGCATCATAAAATTTATTAGAGACACTCCCTATTTTTTTGGTGAAAAGGAGGAGCATCGTTCTATGGTTCTTCTGGTCCTTGTCGTTAAGTCTAATAAAATGTCGTTTGTTCCTTCCAAACTCGATAATGCTAGAGATGAGTTTGCTACTGATTCCACCAAGTCTAACTTGAAGGTATATGAATAAAGGAATGCTTGAAATTCTATTCTTTCTCAGGACACCATGAAATACGCTTCTTTAGCTTCAAGTACCGATAGTGTTCCTACTCATTTGTCTATTCATGTTGATCCATGTTGATCCATATTTAGATGACCCTTCCATGGATTTATTGCTATTAGAAAAGTAAAGAGACAATGCACCTCTCATCCCATTTAACTCTTTCTTTCCTATCATTCTTTGTCTCCTTAGTGTAAGTTCCTTGTTTATGCTCTTGCATGCTCTTCTTCCATCATTCCTAAAAATCTTAAGGATGCTCTTATTTCTCCTCAGTGGTGACAAGCTATGGAGGATATGGTAACTCTCTTAAAAAGATTCATACATGGGAGATGGTTGTGTTACCAGTTGGGAAGAATCTCGTGGGTTGTTGTTGGGTGTATGCACTCAAGTACAACCTTGATGGAAGTATAACTTGACATAAAGCTCGCCTTGTTGCTAGAGGCTTTACACAAACTTTCGGTAATGATTATTATGAGACATTTGCTCTTGTTGCTATGATGAACTCTGTTTAGATGATTATTTCTCTTGTTAGAAATTTCCATTGGCTCCTACATTAACTGGATGTTAAAAATGCATTTTTGAATGATAATTTGACTGAGGAGATATATATGCTTCCTCCTGGATTTACTCGAAATGGGGAGGAGCAAAAGGTATGTCGTCTGAAGAAGGCGATATATGGTTTGAAGCAAGCTTCTCGAGTATAGTTTGATAAGTTTAGTGGGGCCTTGATTCGTATTGGATTTTCTCGTATTCATTCTAATCATTTTGTATTTATCAAGAGGTATATGAAGGGGACCATTATTGTGAGTGTCTATGTAGATGATATTCTTATTACAGGTGATGATGCTAATGGCATTTTTTAGTTGAAATTATATGTGAGTAAGGTGTTTGATATCAAAGACTTAAGACCACTAAAATATTTCCTTGGATTTGAAATCTCTCGTTAAAAAAAAGGGCATAGTTTTGTCTCAACAAAAATATGCCATTGATTTGTTACCTTCAACAAGTAATCTTGTGCCGACCTATTAATTCCCTTGGAAGTCAATAAGAAGCTTAAGGTAGATGATGGGGAACTTCTTAATGGTCCTCGCATGCACCAACACTTGGTTAGGAGATTTATATATTTGAAAATTGCTCGTTCAAACTTGTCTCAAGCTGTGAGTTTGGTTAGTCAGTTTATGCACACTTCTCGTTTTAGCCATCTTGAAGCAGTTCATCGCAACTTACGCTACATTAAATCATCTCCTAGGCATGTGATGGAGACATCTCGCGCACACGCACACCCCCCTTACACACATACGCAAGGAAGAGGGCCCCACCTTCGATCTGGATCGATGACAAATCCATGGAGGGCCTCCTAGTTAGAGGACTGTGTTTTGGTTCCTTGGGGTGGACCCGATCATCACGTGGATCCCATCATTGGATCTCATGATCGTGGCCCACTACCCTAGGTGACCTAAGACTTTTGAGTTTTGCTAATTACCGTTATTAGGAACATCATGAACGGTTTAAATTTCATTGATTAGTTGTTATTTTTTATTACTTCGTCTTTAAATAATCGTATGCGCACATAGCGTGGCTTTTAGGATATAGGTTTTTCTTATAAATAGGTAACCCCTTGTAGGGTTTTTTCCATTGAAGATGATTAATAAAATTCTACGTTTTCCTACTTCTCTAATTCTCTGAGTTATGGAAACCTAATTGGGTGCGAAACCCTCCCTTCTTCGAAGGGCTAACTACCGTGGTGCGAAGCCACACCCATCCTAAATCACCCACATCTCCTACCCTCCATATTCCTCATCTCCTACAGCCATCCCCTCACGTTGCTGCTAATCTTTCTCCTACAGTAGATTTTCAAAATCTGGCATTGCAAGAAGGCTGAAACTTAGGCGGAGCACCGTGTTCAAACTGATCATCCGTTTGGCCTGAAATTTGGAGGGAAGGTAGCCCATCCCTAGCCGACCAGGCCCTAGCTGGCCGATTTCAGGTTTGTGGGCCCCACACACGTGCGGCCTGCCATCCATGCATATGCGTCAAGCCGGTTTGCTGTCCACACATGCAAGTTGATTACAAGTTCCCTCTTTTCTCTATTTCACTACTCTTTCACCTTGTTTCTATAACCCTAACCCTAGATCATCTCAAATCCCCAAGTTCTATTCCACTTTTGAAACCCTAGGTTCTCCCGAATTGAAATGTGAGAATCCCTTGAATTGGGAAATAATCTTTTGCATGTGTGGATGAATCTACTATCCTTTGAGCATTGTTTGGTCTATAAATTTTAATTAATTCAGCCCTAACATGTGTAGGCTTGGACCCTCGTAGATTGCCCTTTTTGAATGCTTGACATTTTGTGGGATGTGGAATTATTGTGATTATTTCTAAATTATTATGATCTAAAGCCTGAAATCTTGCACATCATATCTAATTTTGATGTCCTGCATCAAATTTGATATCAAAGCTTAGGTTTTTCATAGGGTATTGCATTACATGTTTAGGGTTTAGTCTACTCAGGTTTATTTTGCATTAAATTTCATCATATAGGGCTGTTTAGGACCCATCATTCACAATATATACTACTGAATTTTCTATTGTCAGAAATTTCCCAATTTTCATTGCTGAAATTTCTGTTAACAAACTGTTTGGACAGTCACGTTGCTGGAATTTTAGGAGCGTTGCGTAGTTTCCCTCATACAAAGTCCTATATGAGCATTTAGTCTCATTTAGATGCATATAGTTGCATTAGAGGACCTTTGAGTTGAGTGGGTAGTTGTATGCCCACACGTACTGGTCACAGTTTTGAGTTGCGCCCTGCACTAAACATGGAGCAATTATAAGAGTTAATGGACAATATAACCCGGCAGTTTGAGTCTTTGGGTAGGCGCTTGGAACAATGTATTGACCAACGTTGGGATCAGCTTAATGTGCGCGTTACCCAACTAGAGACCTCCGCCTGGGCAAACCCAGCCATTGGGGAAGATGCCCAATCTCAGGCAGGTTGTCAGGAGGATAGACTAGGGAATGGGGGTAGCCAAAGAAACAGACATGGTCTCGCACCCGTGCACCACCCCGCGAGGGGCATCATGATCATTATGACCCAGATGCGCAACTCCTCAAGGGAGTTAGAGTAGAGGCCTCTAAGTTTAATGGCCACTTGGGCCCTAAAGCTTTTCTAAATTGGTTGGTAGATATGGATCACTATTTTAAGTGGTACGACATGTCGGATGCTCGTCAAGTCCGGTTTGCTAAGATGAAGCTTGCGGGTCAAGTAAAGAGGTTTTAGGCTATTGTGGAGTGAAAGAAAGAGAGGTTGAGGGAACCGCCAATAGTCCATTGGGGAGAAATGAAAGAAACTCTTAAGGAAAAACACTTCCCTTTCTCTTATCACTTGAGGTTGGTTGAGGAATCGAAGTCCAAGTCTAAACCTCTCCATATTCTAAATACTAAAGACTTTAAATGAGAGACTGAGTCGGACTCGATGATGTACGCCCTTGTGACTAGGGAAAGCGCACCAGAGGCTAGTGCAGAGTTACCCACTGAGGCCATTCCGATAGTGAATGAGTTTCGTGATGTCTTTCCTGATGATCTACCGAATGAGCTCCCCCCTGTTAGGGATATACAGCACGCCATTGATTTAGTCCCTGGGGCGACTCTACCAAACCTGTCTGAGGTGTTCAATAGGAGTCTGGCAAATTTGTTCAGGTGTTTAGTGGGGGAGCACACCAGAACGTAGGACACTGCACTGCATATCGCCGAGTTTGCATTTAATGGTTTTGTCAATAGATCCACTCGTTTAAGCCCTTTTAAAGTCGTTATTGGTTATAAACCCAGGAAGCCTATTGATCTTGTCCCTATGTCCCTATTCCATAGGCCATCAGAGTCTACAGAGTCCTTTGCACA
Source organism: Magnolia sinica (assembly GCF_029962835.1). NCBI lineage: Eukaryota > Viridiplantae > Streptophyta > Magnoliopsida > Magnoliales > Magnoliaceae > Magnolia > Magnolia sinica. Next base: position 29,669,369 of record NC_080576.1, read on the forward strand.
TCACATTCATTCATTGCATCAAGAAATTAGGCGAAAGATCAATACTAGTAATGAATATTACAAAATTTCTTCTGACCAACAAAAATGATTCAAGAAATTCAATGTGGGAGATTCTGTGATGGTCCACATCAGGCCAAAGCAGTACCCTCAGGGAGCCGTTCGTAAATTACACGCGCGTAGCGCTGGACCATTCAAAATTATAAAACGAAACGGTCTCAATGCGTATGTGGTAGATCTTCCACCTTTCATAGGAATTAGTATCACATTCAATGTGGAGGATCTAGTTGCATTTCAGGGGATCACTGATACATTGTCCAGCCTGTCACCTAACCATCCTGATTCCCCAGACCTTTCCCTTGATCCATGGCCCCCTCCCGACCTATCTTTCCAGCCTCTATCTCCCATACCTACCCTTCCCATACCCAGAGAGGAGATAGGGGATATTCTGGACCATCAAATAATATCAACGTCAGACGGTGGATTTCAAAAGTTCCTGGTCGAGTGAAAGTCACACCCAGCTTCAGACAGTGTGTGGCTCACTGAGGAGGAGCTTCAAAGACTTGATCCTGACATGGAACGGTTCAGGAGTTTTGTTTCACTGGTGGCGAAATCTTCGCAGCCAGGGAGAGTTGACGGGGACATCTCGCTCACACGCACGCCCCTCTTGCGCACATACGCAAGGAAGAGGGCCCCACCTTGGATCTGGATCGATGACGACATCCATGGAGGGCCTCCTAGTTAAAAGACTGTGTTTTGGTTCCTTGGGGTGGACCCGATCATCATGTGGATCCCATCATTGGATCTCATGATCGTGGCCCACTACCCTAGGTGACCTAAGACTTTGAGTTTTGCTAATTACCATTATTAGGAACATCATGAATGATTTGAATTGCATTGATTAGTTGTTATTTTTTATTACTTCGTCTTTAAGTAATAGTATGCGCACATGGCGCGGCTTTTGGGATATGGGTTTTTCTTATAAATAACCCCTTGTAGGGTTTTTTACATTGAAGATGATTAATAAAATTCTGCATTTTCCTGCTTCTCTGATTCTCCGAGTTGCGGAAACCTAATTGGGTGCGAAACTCTCCCTTCTTCGAAGGGCTGACTATCGTGGTGTGAAGCCACACCCATCCCAAATCGCCCCCATCTCGTACCCTCCATATTCCTCATCTCCTACAGCCATCCCTTCATCAAATCCACCCATGTTTGCAACTAATCTTTCCCCTACAGCAGATTTTTAGAATCTAGCCTTGCAGGAGGGCTGAAACTTCGGCGGAGCACCGTGTTCAAACTGATTATCTGTTTGGCCTGAAATTTGGAGGGAAGATGGCCCATCCCTGGCCGACCAAGCCTTAGCTAGCCGATTCCAAATTCATGGGCCCCACACACGTGTGAGCTGCCATCCATGCACATGCGTCAGGCCGGTTTGCTGTCCACACGTGCAGGCCGATCACGGGTTCCCTCTCGTCTCTTTTTAACTCCTCTTTCGCCTTGTTTCCATAACCCTAACCCTAGATCATCTTAAATCCCCAAGTTTTATTCCACTTTTGAAACCCTAGGTTTTCCCAAATTGAAACGTGAGTATCCCTTGGATTGGGAAATAATCCTTTGCATGTGTGGATGAATCTACTTTAATTGATTTAGCCCTAACATGTGTAGGCTTGGACCCTGGTAGATTCCCCTTGTTGAATGCTTGACTTTATGTGGGATGTGGAATTACTGTGATTGTTTCTAAATTATTATGATCTAAAGCCTGAAATCTTGCACATCATATCTAATTTTCATGTCCTGCATCAGCATGGCCTCTTATTTAGTTGTCATGATAAACTTGATATTGAAAGATATTCTAATGCATATTAGGCATGTTCTCCAAATGATCATTGCTCTAAGTTAGGCTACTGTATTTTTTTTAGCAGTAATTTAGTCACCCAAAAGACTAAGAAGCAGATAGTTGTGGCACGTTCCAGTGCTAAGGTTGAGTATCGTGCTATGGCTAATGCAATGTGTGAAATTATGTGGTTGAAAAGCTTTGTTTATGTTAAATAGCTACATTATACTAATCTTAAGGGTTTATGAGAAGCTAGGGCTTATGGGCCTTATTAAACTATCCACCTTTCAACACTCTCCCTCAAACTATAGCATCCTTATGAGACCCAACTTGGAACAAGGGCTAACTTAATCAAACCTAAGAAAGAAAGAAATTCTTCTTTAACATAATCAAACTTAAGAAAGAAAGAAATTCTTCTTTGACACACCCCAAAAGCAAAAAAAAAACAAAACTCAAGGTGTTCTAAAAAGAGGAACTTGAGTTTGGCGAGGCACATAATTTTTTTTTGTAAAAGTAGAAAATAAAAAAGTAGCACAATTGTAGAGATGAGTAGCACTGGTTACAATGAGAGGCTAATCAGCGGATGAGAAGTGAAGGCAATGAGACCACCAATACTTTCAGGCAAACAGACACTTTCGCAACTTCAGTGATGTGAGCCATCAAAACGACCATTTGGCACAAATGAGTCTGGATAAACTATCCAGCTCAACAAAAATATTTCCAACTGCACAACACAACCATAAGTTCTAACAACTATCTGGAACAAATAAGAATGGACCAACCGTCTAATATAAATGAGTCTAGATCAACTATCCAACTCAACAAAGGCTAAGCCAACTGCCCAACGCAATCATAAGTACAGACAACTACGTAAAGCAAATAAGAATGGACCAACTGTCCAATACAAACAACGAGTTTGATTCAACTGCTCAGAGTAAACAAGTCAGTACAATCACAAGTCTAAGCCAAGGCTGGGAAAATCACCTGTCCAAACAAGCCGGAATCAACTGTCTGGTATATAAACAGGTTCGGGCCAACTACTCGATATAAATATAGGTCACATCACACATCTTGGCAAGGAGAGCCTGAAACAGAAACTCCTCTAAGTCGTTGAAGGAGGTGGTGGAGGAGGTAAGCACACATCACTTAGAAAGAGGTAATCGAGTCAAATACTTTTAACCTAGACATCCAACAATACCTCCCACCCATTTAGCAAAAAACAACAAATCCCTCAGAAATATTCTTAAGAAAGGAATAAAATAAGAATTTCCAGTAATATCTTCAACTGGACAACGAAAAATCAGCAAGTGCATCAACTGCAGATCTAAAAAGCTTCAAATCCGACAACACATGATGCAAAACCCTAAAAAACATTTCAACCGCAAGCCACCCCCTTCTCACAAATCACAACTAGTCAGCGAGGAAAAGACCCCACGACTCTCAAAACAGTGTGGAATGTGCCTATGCTGAATTGGAAGTTCTATCCTTCCATCGGGCCTAATTTTAATTGATTTATGTGATTTTGATGCAGGACAATTAATCACTTGCTCTAAAAGCTCGAACTATTAGAGTATGGCTAATTAATCCATTTATCTCATAGCTTAGGCCCACATCTCATGGGTTAGGATCTCGGCCAAACCCCCCTCGTGGGCTCGTGGGCCCCAAATCACATGGGCCGCCCCACCCCGAGTGTATCCCCGCATCCCACAGGCTACCCCATTCGAGCCCGTTGTGAAATGCCCTTGCATTAATCACCCTCGGTGAGGAGTCTCGAACACGAGACCTCCCCCGTAGGCCCCAAATCACATGGGTCACCCACCCCGAGTGTGTCCCCGCATCCCACGGACTACCCCACTCGAGCTTGGTGTGAAAATGCCCCTTCATTAATCACCCCCGGTGAGGAGTCTCGAACACAAGACCTCCCGCTCTAATACCAATTTGACGCAGGACAATTAACCACTTGCTCTAAAAGCTCGAACTGTTAGAGTATGGCGATTTAATCCCTTTATCTCATAGCCCAAGCCCCACATCTCATAGGTTAGGACCTCGGCCGAACCCCCTTCGTGGGCTCGTGGGCCCCAAATCACATGGGCCGCCCACTCCGAGTGTGTCCCCGCATCCCATAGGCTACCCCACTCGAGCCCGGTGTGAAATGCCCCTACATTAGATTTCTTAGCATGCGGGCATGTGACTTAGGTTAAATCCAGTGTTTTAAATATCGACAATATTGGCCGATATACCCCATGATATATCTTGTAACCCACCTGTTCAATACGAAACTCGCAAGTAGTTCTATTCGGTGAGCATTTTCGATCCCTTTATTTTTTTCTATAAATCATGTTAAATCAGCGTAAAATTGTTACAAATACACGGTTTTTCATGTTTTGCATGAAAAAATATGGATTGAGAGCTTCAATTTTGAGATTTGGAGGAGATGAGCTTCCATTTCACTAACTACTTGACGGATGGTTATGATCATCATCATCTTAAGTCTCGTCCCAACTATTTCGGGTTGGTTACATGAATCTTTTTCTGCCATTCCACTCTTTCAAGGGCCATGACTTCAATTAGACCATTGGTCATCAAGTCTTTCCTTACTACCTCCACTCATGTCTGTTTGGGCCTTCCCTGTGCCCTTTCAAAGCCTTCAACTTGTACCAAATCACTCCTAACCAGTGCAATTGTTGGTCTCTGTTGCACATGACCAACCATCTAAGTCTACCTTCATCATCTGATGATCTATTGGTGCTAGCTACTCCTAAATTTCCTCAAATGCATTCATTTCTAATTCTATCCTTCTTTGTCTTGCCACTCATCCATCCCAACATCCTCATTTGAGCTACACTCTTCCTATGAACGTGTAGTTCCCCAACATTCTGTCCCATAAAGCATGGCTGGTATTATAGCGATCCTATAAACTTCTCCTTTATGTTTGAGTGGTATGTCACGATCACATAGAACTCCAGAAGCACATTTCATTTCTTCCACCCTCCTTGAATTCTATGGGCAACATCTTCCTCATTCTCTTCACTCATGAATTATCAAACCAAGATTTCGCAAATGATCATTTTGGGAAACTTCCTGGTCAGCAATCTTAACTATTTCCTCGTTCCCACTCCCATTGTTACTAAAATTGCACTTCATATATTCTGTTTTACTCCTGAGTAATTTTAAATCCTTTGGATTCTAAAGCAACCCTCCATAAATAGCTTCGTGTTTATGCCCTCCCTCGCCTACAGACACCATACGCCATGGGATCTCTTCTTGAAATGCCTTGTTAACTTGTCCATAACTAATGCAAACTGGTATGCGCTCAATGTTGACCCCTAGTGCAAGCCTACAGTAATTGGAACCCACGTCTCTGCACTAGTGGTCCTCATATTTGTTATTGCTCCCTCATACATATCCTTAATCATTTGAATATATTCTCTTGAAACTCCTTTCTCTCCCAACTCCCACCAAATTAACTCTCTAGTGACCCTATCATAAGCTTTCTCTAAGTCAACAAAGACCATATGGAGATCCTTCCTCCTCTTCCTATATTTCTCCATGAATCATTTAAGTAGCAAATTAGCTTCAATGATAGACCTCCTTGGCATGAAACCAATTTGATTTTCTGATACATCCGTCCCATGCCTTGGTCTTTGCTCAATCACTCTTTCCCAAAGTTAAGATCTTCCAATAAAAGATATTTTTTACAGGATAAGGTATCAGGAGTGAAAGTACATGGTGGACACTCTAGATCAATGATCATACCGTAGTATGATTAATATAGGCTGTTCATTATGCCTAGCCACTGTCATCTAATCCACTCATCAGTTTGATAGCATGATATACAATTTATATTTGAGAGTTGTAGATCAGGTGATAGAATGGCTACCCTTGTTCATGTGGACACTTCAACAGCATGACATATGATTCCCAACTTGTATGTCTGCAAACTACACATTATCTTTCTGGGAATCACAACGCCCTACTACAGGTGGTGACCTCAAGAACAAATTATTATCGCTAGCAATTACAATTATCAGACACTGCAATACCGAGTAATTAAAATATCCAGGGCATCCAAATGCCCCCAATCAACAACCCCTTGAGTACATTTCCATTTTAGCTTTTCCATGCAAATCTCCCAAACATTGTTAATGAGGATGATGTCAATTCCTGTGTATTTTATTCAATTTGTATTTCTCCAAAGCTTCCCATTTGCACATACTTTTCAAAGCATCCAAACAGGCCCTTATTAAATAGAATCCTCATTCCATTTTAATAAGATATTTATTGCTGAAAGAAAAAAGTAGAGAAAGGACTGGGGTGGGGTTGCTCCATTTTAAAACACAACGGCAATAAACCCCCTAATTGCAATTAGCATCGTTTCAAGGTGAAACGCATGGAATTGCAATTTGGGGACAAATCTCCCATTATTAACAGAGTGGGTTGCCCTCATTTGGTCATTCATTTTTTACTGAATTATAAATTGTTGCAGTTCAATTCAAGTGGGGGGTCTCTGCTCTTGGCTCAATAGTAGACATTTTGTCTTATCTCTGAGGTCATAGGTTCAAGAACCCATGCGTGCGTGGGGGGAAAAAATAAATCAAGTGAGCATCTAAGGCCACCCAAATGCAGATAATATTACCCATCTCGATTGGACATGCATGATGAATGGTTTCTGTTTGTTGCAGTGTTAGTTGAACTTTTAATCTTTGAGTGTGATATTGTACCAATGAGTACTGTATGATCATGGCAGTTCTGCGGCCTATAAAATAATAACCTTCTTTATGCATCTCATCTTAGTACTCACAAGGTTTAGCAGACAATGGTTGTAGTGATCTGTGGGAGGTGATTGAAGCTTGCCACAGAGGTGCGCAATATTCCAGGCTCTTTTCTAGGTGAGGCTAAACATAGAATGATTCCTATTCCAAATCTAGGTTGGTCCACTCATCAGGTAGGTCACATATAGGACATTGGTGATTTCAGTCCTGACTTTCCATTTTCCTCTTACAGGTGCAGCCCACTTGATAAGTGGAATTGGCCTGATGTACGGGCAAAGGCATGTTCAAGGTCAGAGCACCTAATCATTGGCCCTAGTCTGTCACATGTGTGCACGTGATTTTCTTTTTCAATCTTTTATCACATCAATTGCCATGGCGTTTGTGCTTGTTTAGGTGGCAGAAATGCGGTGGCAGCTGATTCTGCAACAGTGGGTTTGAGTCCTTTTCGGCCCACACTTTCATGGTTGGAGCAAGAGGTTCAGAAGCAGGAGAAGAGCATGATTTTTGAGGAGCGAGAATCTGAATTTCAGATGAAAGATTGTAGAAGTGGTCTGCTGTACATGTGTGAATGTGATGCATGTGTGGAATCCATACCATGCATTGTGGGATGGGAGGCACCATGAAGACACCCAGAGCTCAATGTCCACTCAGGGGGGTGCACGCATGTGTTCAATGAGACCATTAGCCATCCCTTTTTTTCCATCCATCATTTCTCATCCATGCATTACCCACCTGATGAATGGACCGGCATGGCTTTTAGCCAGTTCATTGTCATGGTGGGACCCACCTGATGGACAGCCCCATCACAGATGCTTGTGCATTCTCAGGTTTGCTGCAAATCACACTCTTCAGTCCCTAGTGTTGATTGCCCTTTACAAGATTCCTGCAAATCAACCTTGTTAAGTATATGTTCCACAAAACTCAGGTCTGCTAAAGAAGGACATTGAGAATGCACTGGTCACTTAACCATCTTTGCTGATTATCTCACTTATGGAACTGAGCTTCTGTTGATGAGCGGTTAGAATGCATTCTTGAACATGGAATTCATGGGCCAACCCTGTAATGGTATCCTTTTGTCTTTTCATTTGTCTAATTTTTAGTTGTCATTCTTCTTCTTTTTTGTGTATGTTTTTGATAGAAAGCTGTTTTGAAATGGTCTCAAATCTCTAGCAACGAGCTGTGGTGTCCATGCTGTTGTGTTTGTAAAATTCATTCCGTCCATCAGGTGAGCCCCATATAATGTTCACCGTACATAAAAAGACATAGCTTGATCCAATGCTAAGGTGGGCCACACCATGGGAAACAGAGGCTTGCTAGAATTCATCCTGATGTGTTGCAATTGGATATGTTTGGACTTCAGCCCTTGGATCAGGGTCCTTTCCAATGACCAAAAACGCTCATATGGTGGACCTCACAGTGGATGGGGGAAACCCAATTAGACTCTCAGATCTTTGATTATTCTCAGTTCGATCAGGATGTTTTCAGACTTTGGCCCTTGGATCAGGGTCCTTTCACTCCCATGCTGCTCCTCAGTTCGATCTGAACCATTGGCGTCCTCATTACTACCCTATAGAAGCTATGATCTTATAATCATGTTTCATTCTCATTACTACCCTATAGAAACTATGATCTTATAATCATGCTCAATTGACGATCCTGACCTTTTACTCTGTATTTGAATATGAACCATTAAATATTCATCTTCATACACATTCACCCATTCAACAAATGTTTCTTTAAATGGATGTTACCGCAAAATTACTAAGGAATCAACATTTTACCAAATAATGCCCGGACGATTAGAAATTACAGAAAGGTGCTTTTTGAAGAATGAAATTACAAAAATACCCTCATCTTTTTTCTTTTCTTTTTCTGTTGTTCGATCCAGTGAAAATCGAGACTTGTAGGGTCCTCCTGTTATGTGTATGACATCCGAGCAATCCAACACATGCACCCGACCATGGTGACGGCACAAACAAAAAATCAGGCCAATCAAATCGTCGTATGGGCTACACTTGAATTTGGATGTTTCGAGTGGTGTATATTATTTTTTTTTAACAGATTGGCCCACCTTATGATTATATCTGCCATAATTTTTTGTTTGCCTGATAATAAAATTTGGTTTTCATCTGTTGGTTCGATATCAAGGTAGAATCCAGTATCAAGGTAGACCCACAGTTCTGGATTCTCCAATTTCTATAAATAAATAAACGATAGTAATAAAAAAGAAGTAACCGGAAATATCGATTCCTCAGCGGGCACTATTTGGTAAAATTCGAATAGTGGAGAATGGCCTGAACGGAATGATTCTGAATGTACCCATCATCCACTGTGGGGCCCAATAGATGAAAGATCTGGATTGTGTATTTGCTGTTGGTAAGTAAGTAAATGGCTATGTAACTTCAATAACGTCGATAACGGTGGATCCAAATTGCAGGATAAAAGAAAATAAAATCACCACTTGTTGACAGTTCCATCATGGAGCCAGAAGAACCGGAACATTGTAGAGCCATCTCTCTGCAGGACGCACAAGTGGCAGGATTATGAATCGATCAGGTCCACCCATATACTGGCACCAGAACGGATGACGTACATTTTGCAAATAAAACACATGAGATAATCCTGTACGTTACATTTTATACAGTTTGTGGATTTCCTCCTGTTAAAGTCTTTTTCCAGCAAGTTTCTGCCCTGGGAAGCTAGGTGGGGCCCACTGTGATGCTTTTGATAAATTCACTACGTCCATCCGTTTTGCCTGATCATTTTAGGAAGTGAGACCAAAATTAATGCAGACGCAAAACTCAAGTTAGCCACACGAGAGGAAACAGTGGGATTGAGAGATCAACCACTGAAATATTCGCATGGACACACAATTTTAGTATCAGGGTTTTTTTTTTTTTCTTTTTCTTTTTATTTTTTTTTAATTTTTTTTGGGTTTTAGTTCATACCAGTATAAATGACCTTGTAAACGGTTTGGATGGCATATAAACATCAAGGTGGACCCCAGAAGGTTTCCACGGTAAGCATTTCTTTTTCCACTTTTCCCCCACGTGTGCCATCCTCGAGTTTTAGATCTTCCTCTCAATTTTTTTGTCTTTATGACCTGAAATGAGCAAAGGTAAAACGGATGGATTTATCACAAACACCACGGTGGGTCCCACACAGCTTCCCAGCGTTTGGCAGGAAATCCGCGTCCACTGTCAAGGCCTGCATATGGGGCAGATCCGTTTTGCACGTAATAGCTAGATGGACGTATTCCAGTCCTTCCTCCCATATTGGGATTGCTGAAAATGAGGAGTTAAAAAAGACACGGCAGAAGGATTTCTGCAGCGGTATGTGCGGGTTTTCAGTTCTAACAAGTGGGCCCGGGTTCAGCCAGATTCTCTGGACAACAAATCTCGTGTACCACGCCAAGTCAGTCAAAAAGGTCAGGAGTAATCTTCTAGTCTGGGAGAATTTAGCGGCTGGTACCAACGATCTGGACCACCGAAAATGGTCCACTTGTCATAATTGAAACTGCAAAAAATATACCATGACGCCTGTCTTGAGCCTCGTGAATTTATACATATAAATGCAAAAAAGCCTAATAAACAACACCAAAATATTCTCCTCATTTTTCTTTTTCTTTTTTTCCCTCAATATAATGCCCTTTCTTCCATTCAATTAATAAGCTCCGCGCCGCGCACCCCCCCCCCCCCCCCCCCCTTCAAGACAAGGGAAATTTACAGAACCAGCAACAGTTTCTGGGTTTTGGTTGCATGCATGCATCTTCCCAGGCAAAAGAAAAGCACGTGGGGCCCACAAGGCCCATCGGAACAGATGAGATTTGAGTTGGGCTGGTTGATAATTCTCATTAACATTTGAATTTCCTAGTGGAGAATACACATAAACTACAATATCAAAAGGGTAAGGTGGAAGCCACAGCATCCAAGAAACTGTTAATAACATACCTTTGCAGCCAATCTCAAGCCAAGAACTGCATTAGGATGGGCAGCCACTGTTTTGAGCTAAAAAACACATGGGCCGTCATCACACACACCTTATTCGCTCCTCTTTTCCGTCTTACAGAACTGTGCACTGTGCTGGTTGAGAATTCTCATCCCAAAGGCCACAAGTCCTCGAACCAGAAGAGAAAAAATGAATATCTTCTTCTTCCTTTTTTCCTTCCAAAAATCTGCACTGGGGCTCTATTACCTAGTCAAGAGCAGCTTTGTTCCTTCGGACAGCTGTTGGCTTCGGCAATCCATCGAACATGGACCTTGTGGTGGCTGCAGTTGATAAAGCCTGCGAATCGGGTTTTAAGTTCCACTTTGAAGTTGGCCAGATAGAGGAGGAATTGGTTTCTGAGTCTTGCAAGTTTGAAGTGCTAGATGATTTCCTGAATCCAGTGAAGATATCGGACAGGAACGAATCTCCCATAGGAATTGGATTAAACCGATCAGAATCTGCTTCTGTTGCTCGGCTCACAGATTTAGGCCTTTGAGCTAGACCCTTCCCTGTTATTCCTGAGAACCCCATGCTGCAATCATCCTTCAACAGCAATTCCGGGGTGCCTGGATCAGCATCTGCTTTCTGACTTCTCCAAACAGACTTCTGGTTTGGTCTTTTGGACTGGCTTTGCCCCGTTTCATCGGGCAGCAAAGCCTCAACTAGTTCCCCATTTTCTGTTAGAAAACCATTGGCTAAGCTTCTAGTCCTCCGGTGATGTCTTGGGGGTAGGTCAGAAGCAGGTGATGTCAGCTGCTCGTCTTCTAGATAATGAGTTCCGCCATTTTCGTAAACTTCCATCTCTGTACCTTCTGGTTTTAGGCCATAGTAGCCCTGTAAACTGCTCATGGCTGGAGAAATGCTTCGTTGTGGGAATGTCGACTTTAGTGACTGGAGTGTGTTCAAAACGTCGAGATGATGTTGGTGTGACTGGCTCTGTCCATTACTGCTCTCTCTGCCATAAGTTGACAATAAGCTACTGTGGAATTCATATGGCTACCCTTTCAATGGAGATTCTCTACCAAACTCAGATATCAATTGACATCCATATTGAAAATAAATTTTTGATAGGCATCATCATTGCAAATAATAGAACCAGGAAAAGGCAGACAACTGAAAGTTTGCAGTTAGTAGAGATGAAAAATGGTCAATCTTGCTGTTCATACACATTTAATAGCAGTAACTAAACTAAGCACCTGTGCTCAAATCATGGAACTTAGGACAATAGGTAGCTGTTGTATTCAGGAATGATGGAAGGGCAACCTGCATTAAATGGGGTGCCATTTTTCTGTTAAAGCTCACCTATGAATTAATCTCTCTCTCTCTCTCTCTCTCTCCATAAAGCTACCTAAGTTATCTTGATAGTGTGAATAATTAATTATCATTAATTGAAGAAAACATATATATCTAAAAGACTGATCACAGGCAACCAATGACAACCAGTTAAGTAACCATCTTTAAATAAAGGAAAGGACTTGATCTTAATACAGGATCTGCTTGCATGGCATTCCTCTATCTCTCTTTGGCCCATTTATGTAATATTTCTCCCTCCCTCCCTCCCTCCCTCCCTCCCCTCTTCTTTTGATATGTGAGCTGGGTTTGAACCCAGGACCTCAATATTGAAACACACTGCGTCTTCCATTGAGGTTGGGATAGAGAAAAACTGCTCGGAATTGGAGAAGAGTAAAGATTTAGACCATGCTTGCATGACTCGCTTAGGCAGATGGCAGTAAGACTTGTAATAATTGAGCTCCATGTAGGGGAGCATCATGAGATCCACCCATCCAACATGTGAACCGCTTCAATTTCACCATGTTTCCCAAAAAATCAGGTGGGCCACACCATAGGCAACAATGAAATTAATGTAGGGGCATTTCCACACCGGGCTCGAGTGGGATAGCCCATGGGATGCAGGGACACACTCGGGGTGGGTGACCCATGTGATTTGGAGCCCACGAGGGAGGTCTCGTGTTCGAGATTCCTCACCGAGGGTGATTAATGTAGGGGCATTTCACACCAAGCTTGAGTGGGATAGCCTGTGGGATGCGGGGACACACTTAGGGTGGGTGGCCCATGGGATTTGGGGCCCATGAGCCCACAAGGGGAGTTCGGCCGAGGTCCTCACCCATGAGATGTGGGGCCTGAGCTATGAGACAAAGGGATTAATTCGTCATACTCTAATAGTTCGAGCTTTTAAAGCAAGTAATTAATTGTCCTGCATCAAATTGGTATCAGAGCGGAAGGTCTCGTGTTCGAGACTCTTCACCGTGGGTGATTAATGTGGGGGCATTTCCACACCAGGCTCGAGTGGGGTAGCCCATGGGATGTGGGGACACACTCGGGGTGGGTGACCCATGTGATTTGGGGCCCACGGGGGAGGTCTCGTGTTCGAGACTCCTCACCGAGGGTGATGAATGCAGGGCATTTCACACCGGGCTCGAGTGGGGTAGCCCGTAAGATGCGAGGACACTCGGGGTGGGTGGCCCATGTGATTTGGGGCCCACGAGCCCACGAGGGGGGTTCGGCCGAGGTCCTAACCCATGAGATGTGGGGCCTGGGCTATGAGATAAAGGGATTAATTCGTCATACTCTAACTGTTCGAGCTTTTAGAGCAAATGGTTAATTGTCCTGCATCAAAAAATCCTTTTAAAAAATGATGAAAATCAGCTAAATACCTCTAAATTCACATGATGTGGCCCATGTGCTTTGGAATGGCTTGAATTTTGGGGTGTCCTTCATCCAGGTGGGGTGTGTTAGGTGAATGGATTGGATGCCATATACAAACCATACTGGACCCCACACACAATTTGAAAGGTTTTAATGGTGGGTCCCATACGAACTGTTTTGTGTGGTGTGGCCCACCTGATTTTTTGGCTTAGGGCCAATTGTAGGGTGGTCAAATGCAGAGTGGTGCACCTGATGGATGGGGTGGATTTCATGCACAAAAAATTGATGCCCCATCTGCCTACATGAATCACGCATGCTATGCCTTAACCCCACTTGATGGACGGGGTGGATTTCATGCACAAAAAGTCAACAACCCCTATGCCTACATGAATCATGCATGCTATGCCGTAACCCTCCCTCTCCCATAGTCCCACATCTCTCTAAAAGACAATACTTTCCCTAAACAATAGTATACAAAACCACCTTTAAGTTCAAAACCGTGAGATAACAGATCCTTTAGTAGGAGGGTACTTGTGGCGGAGATCCCACTAATGTTTATTATGGTATTAAGGGAAGTTAGAGGGTGTTTGTGGGATTCAGGGAAAGATCCAACACTCTTTGTTGGATATGGCAATACGGAAGAGGGTTTAGACTGACATGTGAAAGGGAAGATGGAATGTTGGACATTGCAGAGATTTTAATCTATGGTTAGATGGAACACTGGTTGGATTATGATCCTCCATCTATTCATCCGAGTATGATTTCTTTTTCATTCTTATCCGTGTTTTGTTTTGGGAAGCTCTTATATGCCATCGTGCTTTTGCTCAACTTATTAGGGGTCAATGTGGTAGCTCATGTATGCATTAGAAAATTGTACAAATAACTCAAAATACACTACTACTCTGGTTAGGTTATGACCAGAAATCAGATTTGATTGGACAATCTTAGAATCTAATTGATGGATATACAGACACTACTGTGGTTAGGTTATGAGCACAAATCAGATCTGATTGGACAATCTTAGAATCTAATTGATGGATATATTGTTATGATTGAAATCATATAATATTTTTACTTTTAACCATTCATTAGATGGCCATTAATCAGTTGATTAGAACATAATCTGAGTCTTTTTTTTAAAGCGGTACCTGATCTATCTACAGTGAAATCCATGATTGTAATGTTTTAGTTTGAATAACATTTACTTCATACTGAAAATTGAAAATTTATAAGTGCATGAGCAAGAAGCATCACGCCCTGCAAGATTATTGAAGTTTTTCTCTGCTTATTAAGCGGGAGAATTAAGGGATTTGAGGCTGCACATCTGCATGTGTCAAAATCAAGAGCCCATAGATGCTGGTGTGGTCACATGCAAGAAACTTGATTCATTGGTCAGGCCAGTCCTAATATGAATGTTCCTTCATCCAAAAAATCTGGCTGGTCACACACACACACACACACACACACACACACACACACAAAGAAGAAGAAGAAGAAGAAGAAGAAAAAGAAAAGGCACTCGCAAAAAGCAGGATCTGATGGTAATTCATCATATTCACAGCTTCTCAAGGGGAGGAACAAAAATTCTTTGCCAGGCAGGAAAACAAAGTTTTGGCTTCCAAAACCAAAATACCAACAAAGAAATCTTAATATGATCAAGGTTGCAATAAAATGAGGTTGGGTTTTAAGTCAATTCAAGACAACTTGCAGAATCATGCTCCTGCATCCAATATCCCTATATAAATATAGGAGTTGCAGCACTAGTCATGATGGCCCCTAATCAGATCTGTAATAGTTTCCCACAGAATGGTCTTATATCCTAACCCCAAGTCATTTATTGAGAACTTCTGTCAGTTTACATCAGAGAAAACACAACCAGTAACCATATCTTTGAGCTATGATATCCAAACAAGATTCTTGATATCAGGACTCTAAAATTTGTTGGTCCAAACTACCTAACTCCCTGAGTGCAAGAGTGTGAGAATCAGAACTCTATGTGACTGCATGACCTCCTCTCTGCATTGTGTTCACATATCTAGTGTCGAACTCTGTTAGTGTGACTACAATTGAACTTCCAAAACGCATGAACCAAGCATGTATTGGTTCCCAAATCAAACAGAGACTTGGATCTTAAGTTACCACAAGTGGCAAGAAGCAGGAACTGGTCAAGAAAAACTAATTGAGTACCAAATGCATAGAGGAACCAAGAAACTCCATATACAAGACCATGTAAAACACCATTATGTGGTGGGGACATCATGCGCACACCCCCTCTACGCACACATTCAAGGAGGAGGCGGGCCCCACTTTCCATTTGGATTGACGACGACATCTTTGGAGGACTCTGTAATTAGGGGGCTGCGTTATGAAGCATTGGAGTGGACCTGGGACCCAATCATCACATAGATCCTACCATCGAATCTCATGATCGTGGCCCACTACTTTAGATGATTTAGGATTTTGAGTTTTGATTATTTTTATTATTAGAAACATCATGAACGGCTTTGATTACTTAGATTAGTTATTTTATTTATTTTAGTTTTGGTATAGTGCGCACACACGGCACAAGGGTAGTTTTGCCTATTTGGATTTAGGGTTTTCTTATAAATAAAGTAATCCCATGTATGGACTCTCATGATATTATGAATAATAATAATAATAAATCATGCATTTCTTCCTATCTCTCACATTGAGTTGAAGGATCAAATTGGGTGTGAAGCCCTCCCTTCCTCGAAGGCTTAACTACTGTGGTGCGAAGCCACACCCGTTCCAAATCATCACCATCTTCTTCCGCATTTCATCCATCATCCTCAACACCCCATCAACCATCAGATTCACCAATTTTTGCATCAAAATCATCTCCTACAGCAGTGCACAAGAAGGTTTTTAGATTTTGGTGCATCTATGGGGCTGAAATTTTGGCGGAATACTACGCACAAACCATGTACCGGATCGAAGTGATTTTTGGTATGGAAACAACCCAGTCCTGGCCGATCCTAGCCTAGGAGTCCTTTTCCCAATTTTGTGGGCCCCACACACGTACGAACATCCGGTCACACACGTGCATCCAAGCCAACCTGCTGTCCAGCGTGCATGGCCCATCCCAGGTCCTCTTTTCCCCTCTGTTTCTTTCCTTTTTTTGGTTTAAAACCTCCCCATAGGATCCCCCATTAATCATCTACTTAAACCCCCTTAGATCTACCTCTAATATTCACTCCTAAACATGATCAACATATGGTACAACGGAATTGTTAAATATGGAAATTGCTAAATCAGCCCCGTACCCTCGAATACCTTGACTAATCCCTAACCATCATCTAGAAAACCTCATAATCTGAAATCCATAACTTAAAAGGGTCCCAAATCTCAATTTTTCCCAATTTTCAAACTCTAGATTTTCCCCCAAATTAAAACTTAGTGAATCTCTTAAGTTGGGAACAATCCTATGCAAGAATGGATGATTCTTACACTCCTTTGGGCTTGTTTGGCTCATAATTTTATTTGATCCAACCATAATGGTTGTGTAGGCTTGGACCTCCATAGATTCCCCTTCTTGAATGTTTGATGGTATATAGGATGTGGAATTTTGTGACTGTTTAATATTGGCATAATCACAGACTTAATTTCTTGCACTCCATGGTTAATTTCATGTCCTACATCATTATGCATCCTCTACATAGTTAAGCTATACCTCATGTATATTCAAAAAAATATAGAAAGCTATAGAAACTGAATGATGTTGAAGATCTTATGGAAGTCAGGGCTGTGTGTGTGTGCGCGCGCGCGTCTGTGAGAGAGAGAGACTTCTGGTTTCGAATTGGTGAAACCAGATTCTTAAAGCCAACCCAAAGAAATGGATGATAATGATGATATGTTAGGGAGAGTGTCATTTAAACCCATCAAGGCACATTATATAATAGGACAACTTTCAGAGTGCCTTGAGAGGGGAGGTGTTCTGATCTGTAAAACAGCATGGGGATTTATCATTTCTTTTGGTCTCTTAGATGAGAATGAAGGTAGAACTAAGCCATCTCTTTAAAACTTCTAACACAAAAACATAAATCTAGGGGTGACCAGTTTTCACAGTTAACTTGTAGAACTTTGGTGGTGATGGATTTCAGATACAATGTTTCTATTTTGTGAAATTGGGGTCTACTCATAAAAATTTCCCCACAAAATCAAGGCAAGAGAAATTAAAATCATTACATGTTCTCTTACTTTTTTCCACATTTTGTTTGAACCAACCAACCAAACTATTAGGATCACTCCAACAAGAGAAAATATGCTGAAAGTCCAGATACCAGGAGCATAAATAGAGTAAGCAAGCTGATTTATGAGATCACGCTAAAAGATATGACACTGGAGGGCCAAATTTTTCTCTGCATCATTGACTGAAAAGCTGCCTTAGTGAAAGACTCCTTCCCAAGCCCCAATAATTCAAAAAAGAAAAAGGGGATAGTTGCCAGAGTTTTGGTTTCCCTGAATTAAATTTCACAAAAACTCCGAGTCACAAAAGAGAGAGAGAGAGAGAGAGAGAGAGAGAGAGAGAGAGAGAGAGAGAGAGTATCCAAAGTTAAACACAAGATAAATAATCAGAAAGCTCTCTGAGAAATGCACCAAAGCTACACAATACATGTACCAGCAAAACAATAGGAAGTCAACACCTTTGACGGAGCTTAATGAAATTTCCAATAATTGTGACAACAAGGTCCTTTAGAAATGCCCACAAATTATCACTAAAGGGGAAAAATTCAAGACTGCACAAATAAGCAATCAAAAGAGCATAGTAGTACCCTGGACTAGGTGAACCATCTGAGAGGTTGTGAGATGGGGGGTGTCGTCCTGGTAGTGGTATCTGCAATGTCTTGTGTGCAAACATCTGAAGATCCGTTACCAAACCATTCATCCGTTTAATGTCAGACACCTAACACATTAAAACAAACCCTTATTAAAACCTAATTGCATCCTATAAAAGAAAAGCAAGAATTCCGCTTTAATTATAAAACAAAGGTGAACATCAACATATGAAAGATTAGATACGTATGCAAAGTTGTGTATAGTCGAATGGAGAACATTTGGACTATTAGTACCCATGCCCATAGAGAAATGATTTATTGTTGGACACCAATTGCAAGTCAATAGGCCTGTTTGGTTAACAAAAAAGTTCTGTCCAGATATCCTTGTGCAGATAGAAGCAACATCCATGGTCATTCAAGCACCCTTGGGCACCTATTCCAATAAAATTAACTATTGGACTATGCAAAAAAAAAAAAAAAGTGATTGTAATTTTTTACCCTATCTTCCATAGGGTAAACGAAGGAGTTTGTAATTTTTCTGTACCATTGGGACTATTAGTACCCGTGCTTATAGAGAAATGATTTATTGTTGGACAACCATTGTGAGTCTCTATAGGCATGTTTGGTTAGCAAAAAAAAAAGTTCTGTCCAGATATCCTTATGCAGATATAAGCACCATCCATGGTTAGTCAAGCACCCTTGGGCACGTATTCCAATAAAATTAACTATTGGACTATCCAAAAAAGTGATCGTTACCTAGTATAAGCTAATCTGGATAAGAATTGGTTTTTACCCTATCTTCCATAGGGTAAACGAAGGAGTTTGTAATTTTTTTGTATACATGTGGGACATATGCCACATGTACCAATGTGTTAGAAATAAGACCGTCCATCTTCAAACACCTCAAATGTACCACATCCACCCTACATGTACCAATGTGCCATGTTTACATATGCCACATGTGGAACATGTGCCAACATACATATTCAAACACCCACATGTGGTAAATGTGCCACTGTGCATCTTCAAGCATCCATAACTAGCAAACGCGCCACCATGCATCTTAAAGTGACCCACATATGCCCCATGTGCCATTATCAATGTACATGTGCCCTGCCCCCACATGTTCACATGTGACAATGTACCAAATGTATATAAGCCCCACATGTACTTGTCCATCCACCCCTATCCCAGGGTAGTTTACAAACATCAATAAGGAGAATGGAATAGCCTATTCATGAAAGCTTATCCATACATGCCTTAGCTGCACGTGTCCAAAATAGCTTATCAGGACACAACTTTGATGGTAATCGGACAGGCAATATACTAGGGGCTTGGCGAGTTTCTTTTTGCTATCTGATCTGAATTGGAGGAAGACAATTTTCCCCAATAGCAACCAGATCATGACTCTGGTGTTTAATGCTTGATATCAGAGTGTTATTAACAAAAGAAGCCTGCTTTGCAACTGGCCATATCTATAGTATAGAGAAACCTACCAATGTCAACATGCTCATAAAGAATGCATCCATCAAGCCACCGTCATCCAGATTTATAATATACCAAGACAATGGTGCCCGCTATTAAAGAGGAAATCTGCGATGCTCAACTAAATGAAAAATAATAATAATAATAATAATAATAATAACTATTTATTCATTCATCAATCATACAGTTGGGTACCGCCTTTCCATTGATTCAGGTCGTTCACTAGGTAAGACCCATCATGAATGGATCACGCCTCAAAATCTCTCCCATCGCAAAGTCTTACCTGTATGATTGGCAGATTCTTTCTAGTTAAATGTAGATGTTGGCCAACCTATCCGTTTGTATGGCACCAATGGGTCAGCTAAAACCATCTGATACGGGAGTGATCCTTGGGACACGGCTCGTCCATTTGAGCCTATTGTATGAATGCTATGGATCACCGAAGGCAAACCCCAACAGCACAATTTCTGAAGCAAACCAGAAACACTGTATGCTTAGGTCATAGGTCAAGAATCGCATAGTGATTTCTTATTAAAACTATGTTACATTGCTAACACTAACAAAATATTCAACAAAGGTCAATTTTCCGAATAAAATCTCTACCATTAGTTGGACTTGTCGACTACAAATACGAACATTTAGGCTGTGTTTGGTTGCACCAAATATCATGATAACACAGCATCAGGAACTGTGTTCCATTACGAAACAATAGAAAATTAGCCAAGCAATTTCATAAATCACACAAAAAGGCCATCCGTATTATTGTATTTATATTCTTATTTTTGTAATCAAGATGACAAATAAAGGACATTTATCAAAAGCAAACTAATATCTAAACCCCCTGTTTTTTGACATCTAAACACCCACATGAAGACACATTCATCATTGTATTGGATCACTGATGACAAATCGTCAAGAAGAAAGGACATTTATCGAAAGAAAATAAAAAAACCAGATATTTAAAACCCCTGTTTTTGATAATTACACCCATTAGCCTTCCTCAATCAAATAAAACATCCAAATACAATTTTTTTTTCCTAAAATGTATTTATTTACCTCGACACCGTACTTGATCGCCACGCCCGCCAGTGTGTCCATCTTAGATACGCGGTGCTCGATGTAATTGGCGCCGGGGAGGATATCCGATGGCGACATTGAATTGATTTCTCTCTCTCCGATGGCCGATTCTGTGAAATCATCCCCAAAAATCTCAAATTTCCCATTCTTCCAGCCTCTGTCAAGCTGCATTTCTTATAATCCCCCGAAAAAGACAAATTTTCCTAAAATGGTAAATTACCCTATAAATTTCAAATTGCGGGATTTCGAAATGAAATTCACGGATCGGGCAATTGAGGGATTTCGAAATTTCCTTGGAGGAATTCGATGGGTGATTTCGAAATTTCCCTGGATGGATGCAGAGAACCGATTTTATTCACGGGAGTAGAGAGAATTGTCCCGTTTGGAGAAAAAAATCGGATGTAGAATGCCGTGATCGAGGAAATTAGAGTCCTGGATTTCGATTTTAGATCGGATTTCCGTTTGAGAGATTATCTCTGCTCGAAGAAGCCTTAAATCCGACAAAACCAAAACCAGGAAAATGGAGTTTAGAGAGAGAGAGAGAGAGAGAGAGATTGCGTCTTGCTTAACCCATACCAGCCGTTTATTTTAGTTGACGCGGTTTGTGGGCCCAGTGACACGTGTCGTTTGTCACTTTGCCACTTTTAAGGCTACTCGCGAAAAGGGACGAGAGTTCCGTCCGCAGGCACGGTTCCTGCAAGCACACGTATGGGAGATCTAAACCTTTCTTAGCAAAGCACACGTATGGGAGATCTGAACCTTTCTTAAGGAGGTCCGTACAGTATAAGTTCAGTGGACCACATGATCGAAGAATGGATAGTTTAAATGAGTCGGCATCTGTCCACACAACAAACCGTTCTGGCCATCTCACACGCGAATTCGCATGAGTTTTACGAGAGTGTGGCCTGCCAAATGAATGGCCGGATCTTGCACGCATGTGCGACGTCAGCGTGTGGGAAATCGAGTAGACTTTTGGTGACACTGGTTGGTACGAGGAACCTTGTTTTTTCTTTTCTCTTTCTTTTGAATTGATAGTCTGGCGGTGTGACGGATGATTCGCAGGCACTTCGAGATTACTAGAAATTGCATACGTGGCAATCTAAATGTAACTGTCTAAATTATTGAATCGGACATAGATGGGATTAGTGGATATTCATTAGACGGTTACAAATGAAAATCATCCAGTGGTCATATTCTAACATACGAGTGTCCACGTATCAGTGGTTAGGATCGTTTACCTAATGTTTTTTTTAAAAACCTATGACTTGGAAACGGTGGGTTACACGATTTGGCCCGTTTAATTTGAGCTAACGTATGGGACGTGTATAATTACAAACTGCCTGAGTATCAAGCTTTTTTCGCTAACAGAGTATCAAATCCCCTCTTCTTCTTCTTCTTTTACTTTTGTTTTTTAAGGAAATCCTGCGCAGGAAACCTAGGTGGGCCCACGGTGATGTTTGTGAGAAATCTACCCCGTTTTTCGAGATCATTTCAGGGCACGAACCAAAAATAATATGGATCAAGTACTTAAGTGAGCAGAAGACGTAAGGATTGAACATCCACAATTGAAATATTCGTGGGGCCATATAAGCTTTCAATTAGGCTAATATTAGTGTTTTCCGTTCATCAGAACAGGAATGACGTTACGAACAGTATAGATGGCAGGTAAACATCACTGTCGACCACACGGAGGTTTCAACGGTAGGAATGTACAGTATAGATTTCTCACAAACATAAAGGTGGGCCCAGCCATCTTTCCAGGGCAGGAACATGCGAAGGCTTTCGCAGGAATTCCGCGTCTTCTTTTCTTTTTTTTTTTCGATTTCTGACAAATGGAATCGCGTGTATCCTAGCTATAATATACATCCAACTTTTAAAACGTGCGAGAGTCCAGGATGACGCATTGCAAGTGCCGAGCCGCGTGCTGTCAAAAGGTGATGGGCGTGTCGTGGGGCACACCACAATCACTTGTTGATTTTCTTCCGAACAGGCCATTTGAGTAGAACCCACGGTCCTGATTCATTGTCAGGGCATCTTCACTGTCAGCTCCACTTAATGATTGGCCTCGATCTAGCACACGTGTGACGTGTCCACACATGTCCTGCGATTGTCCTCTTCAATCTCTTACGATGAGCGTGTCTCTGCAGCATCGTTCATTTATCTCTAGTGAATTATTTATAAGATCTTTGTAGAATAGATGGACGCGGATTTCCTTCCAAAGCCTTTGCAGGAAGTTCTGCGCTGGGATTCTAGGTGGGGTCCACCGTGATGTTCGTAAGAAATCTACACAGTCCATCCCTTTTGAGAGCTCATTTTAGATCATACGACTAAAATAGAGGTGGATCCAAAATAAAGTGGGTCATACAAGAGGAAAAACAGTGGAAAGTGTTTCCTATCATTGAAACCTTCTCAGCATCTACCTTGATGTTTTTATATGTCATCTAAACCCTTTATAAGGCCATTCCCACTGGGATGAACATAAAACACCAAAAACTTAGCCTTATATCAAAATCTGTGGCCATACGAATGTTTCAAACAGTGGTCACTGAATCCCCACTGTTTACTCCCGTGCGGCTCACTTGAGTTTTAGATCCACCTCTATCCTAAAATGATCTCTGAAACCATATGCATGGTGTGGATTTCTCACAAACATCACGGTGGGCCCCACCTAACATCCCAGCTGGGGAACTTCCTGCAAAAGGGTTTGACAGGAAATCCACGTCCAGGCCAACTGAGACCCGGAACAAGCGATGTAGGCGGTACCCTGACCATGGGGCCCACCTTGATTTATGCATTGTATATCTACGCTGTCCATCCGTTTTTTCAACTCATTTTATGACATGAGCCCAAAGATGAAGCAAATACAAATCTCAGGTGGACCGCACCACAGGGAACTATTGTGAATGACTATTAAAAGTTTCTTGTGGGTCACAAAATTTTTGAATCAAGCTGATATTTGTGTTTTCTTTCATCCAGGTCCGTATGTCCTTATCAATAGGTTGGATGGAAAATAAACATTACAGTTGGCCCTAAGACTTTTTTAAACGGTGGGCGTTCAATGACCTCTGTTTCATGTGGTGTGGTCCATGTGAGATTTTTGTCTGCTTCATTTTTAGGCTCATGACATAAAGAGAGTTGAAAAAACGGATGGACGGTGTATATATACACAGGATGCATCCAGGTGGGCCTCATGGTTAGGGTACCACCCACATCGCTGGTTCCATAATAGGATGTGTATTAAACAGCATTAACAACATAAATAAATTACTGAACAAGCTGACTTTGGTTATATATATTAGTTTATAGGATGTGTATTACACAGCATTAACATGATAAATAAATTACTTAACAAGCTGACTTTGGATTTGGTAAACTTCTCACCTAGTCAACTATAAAACATGGGTTTACGGCTGGAACAAGTTCGAGTAGACGCGGACTGAGTCAGACCTGATCCAACTCAACACCATGAGCACTGTGACAACCATCTCACCGAACTTTCATTAAAAAATCATCAAACAAATATTATAAAATCTTGCAGTTTCAAAGTTTTTTTTTTGTTGTAATTTTATCACCAAAGTATCATGATTTTAACTAAATAAATATTCATTTTTTTTAATTTAATAAAAAATTTTACATATATTTAATTATTATTTTATAATAATTATTTTTAGTATTTAATTTTCAACAGGATTTGCCTAATAGTATATCAAGAAAAACATCAAATTTTAAAATCTCTCTCAAAGTTTCCATTCCACAAACTTCTCAAGAGTCCTCATTGCATGTGGCCACCAGACATCCCAACTTTGCTGAGTTGGGTAGACTTACGAGATTGGACGAGTAGGTTCGAGTCCTGAGTCTTTCACCATGCTATAGAAAAGCTTGGCCCATCTTGAGTTTGGGTTGGGTTGGAGTTTGGGCTTGGGATTAGCATTGTCGTATTGAGGTTAGGGTGACTCGTCATGGTCCTGGACCCAATTCGTTAGCAACAGGAATCTTTAAAAACTAATAATAATAATAATAAATAAATCTAAATTGCTATTTGATGCCGTATTGGCAGGATGAAAGAAATGAATATGTACGTAGGGAGTTTATGGGATCGTGGTGTATTATTTGGACGAAAAGGGAAATTTAACAATGTGGACATAAGACCAATCATGCTTTTACGGGAAAAGAATGTTAGGTAAATAAGGAACAGTATGCTTATAGGATGAGCAATGAAATGAGGATACAATAGATAAATGGATAAGGGCAAGGCAATAAAGGATATAGAATTTCAAATTGAATATATTCAATGTTGATTGGGTGCCTTCAATCTATTGTTGAAATAGGATTTTTTCCTATTCCATCAACAACTTAATTGATTCCATCGAGAAAATTTGATATATATATATATATATATAAAAGTTTACTTTCTGGGGACACTTTTGGATACTTTCAATTTGATCAATTGGTCATTGATTGGAGTCGATTTGATCGATGGTTTAATTGATAGTTTGTGCAACTTCTGCATAAGTGCGCGATTTTATTTCTAATTTTGTATAGGAGTTATATAAACCTTGTTAATACGGGATTAGGATTAATGTAAAAGAATGAAAATGTGAAAGCTTGAGAGCTAAGAATTTTGAAAGGGAAAAAGGTAGGGTTTTCACATTGGTAAGTTGTTCCATCTTTTATAACTTTATGATCATAGTGAATTGTTTGACACTTGGTGCCATGGTTTTTTCTCGCAAAGGTTTTTCCACATAAAATTCATGTGTTTTCTTTGGTTGTTTGAATTTTTGTTCTTTATTACGTTGTTTGATTCAATATGAGGTTTCTTTCGTGCCCGACTAGTCGTATAAAGACTTGTTGTGTTTCCCAACAAGTGGTATAGGAGTAAACGTTGGGTTTTCGTATTGAATCTAAGACATGGCATCGAGGGGATTGAATGTAAAGTTCAAGACAGAAATTCACTAGTAAAAATAAATTTGAATTATGGAGGTTGAAGATGAAAACCCTTCTAATTCAGCAAAGGTTGTAGTAGGGGTGCAAATGGGTTGGTTCGGTTTGGTTTTAGGGTGAAACCGGAACCGAACCGTTAGTACCCTAGAACCAAACCGGAACCGGACCGTGAAAAACGGTTCGGTTCCACAGGGCTTTTAAAAATTCGGCCTAGTTGGTGTGAGATTCTGATTTTTTTTCTCCTTTTTGGGTTATCCAATCAATTGTGAGGCCCTTCATTTAAAGGGTTTGGATCATTGAACTGCAGTCCTGAAATGAAGGAACAAGCAGAGTGTGATCTAAAATGAAATCATTGTGGGGCGAAGAGGACGGTAATGCTTGTTTGGAGGAGGTGGATTTCTCAACTGAAAGCTGCTGCATTTGTTGCAGATAGATTCATGGATTTGATAAGAGTTCTTACTTTATCTGATATGTCCATCTTCTAGCCATGATTGATAAGTGCTATGTCTCTACTGATATTATTGAAGGCATTGCATTTTGATGGTAGCAAGACACAATGGTAAAATTCTGAGTCTCTCTAAGAAGATTGAAGGAATTGAAATTCATGGGGAGAATGATCAACAGCTATTAAAAGCGTCATACACATTGAGAGAGGGCAGGGGTAGGGGCAGGGATGGCACTACAGTCGGCGAGAGACAGGGCAGGGGCTGGGCAGGGGTGAGAGAGATTAGGGTTTTTGTTTTAAAAAAAAAAAAAATCATATTCGGATCAACAATTCGGATCCACGGTTTGGCCATGGTTCGGATCAACGGTTCAGTTCTGTTTTACATGACCCTAAACCGGAACCGATCTGTATCTAACGGTTCTTGAAACTGTGGAACCAGAACCGGTGTAGTCTAGAACCGAACCAAACCGGACCGTTAGATCGGTTTCGGTCCGGTTCTACGATTCTATTGGTTCGATGTGCACCCCTAGGTTGCAACAAGCATTCCTTGACAAAGTGAAACGTCTTGAATTGATGAAAAAAGAGGATTGTGATGAACTTGATCAAGGGCAATTAGCGCAATCCAATTGTACTTGGTCGATAAATTCATTTATAATGTCATCAATGAGACAACTTATAAAGTTTTGGATTTTCACTATTTGGATTTTAAGAATCCTTGAATTTTTTTGTTATAATTAGCTTACGTTGTTACTTATTGACCCTTAATACTCGATGTTATCCTATATGTGAGTCTTACCAATAAAGAACAATGCGAATCCGGTTAATTAGCAATATGAAGTTGACGAATATACCCGATCATTTAAACCTCGAGTCTAACCTCGTGATTTATTCATCTAGGGCGCCAAATCTAACTAACTTATCACTGACTAATCAAGACAATTGTAACTAAATAAATACCTACCTAAAGTCGACACGACTAGGGGTCAGATCTTAATTGACAAACCAAACTGACATAGTTACTCTTTTAGCCTAAAAATCAACGGTTTATGGTGATTATGATCGAATCATCATTTTCACTTGTTGTGAATAAGTCACACTATGAACTTACCTAATTCAAACCTTAATAATTGCGCACAAGAAATCTCTCTACCCAATTCATTTTAGAAATGCCTTGATTATCCGAACAAGCTCTACACCGCTCGTTAATGGGTCACTAAACCCGATACTAAAGAAAAACGTTCGTCTTAGTAGGCTTTACATCCATCACGGGTGATTGCTTGCCTCCAAGTGCAGAGGTTCATAAGTAATATCCCATGAATACAGGGTCGATCCCATGGGGAGATGAAGTATGAGAATGAGAAAATCAAATGCAAAATTAACTAAGTAATGGAAACTAAACAAATGAAATGATTTTGAAGGTTTTGAATGTATGGAATTCAATTAATTTGAAAACAACACCCAAGCTTCAAAGTTCCACACATAGTTTAATGTTCCACAATCATGATGACTTAGATAACACAACTAGGATCCGAGCACTATGGTCGGCCTAATCGGAAAATAAAACAATTTAAATATTTTAAATAAATGATATAAAAGATTAGAAAATTATGGATTTGCACCATTGATATATATTTTCAAGCGCCAGTGATTTTAAGCATTCATTATCCATGAGATAATTGATGAAAGAAATGTAGCAGGTTGAGAACCTCTCCTATCTAGGAAATTTAATTGATCCAGGGTAAGCCTATTCATCAATGTGGATCTCATATGATGGAAACATATAGATCTCATACTAGGATAAAAAACTAAATCTAAACAATAGATAACATGCATACAACATTCATCTCATCAATAAAATAATTAATCATCATAACTATGAAAACATTAAACCAATGTGCTTCCCTTCTAGCTTGGGCTAGATGGAACTTAAAAAAACATAATTAAAATAGAGAAAGAAAGCAACAAGAAAGAAATAAATGCAAATAGAAAAGATATAAAAGAAAAAATAATAATAATTTATAAAGCTTTAATAAAATTGAAAACCCTCTAAAAACCCTAAATCTTGCTCTTGAATACTTTGAATGATGCTTAGGAATGCCCTGAGAAGCCCTATTTATAAGTGGGAAACTCCAACTTTCGTATAAAGTTGGAAAACTCTAGAAACCGCCTCAAATTTATGCAGTTTCCTAAAATAGACTTCACGCTGTGCAGTTTGTTAAAATAGACTTCAGAGTTTCAGAATACACTTTTTCAGGATGATTTCAGGATTCTTCACTTCAAATCTTCAATTCTCTTCATTCATTACTTGGTTTTCTTAGATCTTTGGCAAGTGAATTCTTCAATCTTGGTTTCCTAAGATCTATCCCTCACCTTGGTGATTCTTGAGAATCAAATCTATGCTTTTAGCACCCTTTTTCAATCCAAGCTCTTAAATTCACCTTACAACACATACATGAGTAAAATAGAACATTAAGCTGATTCATGTTCATAAAACCAAGATATAAATGGGAGTGATTATGCAATATTTAAGTCTCAATAACGAGACATCGAGCCAAGATTCTATCTCGAATCATTCAACTTGGACTTGTAAGGGCAGTGCATGAGATGTGTGAATATTTTTAAAATTAATTAGAAACTTAAATTAATTGTTATATCTGTTCTTTGTCAAAGTTGTGGCTTTCGGACTGCTAGATGATAACCAAATTTAAGGCACCGACCGAGATTATTACCCTACTCACATCTGTATAGTTATAGACCCGATCGACACTCGGTGATCGTCAATCTGAGTTGGGGCCTTCCCGATTGATTGGCATTTCCGATCATCAGATGGTGGTGTCCAAACATAGATCACCTAGTAGGACACTAATCCCATGGCTTAGATTGACCCGTACACCTCTTGTTGGGACCCATTGGTTGGAAACAACTTCCTTTAGGGTTGATTGTGAATGGTTCGGTGCATGATAGCATGTAACGTCCCAAATTTCGTAACCTAAGTTTAATACTCATTTTCCAAAATTCCAAGTGTTAACCTCTAAAAATAGCATGAATTCCACACACATATTTTTTTTCCTTTTCGAGAGTGGACATTTCAGAGGAATATAAACAAATCAAGCATAAAGGAAAGTTTGCTTACACATTCAAAATATATGAGCGGTTGCCCAGAGAGCTTATACGAACCAAGGTCTCAATGCTAACAAAAACGGGAAAGAAACAATTCAACATATGAAAGAGAATAAAATGCAACTAGACTTAAGCTGCAGATCGCACAGCTTCTCTCGAATAGGTACGACCATATATCTCTGATATCTGTATCCTGCTCTTCACCAGTCTGAATATGAGTATCATTCAAATCACCTGTACCATCTGTACAGTCGTATATTCAAAGCATGAGTGACCAGCTCAGTGAGAATTTTCCTCAAGATTACACACCACTGCATTAGTTAAGTATAATTTAAGAAAAAAACATACAAAAAAAATTCATGATACAATCTTATTTAAACACATGGATGCGTGAATGCACATTAGCCTGGGGATGCTCATCTAGCTGGCTTTTAGGCAAAACTTACGAGTGGGGGCAAAATCCACATGCAAGTGCCTAGTCACTAGCAAAAATACACCAAGTACGTGTTAAAGTGACTAGCTCACACAAATTGGGTTGATTGCCAGTGGTATGGGAGCTAGTGAAACATACCACGATAAAGGATACGTGTTACAGCATCCAGAATTAGCCACCCATCATCGCCCGTATGCCATGAAATGCATGATTAACCCAATCGTTATTATTCCAATTACAAACCGTCATTTTAAGAAAGCTCAAATATCACTATGGGGGCTCATCAACCAACATAGGCCGACAGCTCGGGCATATCATCCCATACCACCATCCCCAACTTATGAGACTCCAACAATTAGGACGTTTAATAATAACATCTTCAACTAGTGGCCAATGATAGTTCAACAAGTGGAACTTACTATCACAAAGTTATACGAAAATAGTCCATCAAAGCCACATAAGGAAAATAGTCCATCAAAGCCACATGAGGCAAATATTCAATTAAAACCACATAGGGCAAATCGTCCATCAAAGGATGCGATAAAATGGAATTATCCCCAAAAGCCACATAGGAGCAAATGATACACAAGATGGTAATTATACAACAAAATTCTATTTAATCTATTAGACAAAATGACCATTATTTCGAGGGACTATTGTAATCACAATTAGTCAAGTTTACATCCCAGTTTTGGATATATATATCCAAGTAGAGTTTTCCATTAATTGATGTGACAATTCAAGCTTCATAAACAATCCATAAGCATGAGAAGATATGTATGTACAACATGTTAGTACTTATACTAGATAAATGTTGAGCATATGATTCAAGGATCCATTCCAATAACTAACACAAGTAATCATGAAATAAAACTATCAATTATTAGTCAAAATTAAAAGGGAAACTATCACATAAACTAACATGAAATCAGAAAGCCCAAGAGTAAAGGTCATCACCTTACGAGTCGAATTGCCTACTAGTACTGCTAGGGCATGCGCGCACCCTTAGGTTTGTCTAGAATACAATTTCGTGCCATAGGTGAATTTTACCCTAAACCACCACAATGCACAATTAAGATCAACATTAGGTTCTAAATTATGCAATCTAATGAACTCTAATCTAAAATCTAACCTAGGGTTAGGGTTTCAGAATATCCAAGTTTTATAATTATAACATCTAACCACATTATCAAATCTGAATTTTCACACAAGAGGTCATAGAGATTACTCATCCTCAAATTGAGATTGCACGTGATGACTCAGATCAACTTGGATTAGATGTATTGAATTGAGTGCCTATTAAATGAGAAAGGTTAATAACCTAAATGAATATTAACTAGCATTCTAACTAACGATTAAGAGTTCAACCAACCCAGATTGTCAACCTGATTCAACTCGGTTCTACATAAAAATGAACATAGATTTAATTAACGAACATGAATTTAGGGATTTTCAACTCCTATATAAAATCAGAAAATCAAACTCATTAATCTAAGTTAAGCTCTTATTTGAATCCCATAAAAGATTGGAGAGATAACATACCTCAATCAACTGAATCAATCTGACTCGGAACTCAAACCCGATCTTGACTCAAACTCCATACTATAGTTCCACGTGATTGAACTAGATTATCCTAAAATTATAACTTTGCTAACTCCAAACTCGATGGCTGAACCGAGTAAAATCGGATACAAGCAACACAACCCGTTAAAACTCATGTCAAACCCAAACTCGACAACATATCAACTTAAACTCGGATTAGATCTCTGGTTTGTTGAACATCTACCATTCAACAAAACTTCTGGCGAGATTTGGACTAACACGGGCCTGAAACTGGGCCCAAACTAGGCTAAACTTGGTTGAACTCGCCGAGTCAACTCAACAGACATGCCACTACCACTTCGACTTCTTCCTTTTCTCTTCTTTCCCCTCTAGCTTTCTCTTCCTTTCTTCTCTCAATCAGCCACGTCTAGAGATGGACGTTATACCTACTGAATAAACCGAGTCAGACTAACTCGATTGAGTCGACTCAGAGTAAAACTCCCAAACTCCCTCCCTCTCTCTCTCTCTCTCTCTCTCTCTCTCTCTCTCTCTCTCTCTTGATTCGTCTTCTTTCTTCAGCTTCTCTTTCAATCTCTCCTTACTATCTAGATGTTATTCCTGAACTAGAACCCTTACCAGAACTGACATCAGAATGACTTAGCGAGTCGACAAAACTCACGGACTCGGCAACACTTGACTCTCCTCGCCTTCTACTTCTCCTCTCATTCCTTCTCTTCTCTGCATCTATTGAAGGTCCAACAGTAATAAGTAGATAATCAGATTTAACCTGACTCGACCCAAATGCACCTGACTAAACCTGACTTGATGGCAACCAAAACCAGAGAGTTGAGGTAACAACAAACCTAATAGTAACACAACCACTGCAATTCAATGGAAAGTGTTCTTCACACCTCCTATCTTCCTTGCCTTTGAAGACCCAATAGAGTCAGGATGACTTAGAGCTTTAGGTTCATCAACTCGATTCAACTCGGTCGACACGGTGCATCACAATGTTGAACTCAATGTGGCAACACCTTATTTGAACTCTCATTCTCTATCCATTCTTCTTTATTTCACTGTCTTCGTTCTAAATCAGACCTTGGACTGAACTAGGCCTAGAACTACAACAACTTAGTGATCTGAAATGAAGGCTTAAACTCAATCCAGTAGGAAGGTTTGGTGAAGGAGAGACCCATTGCTAATGGAAGATCGCCATCTGATGGGTTTTTCTTCAAAATAGAGCTTTTAGGTGGTCTGACTCATTGCATTGAAGCTTATGAATGCTTCAAATCGAAGCTCCATGAAGATTTGAGAGGTGGGTTTTGAAGAGGAAACGTTCAGACAATTTTCTCTTACAGCCGCCAGAAATGGAGAAAAACTTTCTTCTCTCGAGTTTCTAGGGTTTCCTAGTGTATAAAATCATTCGAATGGATGGTCTAGATTGACCTCGAGCTGAGGTTTCTAATCTTCTCCGTTTGTTTCTAAATAGACAGTAAATAGGAGATATCGATATCAATGTTTACGTGGAACCCTAATCTGTGTGAAGGGCTATTCGATGACCAAGATAAGCTTTACAAAGGATGGTTGGGATATGAGGATTCCTCCTCACATAGATCGCCAACTTGGCAACAAAACGATTTCTGTTTTCGAAAAACTTCTCCCACACCCACATTTTATTCTCCTAAAATTGTGCATATCCACGTGCAACCCAAGGTATGAAACCACCTAGGTTTTGGTCGGAATCACATCCCGAGTAAGATGGATGGTTTGGATCATCCATGTGATCACAGATGATGGGCCATGATCAATCACAGTGGGCAGTTTTCGTTTTAAATGCCCGTAGGTGAGAAAATGGGAGAAAGAGAGACTTCTCTTGTTTAGGAAATTGACCGTACTGGCCTCGATATATGGTCAAATTCCCTAAAGAGATTCAACCTTTCAAATATTCCAAGGGTGGCCTTCTAACAAGCCTCCAAAAATTACCTAGACTAAAATGCCCTTTGTCCTTGGTTCAGTAGTTGTACGGTTTTTCAGTGAATAAGAAGTTACGTCATATTTAATGACATGTATGAAACCCTTTTTTGGGCGTGGGCAAGGCCCAACTCGTGGGGCCCACAATGATGTGTGTGTATAATCAATGTTGCCCATCCTTCTTGTCATGTCATTTTAGGGCTAGGACCCAAATATCAGCTTGATCTAGTGCTTGTGTGGCCCACATAATAGAAAATAATGGTGACTGTTAAAACTTTCTAGGCTCACTGTATGTTTGTTAGAAGTGGACACTGCCAAAGTTAGGACTTTTTGGGCGCAAGGCAAGCTGGCCGACAAGATGGATGGATCGGATCACCCCATTGTAGGCCTTAAGATATGGTACCAATGACTAGGTAGTAAAGGAAGTGAATACGTTGAAAATCATGATTCATATAATATGACAACCACGACCCATATAACATGACAACCACGACTCATGCAAACCATGACCCATATGGGCCCACATTAATGTATGTGTATAATCCATGCCGCCCATCCTTTTTACTGTGTCATTTTAGGGGTAGGGCCCAAATATCAGCCCGATCTAGTGCTCGTGTGGGCCACAAAATAGAAAATAATGGTAACTGTTGGAACTTTTCAGGCTCACTGTGAGACCCGTATCCTAGCCCGTACCATTCCATATGCCTTCACGGTCCTCCCGGTCGAATTTCGGCAACCCGCGATCCGTTATCGACGTTTGCGCGCAACCCTAATTCGAGTCCTGCATATCAGAGTTGGCCCGACCCGAGACTTGTACCAGTGCGACCGCACCGTCGCCGCGGTTCCGATGCCACGTCTCGCACACCGATACAATACCCATACCAGGAGATGTAGGCCCGTGTTCAGTTTGGGGAAAACGTCACACGTTGTAAATACCGAGGGAATCTCTACGACACATCATACCAAATATCAAGTACAACCATTCCATCCCCAAGTACAACAACCCCCCAAAGTCAACTCTCTCTCCCTTACACAAGTGCATCCATCCATCACATACCATCTCTCCCATCACTTCTCTCCTATCATCTCTCTCTCATTCTCTCTCTCTCCATTCTCCCAAGCAACCCCAGCATGAGAGACGTCCAAGCTATCTCCAAATGAGGAGAGCTTGGTGTAGCCCACCTCCCTATTTCCCATCTCCACCATCAAATCACCATCATCCTCTATCTAAGTGGTAGTCGAGGAGCTTAGCTTGCCATTGATCCAAGAAGACGCAAGAAAGGTGGGTGATTTCGTTCGGATTTGATGATTTGAGGGCCCACTTATTGTGGGACCCACTTGATGTATGCATTGTATGGGGAGGGCCCATAGTGGCGGGGTCCCTCCCCTTCACATGTTCCTCTTCCTTCCTTTCTCTCTCTCTATCTCTCTTCCCCTCTCTCCCTTTTGTTGGATTGTGGCTAACTTGATGTAGACCATCCATCTATTGGCCCCCCTTCCCGATGTCATGGATGAAGCTAAAGTACAAATATCGGTTGATCCAAGAGGTGGTGGGCCACCACATGGACCCACCTTGATGTATGTCTTTCTCCACACCGTCCAGAACGTTTGGACGGTGCTGGACTGTTTGGACGGTGCATGGGCCACCCTAATGTATATGTTTTATACCCACATTGTCCAGTTGTGTGGGCCCCACTATGATATATGTATTTTATCTAAGCCGTTCATCAAGCAGGGCCCACACTGCTGACTGTCCAGCAACACCCAGGCTGTGCTGACGTAGCAAGTTCGGTGGCCCCAACCTGAGGTATGTGTTATATTCAAACCGTCCTTCATTTGGCACATGTGGAGCCCACCCCACACATGATGCACGTGTGGAATGGGACCCACCTGTAATATATGTGTTTTATCCCTGCTGTGGGACCCATGTGACATAAGGGTTTTATCCAGCCGTCCGTCCATCTGGACGAGGCCCACTGTAATATGGGCTTCATCCACACTGTGCATCTCCTTGCAGCAGCGGTAGCTGCTATTGCTGACGTCAGTGGACTAGGCGTGGACCCCACACATGATGTATGTATTCCACTCTGTCCATCTACTTTCCATCCGCACCATCCATGGACCCCACCTTAATATAAATGTTGTACTCGCACCCTCCAACAGTACGTGGGGCCCACCCAAATACATGTTTTATTTACACCATCCATATGATGGTGGGTCCCACTGCATGACGCTAACCAGTTATATCCAGACCATCCATCAATGGACATCAGGTAGAGACCGTCCATCAATGGATGTCCAGGGCTGCACACTGGCAATTCTTATTAAAATACAATTAAATAATATATATTATACATATATATAATATACATATATAGGTTATATATTTATATAGTGGGGCCCACATGGGGACCCACCAGTTGTTGAAAGTGGATTGGTTGGTGCGCCATCACCAAGTCCTGTGGGACCCACCTGACGTATGTGGGTTTCATCCACACCGTCT
The DNA here is from genome assembly GCF_029962835.1 of Magnolia sinica. NCBI lineage: Eukaryota > Viridiplantae > Streptophyta > Magnoliopsida > Magnoliales > Magnoliaceae > Magnolia > Magnolia sinica. The sequence goes on from NC_080576.1 coordinate 29,704,939, forward strand.
GTCCATCTGGACGAGACCCACTTGGTGCATGGGTGGAATCCAAACCATTCATTTGTGGTCCCCACCAGCGGCAGCAGCTACTGCATACATCAGTAGGTTTTGTGGGTCCCATCTGAACCGTGGACCCTACATAATTTATGTATTTTGTCCCAACCATCCATCTGGATGGTGGGGACCCCATCTAGCTATTGTACTGACATCAGCAAGTTATGTGGGTCTGATCAGAGGTATGTGTTATGTCCTAACCGTCCATCCAATTAGTAAGATCGTCTTAAGGCTTGAGACTAAATGAGGCAGATCTAGATCATTGGTGGGCCAGGCGTGTGGACCCACCTTGGTGTATCTATTGTATACCCACTCTGTCCACCTGTCAGGACGGTGGTGTGGACCCCACTGTGATGCTTATGTCTTATACACATCGTCTGTCTGATGGATCCACCTTAATTCATTTGTTTTAGCCATGTCGTTCAGTTCGTTAGACTTGTGGCCCACTTGATAGATGTGTTGTACATCCATGTTATTCATTTGGAGGGCCCATTTGGAAGGTGCAGGCCCACTTGTTGGTTGTGCAGGGCCCACCTACTACGAGGCCCTTGTATGAGGCCCAATGTGATATACTATGAGGCCTACCTAGATGTATTTGTGGCCCATTGATACGGCCCACTTGATGTATATGAGGCCCATTGCAGTGTATTTATGGCCCAGGTGTCGAGGCCCATTGTGACGCATATGCAGCCCATAAATGAGGCCCATTGTGATGTATATGCGGCCCATATGGTAAGGCCCATTGTGATGTATTCCGGCCCATATGTCATAGCCCATCATGATGTACATTGGGCTATTGTGTGAGGCCATGGGCCCACTATACATTTGGCTATATGTGGGCCACTCTTTAGGAGTAATGTTGGTTAAATGGCCACAATGATGGACAATGATTGTTTAATGTCCACATTGTGACCTTCCCTTAGCCGATTGTATAGGCCGATTTCGATTGTCGAGGCCGAGTATCGTGGCCGATTCTGATTTGTCGAGGCCGATTCCGATTGTCGAGGCCAAGTATCGAGGCCGATTCTGATTTGTCGAGGCCGATTGTATAGGCCGATTTCGATTGTCAAAGCCGAGTATCGAGGTCGATTCCGATTGTCGAGGCTGATTGTATAGGCCAATTCCGATTGTCAAGGCCGAGTATCGAGGCCTATTCCGATTGTCGAGGCCCAGTATCGAGGCCGATTCTGATTGTTGAGGCTGATTGTATAAGCCGATTCCGATTGTCGAGGCCAATTGTATAGGCCAATTCCGATTGTCGAGGCCGATTGTATAGGTCAATTTTGATTATCGAGGCCGATTCCGATTGTCAAGGCCTATTATATAGGGCGATTCCGATTTGTCGAGGCCGATTCTAATTATCAAGGCCGATTGTCGAGACCGATTCTGATTGTCGAGGCCGATTGCTGAGGCAGATTCTAATTGTCGATTCCGATTATCGAGGTCGATTGTCGAGATCGATTCCGATTATCAAGGCCGATTACTGAAGCTAATTCTGATTGCTGATTCCGATTATTGAGGCCGATTGTCGAGACTGATTTTGATTATCGAGTCCGATTGCTGAGGCCAACTCTAATTGCCGATTCTGATTGTCGAGATCAATTTCGATTATCGAGGCCAATTGTTGAGGCCGATTCTGATTGTAAATTCTGATTGTCGAGACTGATTCTAATTATCGAGGTCGATTGCTGAGGTCGATTCTGATTGTCGAGGCCGATTCTGATTGTCGAGGCCGATTCTGATTATCGAGGACGATTGTCGAGACCCAATGTGACATATGTGCAACCCATACTTGAGGCCCATTGTGATATGTAGTCAGCCCATGTTTAAGGCCCATTGTGATGTATATGAGGCCTATGTGATGAGGCTCATGTGGTGCATTTGAGGGCCAGGTGATGGAGCCCATTGTGATGTATATTAGGCCCATATTAGAGGCCCATCGTGATGTGTAATAAGCTCTTGAGCGAAGCCCGTGGTGTTGTATATTAGGCCCTTGTTGAGGCTATGAGTCCACTATATGTTAGGATCTATGTGGGTCATTCCTTGGGGGTAATGTTAGTTAAATGTCCACATTGTCGAGACCGGTTGTTGATGTCGGTTATTGATATCAATTATGAGTATGTGACAGTATAGCATCATGATACATGCCCATACGCATCATCTGCATGTTTATTATGAGATGTGATTGACCATTGCATATGTCATAGTATAAATGGTTTATGGGACTCCCTGATAGGTGGAGGTATCCCACATGAGCACACAGTATGCGCAAGATTGATATATGATTAGACTACATGACTCATGCATCTTGCATTATGTTATTGTGATTACTGTACGCCCTAGTGACATCAGGGCCGTAGCCTCCACAGGGATGTCGTGGATGGTTAGATGGGACACCGAAAATGTTTGGTTCAAGCATCTGGACACTTTGGATGTCCATGGGTGAAAATCTCTAAACCTTTGTTGCTAGGAGACGCCCCAACATCGAGATCGAGTGAATACATAAATATCCGAGTGCCGAATACCAGGAGGTCGCGTCTCCCACTGTATCGTGGTCGGTTAGGAGAGGGTTGGCCTTACCCGCCGGAGAATAAGGGGCATAGCTAGGCTAAGTTTGACCAGCTCGTGAATAGGTCCGTTATCGACGTGTCGGGTAGATATTGGCTGACTACTGGCTAGGTGGATAATGAAGTGTCGCGTCTCCCACTCTTCCACTTGCATGGTCTCACATTAGTGGGCGGTGATTTGCATGTAGAGTGTACTAGACTCCGGTGATGATCCCAAAGATGAACAGTACTGATATGTAGACTTATTGAGGAGGAGTTGCATACTCATTCATTCATTCATTCACTATCCACTCGGGCTGGTGGTGCGTAACTATTTATTACGTGTGCCTTCGCAATGGCCAAGATTTCAGTTGGGGCGCGCGACTAACCTGAGATCAGGAGTTTACCACATTGAGTCTGACTATCCAAATTTAGGTATGGGATTGGTTTGGATAGAAGTCCCTTGTGATGGACCCCATAGCCTGCGATACTACGTACTATCATCCCGACTTCACACTCCAGCATGGTCATTCCATTCGCACCACATATTGCATTACATCTGCGGCATATGACATTTTGGGTTACTGTGTTTCTGTATTTATATGGTCTAGATACGACTGACAATATTCGTGAACTCATTAGGAATTGTATATTGCATTGCATCTTCGACATCTGATATTTGGCTCTTTATGACTCCTCATTTGTATAGCTGATCTGTATTGCATACTCTGATATTGTTGACTCATGGACTTATCAGTATTTTCGCTTTACTTTGATATCGTATGATTCATGATCTCACCAATATTTCTGATATTGTATGATAATGGTACTGTGTTGAATACTTGGCACTTACCTTGTGCACACACCTACACCACCCTCTAAGCTTTCTATAAGCTTATGCACGATAGATGCTTGCAAGTGATGCTAGGTTGAAGTAGCATGGAGCTTGGAGTGTGTAACTAACTTCTAGAGTTTTGATTTTGACATATGTATTTCCCTTTCAGCATTGTATTCAAATGTTTATATTAGTGGATATGTGATGATGATGTTGTTTTTGTGATTTGGGTAAACTTGTGGTTATGCTTCTTACGAGATAAATGTATGTTAAAAAATTCTCCTTGTAGGATCTCAGGATCAGAACCTAGCATATGGGCGCTGGGAGCCGAGAATGGGTTACTACGGAGGCTGTCGGCACCGGATTCGGTGATCAGGATTCCTGTGAATCCGATTCCGGATTTGGGGCGTGATACTCACTGTGATATTTGTTAGAAGTAGACACTGCCCAAGTTAGGACTTTTTGGGCCCACGGCGAGCTGGCCGACAAGGTGGATAGATCGGATCACCCCATTGTGGGCCTTAAGCTATGACACCAATGGTTTAGTAGAAAAGGAAGTGAATACGTTGAAAACCACGATCCATACAACATGACAACCACGACCCATATAACATGGCAACTACGACCCATGCAACCACGACCCAAATGGGCCGCAGTTGTATGGATCGCAGTTGTCATGTTATATGGGTCGCGATTGTCCTATTATATAGGTCATAGTTGTCATGTTATATGGGTCATAGTCGTCCTGTTATATGGGTCGTAGTTGTATGGATCACAATTCTCTTGTTATATGGGTTGCAGTTGTCCTGTTATATGGCTCGTCGTTGTATGGGTCGTCGTTGTCATGTTATATGGGTCACAGTTGTCCTGTTATATGGGTCACAGTTGTATGGATCGCAGTTGTCATGTTATATGGGTGGCGGTTGTATGGGTCGCAGTTGTCATGTTATATGGGTCGTAGTTGTCCTGTTATATGGGTCGTAGTTGTATGGATCTGTAACGTCTCGAAAAAATCCATACAAAGACCCGAGTACCACCTCAGGCAGAAATCACACAGGACCAAATCCTTTAGAAATTAGGCGGGAATTAACTAGTGTTAAACTAGCTTATCTGTGAAATTAGCACTAATCACTTTAAATATGATCTGCAAGACCCAAACCGTGCAGAATCATTACCGCCACATTACCTTAAAACTTAAGATCTATCTCAAGTCCCGGTTGCTCTTGGGAGCGCTTTAAAACTCCGTATCAGACCTGGACCACACGTCGAAAGTTCGATGACCACGAAACTATACCGAATATGACCGCCTCGTTAGACTCAATAACCATCTCGAAAATCAAGTCTTAATTATACCCAAAAACGCACAACTTGAGCCCAGAACGAAGTGTGTGAGAAACGCGAATACCTTTAAGAAATAAATCCAAACTTAAGTAAACTGAGTCGTTCACTTGCAGGTCCAAATATACAAATTCAGACCATGAGAATTTGATCCAATTACACCCTCGGATCAGGGGGAATGTCCAACACATGTCAATGCACTGATGACTCTGATTGAGTACCTGTGACCGTCGAATTGAAACTGGATCGCCACGATCGATCTGTAAATCCGATCGGACCAAAAACTCAGCTTGACCTAGATCCAATGTCAGGGAGCTTAATTCCGACCGCATGTAGAAAAGGGGCCTCCAGAAGTGCTCCGTTGGACTGAAACAGACGCCCTTTGGATATAACTTAAGTATACCTTGGCCCTGGGGCCATTTCTATCAGACCTGGGCCTATATAAAGGCCAAAACCCACTTCTCTCTCACCACATACGAATTTCCAAACCCTAGGAAGAAAAGAAAGAGAAAAGAAAAGGAGAAAGTGAGGAGAAATGAGTAAGAGTGGGAGCTAGTTGTCGAGATCTTTCCTTGACGCTCCACGTGCTTAACCACGATTTCTGTATCGTTATTCCAGCATTTCCGACGCCGTTCTTAGGTAAGAAAAACATAACCCTAACCTATTTTAGGGTTTCAAATCGTGTAAGTGATGAAATAGCTAACCTATTTCGTACAGTAGGTTGCCGTTATGCTGTAGACAAAGACTCGGTATACAAACTGAGTTCGATACTTGTTTACCGGTGTAAGGTGCGGACTATAAATGTTTAGGTTATGGTTTTCAAGGCTTTCAATGTCAGTAATGAGTTATGACTACCTTGATTGCTATCACATGTGCTTAGATATGAGGGTTTCCGTTATTACACATATATGTGAGCTATGTTGATTTTAAATGCATTCCATGTGTTTGTTAAATGTTTGAATGAGTATGGAATTATGATTTTTGTTTGCCATGATTTATGTTTGATGCTACATGATGGTTGTGCATGTGGCAATTCCTATGTGGAAGGATTTGCTATGATATGTGTTTTAACTAATTTATTTCAAGTATGTACTATGTGTAGTCTAAGTGTTTGTTAAAATGCCTGAATGAGAAAATGCTTGTTGAAATGTCTTTAATTAGGATGTTGAGATATGATTCTCAATTCCCTTATCTATAGTTACAATTCCCTTCATATAACCTATCTTACTACTACGTGTTTTATGGATGAATGTCTATGAATGTTAACATGTACTCCAGGTGTTTGTTTAAATATTTATATGAGATTTATATTTGAATTTGTCGCAACATACTATTTTGACTAGCACATATTAATGCCTATTGTATTTGAAATGTGATTGGGACTATGGTATAGTCCAGGCAATCGGTAACAGGTCCTGGATTTGTGGCTGAGGTTGTTTCGCCACACCGGACGTGTTCGACGAATCCGAGTCATATGTCGTTTGACGGCAGTGGTTAGGCCACGTGGAATGCTTACGCACTCCATGTCGATCAAGTCAACATGCGCTCGTACCAGTAGAGCTCGTCAAGTAACCCGATTGACCTGATGTATGTTCACCATGTATGGACGCTACTGCTTGAATCTAAGGTACCAAACTCACCAGTGGAAAACCCCTTTAACCGTGGTACCTCGATCCGCTAAGACTCAGGAGCCGGGCATTGTGGTATGGGACACCGTGGTCGAGCTGTCGGCCTACGTTGGGGTGACAAGCCTCCCCGTAGTGACCAGTGAGCAACCCAAACTCGTGAGCTGAATACGGTGGTATGGGACACTGTATTCGAGCTGTCGGCCTACGTCTAGGTGACGAGCCATTCGTAGTGACCTCGAGCATACTCTAAGACTATGCAGAGGCGACGAGTCTTTCTGTAGCAACTAGAGTATAAATTAGGGCTACACTGATCAGGTGACGAGCACTTTGTAGTGACCTAGAACCGCAACATCGTATGAGATTTGTTAAGATTGACGACCCTATAATGGATCATTGTTTGAGAATTGATATAAGGGATGTACATTAGCTTCCCAATCCTGTCGTATGAATAAACCTAAGTAAGCAACCTAGTTAATCACGCTCATCCACCGCATTACGTGTGCGTTTGACGTAGCAGGTCAAGCACTAAGGAAGTGTTTCATGCGCAATCGTAAGATGAAGTCGCTGAGGGAGCGTAGGCGAGGGCATACATCATTATTTCATATCATTCTTACATTAACAAGAGTACTCAGGACCCGATTGTTGTATTGCGTTATCATTACTGCTTGACTAAATTGATAACATGTTAACCTTTGCTTTATTATTCCACTAAGTTGATCACTCACTCCCACGTTTCGGGATGGTGTTTTAAACACCAACCAGACCCTGTTGTAGTTTTAGATGATGGCGCAGCCTATGAGGCGGAGCCGGACTTTGAGGATGATGAGGAGGCATTCTCATATATGCAGTATTCAGGCGGGTTTCTATAGACCGTTCTGATCGACGGGGCTTCAGGGCTTATACTTGTAGTGGACCATCACTTTTGATATTTTGTATTTTGAAACAATACTTGTAACTATTTGACCTGGCAATGCGCTCATACTTTGGGGACCTACAATGATTTATATACTTTGGGGACCTACAATGATTTATATATTTTATACACTGATCACAGTCTTCCGCTTGCGTAAATTCAACTATCCCGGAGTATGATTTTGATTTAGCTTAATCTCATTCATGTTTTATGCACTAATATGGACAACATCAAATCATAATTATCTATGTTGCATAAGTGATGCGTTGGAACTTGGGAGTTGGGTACCTACTCGACCCCCGATTTTCAGGGCGTTACAGGATCGCAGTTGTCATGTTATATGGGTCGTAGTTATCCTGTTATATGGGTCGTGGTTGTCATGGGTCATGGTTATCATGTTATATTGATCGTGGTTATTATGTAATATGGGTCATGATTGTAATGTGACGTGTAGACTTCATAAGGGTTTAGGTTGCCATGTTAAGTGGACCTCACCTTGATGTATATGTTTAATCCACGCCATCCACAACCTTCTCCATATTATTTTAGGCTATAAGCGAAAAAATGAGACAGATTCGAGTCCCGAGTGGACTGCATCGAGGGAAACAAAGTCCCACTGTTAGAACTTTATAAGGCCTACTGTTCTATGTGTATGGGTCGTGGTTTGCAGTGGTCGTAGTTGCCATGTTATATGGGTCGTGGTTGTCATGTCGTGTGGATCGTGGTTTGCATGGGTCGTAGTTGTCATGTTATATGGGTCGTGGTTGTCATGTTATATGGATTGTGGTTTACACGTGTTCACTTCCTTTACTACCTAGCCATTGGTACCATAGCCTAAGGCTCACAATGGGGTGATCCGATCCATCCACCTTGTCGGCCAGCTCGTCGTGGGCCCAAAAAGTCCTGACTTGGGCAGTGTCCACTTCTAACAAACATCACAGTGAGCCTAGAAAGTTTCAACAGTCACCACTATTTTCTATTTTGTGGCCCACACGAGCACTGAATCAGGCTAATATTTGAGCCCTACACCTAAAATGACACGGCAAAAAGGATGGGCGGCATTGATTATACACATACATCAATGTGGGCCCATTTGGGTCGTGGTTTGCATGGGTCGTGGTTGCCATGTTATATGGGTCGCAGTTGTCATTTTGTATAGATCGTGGTTTTCAACGTGTTCACTTCCTTTTCTACCAAACCATTGGTACCATAGCTTAAGGCCCATAATAGGGTGATCTGATCCATCCACCTTGTCTACCAGCTTGTCATGGGCCCAAAAAGTCCTAACTTGGGCAGTGTCCACTTCTAATAAACATCACAGTGAGCTTAGAAAGTTTCAACAGTCACTATTATTTTCTATTATGTGGGCCACACGAGCGCTGGATCAGGTTGGTATTTGGGCCCTAGCCCTAAAATGACACGTCAAAAAGGATGGGCGGCATTGATTATACACATACATCAATGTGGGCCCATTTGAGTCGTGCTTTTGTATGGGTCGTAGTAGTCATGTTATATGGGTCGTGGTTGTCATGTTGTATGGATCGTGGTTTTCAACGTGTTCACTTCCTTTTCTACCAAACAATTGGTACCATAACTTAAGGCCCACAATGGGGTGATCTGATCCATCCACCTTGTCGGTCAACTCGTCGTGGGTCCAAACAGTCCTAACTTGAGTAGTGTCCACTTCTAACAAACATCACAGTGAGCCTGGAAAGTTTCAACAGTCACCATTATTTTCTATTTTGTGGCCCACACAAGCGCTGGATCAGGCTGATATTTGGGCCCTAGCCCTAAAATGACACGGCAAAAAGGATGGGTAGCATTGATTATACACATACATTAATATGGGCCCATTTGGGTCGTGGTTTGCATGGGTCGTAGTTGTCATGTTATATGGGTCGTGGTTGTCATGTAGCATGGTTCGTGGTTTTCAACGTGTTCACTTCCTTTTCTACCAACCCATTAGTACCATAGCTTAAGGCCCACAATAGGGTGATTCGATCCATCCACCTTGTCGGCCAGCTTGTCGTGGGCCTAAAAAGTCCTGTCTTAGGCAATGTCCACTTCTAACAAACATCAGAGTGAGCCTAGAAAGTTTTAACAGTCATCATTATTTTCTATTTTGTGGCCCACAAGAGCGCTGGATGAGGCTGATATTTGGGCCGTATGTAGCACCCCAACTTTTCAGGACTCGAGTATATGACCCGTTTCCCCAAAACCCAAGTGTTAACCTTAAAGGATGGTCAAATTCGAGTAGACAATTTTTTTTCATTCATTCAGAGTAAGAAGATGAGCGTGGAGTGGACAAATCAATATAAAGGAAAATGTCATTTACATTTGGAATATACAAGAACCCCTTTCTATTTCCCCATATCATTCCACTTTCATGTCTCTTTTTGAGCTTGTGACGGCCATTTTCTCCATTTTTCTGCTTCTTTCCCTCATGGGGAAGAAGAGAGCTCCCGTGGATGAAGCCGGGCCTAGTCGCCCTACTCGTTCAAGGAGGCAGAGGGCCGCCGCCGCAAGTTCAAGTGTCGATCGGGAGATAAGGACGAAGCGGGATCTCGATCCTCAGGCTCCCCTCGAGAGGACCCTACTGGCGGATCTGTCTTATGGAAGATTTCAGGGCCGTAGGGTTCTTTTTGAAGCCCACGTGGATGAAAAACTCTTTGGAGAATATCTATTGATGGACCGCCTGGTCGGGGCCAGTGGGGTCCCGTATTTGAGGGCGAGTACCGCGCAAATGTGGGCACTGTCCGAGCCTTCTACGCCCACATTCGAGAGCCTACGCTAGAGCCCTTGCAGTTCAAGATCCTAGTGGGTAGAGATCGGGAGGCCACAATCGACGCTGGGTTGATAGCTTAACTTATGAAGGTGCCGCTTGGCAAGGTCCATGCCAGCAAGAAGAATCTGAAGAGTGCACGTGAAAGGGATCGACGCACGCGTTTCCTTTATGGCCGACTGGTTTATTGGCAACCAAACAATAGTCTCCTGGCATCTAATATGATAGACGACTTTCGCCTGCTTCACCACGTTTTCACGTTCAACGTCTACCCCAGGTAGAGCAATCGCAGCGAGTGCAAGCCCCTGATGGTAGATTTCCTGTACCAAGTAGGACAGGGAGAGAAGTTGTGCGTGCCTACGTATGTTCTGCGACAGATAGTTCTTACTGCAAGCTCTACTAGAGCGTCTGATTCGCTCCCATTCGGTCGACTCATATGCAAGATTGCACGTGAGTTTGGCTACAGACTTGGGGCAGAAATGTCGGTGCCAATTCATTACATCAACGAAACTACTCTTAATCAGATGGAAATTGGGCCATGATAGTGGCTAGCCCAACTTAAGGAGAGTGAAGACGAGATGGCTAGTGAGGAGTATGGAAGCGAGGAGGAAAGCAGAAAAGAGATAGAGGAGGAACAGGAAGAAGAGGTGGAGGCTCAGGACACTGATGAGAGCTCCCCTCCGACAACACTAGAGCATGACGCTGATCGGGCTGCTAAGGAAGCCCGTTTAGTTCAACTTGAGGAGGGTCAGGCTGCCCTGCGGCAGGAGATTATTGATACCCAGGCCCTTGTCAAGCACAAGTTTAAGAAGGTGACTCGTACCTTGAAGGCTATCCTATGTTGCCTGCAAGATAAGGGTGCCCCTCCTCTGTCACCAGATTTGGATGTCTAGTCATCCATGTCATCGCCCTATAGCTTGTTTCTGTTGCTTTTAGGATGTTTGTGTTTTAATGTTGATGGGTCTAGTAGTGTCGTAGGTATGTTGGTAGTTTGGGCTTAGCATAGCCGCATGCATTCCTGTCATAATTCATGTAGAACTTTATTCCATGTATTGTGACAAATTTTGTTAAATGAAATGCATGTCATTTCTTTTGTTATAAGATGCGTTGAATGCTTATAGAATTGAGTATTGCTATGCTACATCTGACACAGGTTGCACCCTATGCTATATTAGGGAAGGCCACCTCGAGCCACGTGGAGCACGGCACATGATACACTTGGCGAGTCGTTTGACGGGGCATCACCCCTAAGCGATAGCCATACGGACCCCAGTTCGGGCCCGTCTCCCTCTGACACTATGCCAGATTCTCAACTGGCCACTGGCCCCACTAATGGGCCAATACCTGTGCCACCATCTGCGGCATCACCTGCTGCATCATTGGTTCCAGAGCAGAATCGTGCGTCGACTTCGTCACCATGCATGCCCCAGTCTGCTCCTCCTACTGATAGATTGGAGCAGATGATACTCTTGATGCAGCAGCAGCAGCAACAACATTAGCAGCAGCAGCAGCAGCAGTTCTTGACCACCATGGCTGGTATCTTTGCCCAGGGTATGGGCGTGACTCCACCTTCATCACCTATGCACCCAGCTGGGAACATGAGTGTCAGTGGCACATTCGAGCGATTTTAGCGCTTGCGGCCTCCTACCTTTGTGGGTACTCACTAACCCGAGGAGGCCGAGTATTGGCTTGACCGCATCTCTAAGATGCTAAGGCCACTACACTGCACTGAAGTAGAGCAGGTGGAGTTGGTCACCTTTATGTTTGAGAATGAGGCCAGCCTTTGGTGGGAAAGTGTCCTTCGGACTATTACCGTCGGATATGTATGGACGTGGGCAAACTTTGAGACCCGCTTCCACGAGAAATACTATCCCCTTACTTATCACCACAAGAAGGAGAGTGAGTTCTTTCACCTCCGACAGGGAGGGATAACGGTGGCGGAGTATAAGAACAGATTCACGGAGCTGGGCAAGTACACTCCGTTGATATTGGTCGATGAGCTGATGCGCATGCGGCGATTTTCTAAGGGTCTGCGACCCGAGATCTGCTCGAAGATGTGTTGCGCTATCATACCCGGCTATGCTGAGCTAGTGAGCATGTCTATGCGAGAGGAGCAAGACTGGGACAGGTAGTCCCTTATGTGAGCACCGATGGCTCCTAAGCCGCGACTAGATCTTCCGAGCAGACCGTTCCTCGGCAAGAGGCCACACGCAGACTCACCGCCGAGGCTGATAGCTTCACCTGCCCCAGTGAGGCGACCTGATATGTGGTGTGCCTACTACAAGAGGCCTGGCCACACAGAGGTGAACTGCTTCACCAGGATAAGAGATAGCGGCTTCTCACCGCCCCAGAGGATCAACCGCCAGCTTCCCCAAGTTATATCAGCACCACCTCTATGGTCGGCACCAGCTCATCCATCATTCCAGTTACCCGCACCTCGATCTAGGCCACCTCAACGGCCTATGGTACCTCAGCCCAACCGTTTTCTGTAAGCTCGTATGCACTCACTTACAGCTGAGGTATCAGAGGCATCACCTACAGCACCTATGGCTTTTGATGTTACGGCACATATCCAAGGTACTCAAGTCTTCTTATTAGTGGACACCAGGTCCACTGTCTCTATTATATCGTGTGCAGCAGTCAAGCAGCTGGGGTTGGAAACTAGTCCTATGGTTGGGGTGAGAATCCTTACCACCACAAAGACTTTCTCAGACGCTACTAGGATCTGTAAGGGGTGTTCGATAGATGTAGGGAGTGGGACAGTGCTCCTCGACTTGATTGTCACCCCATTACATCATTATGATGTCATTCTTGGTATGGATTAGCTCACAGAGATGAAGGCAAAGATCGACTGCGATACTAGAGTGGTGACAGCTTGTGGACCAGAGGGCAAGACCTTTACATTCCCAGTGCAGGTCAGTTGGCCCTATCGCATTGGTTGTTATGCTTCCATGCCGGAGGATGTTTATGGTCCAACACTTGAGGACACTCCTATAGTCCAAGAGTTCTCAGATGTGTTCAGGAAGATACCTGGACTACCCCCTCAGCGCGAAATCGATTTTACCAAGATCTAGTGCATAGTACGACACCTCTATCTCTTCTGACCTATCGCATGACCCCGTGTGAGATGGAGGAACTGAGGAAACAGATCGATGATCTGTTGGATGCAGGCTTTATAAGACCCAGCATATCTCTATGGGGAGCACCCGTGTTGTTCGTAAAGAAGAAGGATGGATCTCTACGATTATGTATTAATTATCACAGATTGAACCAAGTGACGGTAAAGAACAAGTATCCTTTGCCCAAGATAGATAACCTGTTTGATCAGTTAAAGGGGGCAAAGTATTTTTTGAAGATTGACTTGCAGTCGGGGTATCACCAGTTGCGCGTTAGGGATGAGGACGTGCAGAAGACGGCCTTTAGGACCAGTTTTGGACACTATGAGTTTCTCATAATGTCATTTAGCCTTACGAACGCACCAGCCGTGTTCATGGACCTGATGAATAGGGTATTTCGGCCGTTTCTTTTCCGATTTGTCATCGTGTTTATTGATGACATCCTGATATACTCTAAGAGTCGGGAAGAGCACGAGGAACACCTGCGAGCAGTTTGGATACTCTAAAAAAGAACCAGTTGTTCACACAGTACAAGAAGTGTGACTTCTGGAAAGAGGAAGTCAAGTTTCTGGGACATGTGGTGTCCAAGGAAGGGATAGTCGTGGACCTTGCCAAGGTAGCCGCAGTTCAGGACTGGGAGCAGCCCGGTTTGGTTACTAAGATGAGGAGTTTTCTTGAGCTGGCAGGTTATTATCGACGATTCATTTGGGACTTCTCCAAGATAGCCAGACCTTTGTCTCAGTTGACTCGAAAGGATCTTAAGTTCGCCTGGAATGAAAAGGCAGAGGCAGCTTTTCAGGAGTTAAAAGACAAGTTGATGTCTGCCCCTGTGCTAGTATTTTCAGAGTAAGGGGTCAAGTATACGATATACACGGATGCATCTCGCGTCAGTTTGGGCGGTGTTTTGATACAGAAGGACAGGGTTATTGCCTACCTATTGCGACATTTGAGGAAACACGAGGAAAACTACCTTACGCACGACCTGGAGTTAGCGGTCATCGTCTTTGCTGTAAAGATCTGGAGACATTACCTCTACGGAGAGGAGTTCTAGCTCTTTTACGACCACAAGAGCCTCAGGTACATATTCCCTCAGCAGGACCTGAATATGAGGCAGCGATAATGGATGGAAACCTTGAAGGACTTCAAGTTCGAGGTTTCCTACCATCCGGGCAAGGCTAACCTTGTGGCTGACGCGTTGAGCCACAAGAAGACCATAGAGTTTGCGGCTCCGCTAATGGTGGCAGAATGGGGTATGGTAAAGTTCGTGCAAGACTTCGAGTAGAAGCTCACATGGAGGAGCCGTTCGACAGTGTCACGCAAGTTCATGTGCGGCCACTTATTGATGATATGATCATCGAGGCCCAGAAGGGCGATGGATGATTATCTGAGCTTCGAGAGCAGGCTAGCGGTGATGAGGACGCGGAGTGGAGAGTTGGTACAGATGGGGGCTAACGTTACCGTGGCCGCCTATGCGTCCCAAATCTTCACGATATGAAGCGGGAAGTTCTCGAGGCTGTGCATAATTCGAAGATGGCGATGCACCCTGGAAGTACGAAGATGTATCGCGATATGAAGAGATCATACTGGTGGGACAATATGAAGGCCCACATAGCAGATTACGTGTCCCGTTGTCTCACATGCCAGCAGGTCAAGGCAGAGCATCGCCGACCTCCTAGACTTCTTCAGCCCATGCCCACAGCTGAATGGAAGTGGGATTTCATCTCCATGGAATTTATCTCGGGACTACCAAAGATGAGGAAGGGTTATGATTCCATATGGATGATCGTGGATCGATTAACAAAGTCGACTCACTTCCTCCCGATTAACGTTTCGAACTCAGCAGACGAGTTGGCTAGATTGTACATCGGGGAGATTATGCATTTACATGGAGTTTCCTTGGAGATCGTGTCGGACCGAGACACGCGATTCACATCTATCTTCTGGACTCGCATCTAGGAAGCGATGGGTGTGAAATTGAAATTTAGCACCGCATTCCACCCATAGACTGATGCGCAGACGGAACGGGTGAATCAGATTCTGGAAGATATGTTGCGAGCTTGCGTGCTGGATTTTAAAGACAGTTGGGATGACTGTCTCCCATATACAGAGTTTACTTATAACAATAGTTTCCAGACGAGCATTGACATGGCTCCCTATGAGGCCCTGTATGGGCGCCCGTGTAGAGCGCCGCATTGCTGGGCAGAGGTTGGAGAGAAGAGCTTGATTGGCCCAGAGTTAGTTCAAGCGACCTCAAAGAAGATCGACATTATCAAGCGTCGATTTCTGGCGGCACAAAGCAGACAGAAGAGCTACGCCAATACTAGACGGCAGCAGCTAGAGTTCGAGGTTGGGGACCATATATTCCTTAAAGTTTTTCCCATGAAGGGAGTCCTTCGGTTTGGCAAAAAGGGGAAGCTTACATAGCAATTTATCGTCCCGTTTCAGATACTTGATCGAGTGGGTGTGGTGGCATACCGCCTTACCTTGCCCACACCACTTGCGGGCGTTCATAATGTATTTCATGTATCTATGCTGAAGAAATACGTTCCCGATCCTTCCCACATTATCAGATGGGAGCAGGTACAGTTGAGTGAAGACGCTACTTATGTACTGCGACCGACGCGTGTCCTAGACAGGAAGGAACAGGTATTGCGTAGCAAGGTTATCTCACTTGTGAAAGTGCTGTAAACACACCACACCGAAGAAGAGGCTACTTGAGAAACAGAAGCCGAGGTCCGAAAGAACTACCCTCAGATTCTCGAGGAGTACGAAAATGTACTAATTTCGAGGATGAAATTTTTCTTTAAGGAGGGTAGATTGTAACGTCTCGAAAAAATCCGTACAAAGACCCGAGTACCACCTCAGGCAGAAATCACACAGTACCAAATCCTTTAGAAATTAGGCAGGAATTAACTGGTGTTAAACTAGCTTATCTGTGAAATTAGCACTAATCACTTTAAATATGATCTACAAGACCCAAACTGTGCAGAATCATTACCGCCACATTACCTTAAAACTTAAGATCAATCTCAAGTCCCGGTTGCTCTTGGGAGCACTTTGAAACTCCGTATCAGACCTGGACCACACGTCAAAAGTCCGACGACTGTGAAACTATACCGAATATGACCGCCTCGTTGGACTCAACAACCATCTCGGAAATCAAGTCCTGATTATACCCAAAAACACACAACTTGAGCCCGGAGCGAAGTCTGTGAGAAACGCGAATACCTTTAAGAAATAAATCCAAACTTAAGTAAACTGAGTCGTTCACTTGCAAGTCCAAATATACAGATTCAGACCATCAGAATCTGACCCAATTACACCCTCGGATCAGGGGGAATGTTCAACACATGTCAGTGCACTGATGACTTTAATCGAGTACCGGTGACCGTCGAATTGAAACTGGACCGCCACAATCGATCTGTAAATCTGATCAGAACAAAAACTCAGCTTGACCTAGATCCAATGTCAGGGAGCTTAAGTCCGACTGCACATAGAAAAGGGGCCTCCATAAGTGCTCCGTTGGACTGAAATAAACCCCTTTGGATATAACCTAAGTATACCTTGGCCCTGGGGCCATTTCCATCAGACCTGGGCCTATATAAAGGCCAAAACCCACTTCTCTCTCACCACATACGAATTTCCAAACCCTAGGAATAAAAGAGAGAGAAAAGAGAAGGAGAAAGTGAGGAGAAATGAGTGAGAATGGGAGTTAATTGTCGGGATCTTTCTCTGATGCTCCACGTGCTTAATCACCATTTCTGTATCGCTATTCTAGCGTTTTCGACGCCGTTCTTAGGTAAGAAAAACCTAACCCTAACCTATTTTAGGGTTTCAAATCGTGTAAGTGATGAAATAGCTAACTTACTTCATACTATAGGTTGTCGTTGTCCCGTAGACAAAGACTCGGTATACAAACTGAGTTCGATACTTGTTTACCGGCATAAGGTGCGAACTATAAATGTTTAGGTTATGGTTTTCAAAGCTTTTAATGTCAGTAATGATTTATGACTGCCTTGATTGCTATCACATGCGCTTAAATACGAGGGTTTCCGTATATTACACATATATGTGAACTATGTTGATTTTAAATGCATTCCATGTGTTTGTTGAAATGTTTGAATGAGTATGGAATTATGATTTTTGTTTGCCATGATTTATGTTTAAGGCTACATGATGGTTGTACGTGTGGCAATTCCTATGTAGAAGGATTTGCTACGATATGTGTTTTAACTAATTTATTTCAAGTATATAATATGTGTAGTTTAAGTGTTTGTTAAAATGCCTGAATGAGAAAATATTTGTTGAAATGTCTTTAATTAGGATGTTGAGATATGATTCTCAATTCTCTTATCTATAGTTACAATTCCCTTCATATAACCTATCTTACTACTACGTGTTTTATGGATGAATGTCTATGTGTGTTAACATGTACTCCAGATGTTCATTTAAATGCTTATATGAGATTTATATTTGAATTTGTTGTTACATATTGTTTTGACTAGCACATATGAATGCTTATTGTATTTGAAGTGTGATTGGGACTATGGTATAGTCCAGGCAATCGGTAACAGGTCCTGAATTTATGGCTGAGGTTGTTTCGCCACACCGGACGTGTTCAACGAATCGGAGTCGTACATCGTTTGACGGCAGTGGTTAGGCCACGTGGAATGCTTACGCACTCCATGTCGATCAAGTCAACGTGCGCTCGTACCAGTCAAGCTCATCAAGTAACCCGATTGACCCGATGTATGTTCACCATGTATGGACACTACTGCTTGAATCTAAGGTACCAAACTCACCAGTGGAAAACTCCTTTAACCTTGGTACCTCGATCCGCTAAGACTCATTAGCTGGGCATGGTGGTATGGGACACCGTGGTCGAGCTGTCGGCCTATGCTCGGGTGACGAGCATCCCCGTAGTGACCAGTGAGCAACCCAAACTCATGAGCTGAATACGGTGGTATGGGACACTGTATTCGAGTTGTCGGCCTACGTCTAGGTGACGAGCCATTCGTAGTGACCTCAAGCATACTCTAAGACTGCACAGAGGCGACGAGTCTTTCCGTAACAACTAGAGTATAAACTAGGCCTACACTGATTAGGTGACTAGCACTTTGTAGTGACCTAGAGCCGCAACATCGTATGAGATTTGTTAGGATTGACGACCCTAGAATGGATCATTGTTTGAGAATTGATATAAGGGAGGTACCTTAGCTTCCCAATCCTGCTGTATGAATAAACCTAAGTAAGTAACCTAGCTAGTCATGCTCATGCACTGCATTACGTGTGCGTTTGGTGTAGCAGGTCAAGCACTGAGGAAGTGTTTCATGCATGATCGTGAGATGAAGTCGTTGAGGGAGCACAGGCAAGGGCATGCATCATTATTACATATCATTCTTGCATTAACAAGAGTACTTAGGACCTGATTGTTGTATTGCGTTATCATTACTACTTGACTGAATTGATAACATGTTAACATTTGCTTTATTGTTCCACTGAGTTGATCACTCACTCCCACATTTTGGGATGGTGTTTTAAACACCAACCAGACCCTATTGTAGTTTCAGATGATGGCGCAACCTGCGAGGCGGAGCTGGACTTTGAGGATGATAAGGAGGCATTCTCATATATGCAGTATTCAGGCGGGTTTCTATAGACCGTTCTGATCGACGGGGCTTTAGGGCTTATAATTGTGGTGGACCATCACTTTTGATATTTTATATTTTGAAACAATACTTGTAACTATTTGACCTAGCAATGCGCTCATACTTTGGAGACTTACAATGATTTATATATTTTATACACTGATCACAGTCTTCCGCTTGCGTAAATTCAACTATCCCTGGAGTATGATTTGCTGATTCAGTTTAATCTCATTCATGTTTTATGCACTAATATGGACAACATCAAATCATAATTATCTATGTTGCATAAGTGGTGTTGGAACTCGGGAGTTGGGTACCTACTCGACCCCCAATTTTCAGGGCGTTACAGGATCGTAGTTGTCCTGTTATATGGGTCGCAGTTATCCTATTATATGGGTCGTGGTTGTCATGGGTCATGGTTATCATGTTATATTGATCGTGGTTATCATGTTATATGGGTCGTGATTGTAATGTGACATGTAGACTTCATAAGGGTTGAGGTTGCCATGTGATGTGGACCTCGCCTTGATGTATATGTTTAATCCATGCCATCCACAACCTTCTCCATATTATTTTAGGCTATAAGCAAAAAAATGAGATAGATCCGAGTCCCGAGTGGACTGCACCGAGGGAAACAAAGTCCCACTGTTGGAACTTTATAAGGCCTACTGTTCTATGTGTATGGGTCGTGGTTTGCAGGGGTCGTAGTTACCATGTTATATGGGTCGTGGTTGTCATGTCGTGTGGATCGTGGTTTGCATGGGTCGTAGTTGTCATGTTATATGGGTTGTGGTTGTCATGTTATATGGATTGTGGTTTACACATGTTCACTTCCTTTACTACCTAACCATTTGTACCATAGCCTAAGGCTCACAATGGGGTGATCCGATCCATCCACCTTGTTGGCCAGCTCGTCATGGGCCCAAAAAGTCCTGACTTGGGCAATGTCCAATTCTAACAAACATCACAGTGAGCCTAGAAAGTTTCAACAGTCACCATTATTTTCTATTTTGTGGCCCACACGAGCATGAAATCAGGCTGATATTTGGGCCCTACCCCTAAAATGACATGGCAAAAAGGATGGGCGGCATTGATTATACACATACATCAATGTGGGCCCATTTGAGTCATGGTTTGCATGAGTCGTGGTTGCCCATGTTATATGGGTTGCGGTTATCATTTTGTATAGATCGTGGTTTTCAACGTGTTCACTTCCTTTTCTACCAAACCATTGGTACCATAGCTTAAGGCCCATAATAGGGTGATCTGATCCATCCACCTTGTCGGCCAGCTCGTCGTGGGCCCAAAAAGTCCTTACTTGGGCAATGTCAACTTCTAACAAACATCACAGTGAGCCTGGAAAGTTTCAACAGTCACTATTATTTTCTATTATGTGGGCCACACGAGCGCTGGATCAGGCTGATATTTGGGCTCTAGCCCTAAAATGACACGTCAAAAAGGATGGGCGGCATTGATTATACACATACATCAATGTGGGCCCATTTGAGTCGTGCTTTTGTATGGGCCGTAGTTGTCATGTTATATGGGTCGTCGTTCTCATGTTGTATGCATCGTGGTTTTCAACGTGTTCACTTCCTTTTTTACCAAACCATTGGTACCATAGCTTAAGGCCCACAATAGAGTGATCTGATCCATCCACCTTGTCGGTCAGCTCGTCGTGGGCCCAAACAGTCCTAACTTGAGTAGTGTCCACTTCTAACAAACATCACAGTGAGCCTGGAAAGTTTTAATAGTCACCATTATTTTCTATTTGGTGGCCCACACAAGCGCTGGATCAGGCTGATATTTGGGCCCTAGCCCTAAAATGTCATGGCAAAAAGGATGGGCAGCATTGATTATACATATACATCAATGTGGGCCCATTTAGGTTGTGGTTTGCATGGGTTGTAGTTGCTATGTTATACGGGTCGTGGTTGTCATGTTGCATGGTTCGTGGTTTTCAACGTGTTCACTTCCTTTTCTACTAACCCATTAGTACCATAGCTTAAGGCCCACAATAGGGTGATTCGATCCATCCACCTTGTCGGCCAGCTTGTCGTGGGCCCAAAAAGTCTTGTCTTGGGCAGTGTCCACTTCTAACAAACATCACAGTGAGCCTGGAAAGTTTTAACAGTCACCATTATTTTCTATTTTGTGGCCCATACGAGCGTTAGATGAGGCTGATATTTGGGTCGTATGTAGCACCCCGACTTTTCAGGACCTGAGTATATAACCCGTTTCCCCAAAACCCAAGTGTTAACTTTAAAGAATGGTCAAATTCGAGTAGACATTTTGTTTTCATTCATTCAGAGTAAGCAGATGAGCGTGGAGTGGACAAATCAATATAAAAGAAAATGTCATTTACATTTGGAACATACAAGAAGCTATCCATAATGACTTATACAAACCAATTCCCCCATTCTTACAATTACAAAATGAAATAATATTACATGTGAAATAAATTAAATTACAACAATCTTGGGATGTGAAATCCTGTAGCAACTCTTAGCAATTACAATCGTGCATCCTTGTCATTTATAGCCTGCTCCTCATCAATATAAACATGAATGTCACCTGGGCCACCTGTGCTACCTATACGGTTATATATTTGATGGATGAGTGGCCAACTCAGTATGAATTCCCCTCAAGATTACACACCGCCGCATTAGGTAAGTATAGTTATAAAACAAAGCATACAAAACAATACAAGATGTAGGTTTTATTAGATGCATGGATACGTGAATGCAATCATCGCCTCAGGGATGCTCATCCATGCGGACAGTGGGCTCGTCACCCATACAATCATCGACCTGGGAAAATCATCCAGTTGGAAAAATACGTACATCATGTACGATAGCAATGGATGTTGGTCTGTGCCATGTATGCATGATTAGCTAAATCATTATTAGTCCAGTTAAAATCAGCCGATTTAAATAAGCTCAAGGTTACTATGGGGGCTCGTCACCAGTGTAGGCTGACAACTTGGGCATAGGTCCCATATCACCATCCCCGGCTAATGAGACTACCATCTTAGGATGTTTAATGGAAACCCATCAACTAGTGGTCAATCATATTACAGTATATGGGGCTTACCATCGCATGGTTGCATAGTATAAAACATTAAACCCATATAAGAAAAATACCAAAACAAAGCCACGTAGGGCGATATCAAAACAAGCCACATAGGGCAAATATCAAAATAAGCCACATAGGACGAGTATCAAAACCATGCGATAAAAGACCATCCTATAAAACCAATTAGACACAACAACCCTAGATGGTAGGCCCACATTAATGATCCATCTAGATCACCACTCAATAACCAATAGATCGAAGGTCCATTGCAATCACCGTCAATCGAGTTACATCCCAAGTATAGGTGTACCCACTAATGTACCACCAATGTAACAGTTTAAATCCCAGAAGCAATCCATAAGTAATCCAATAGCATGAATTAAATATACAGGATAAACATTAAGCATGTAATGTAGCAGCTCAATTCCAACAATTAACACATGTGGTTATAGAATGGAGATATCATTTATAAATTAAAATAAAACTATAACTTAAGCTAATGAAAAAATAGAAAGCTCAAGGGGAAGAAATCATCACCTTATACTTTGAATCACTAACTGACGTAAATAGGAAGCGCGTGCACCCTCAGAGTTGAGTCCTACCATGGATTGTGAAGTTATACATGAGATCAATGTTCTATCAAGTATCTGTGGTCAAGATTTATACAACCTAGGGTTTGGATTACTTTTAGGGTTTTAGTATAGAATCAGGACTTCATCCTAGAGTTTAGTTATAGGCTTTAGTTTCTAGGATTTGAACATTAATTGAAGTATAATCACAACATCACCACTATCCTTAATGATATGATTAAGACTAGCTATGCAACGTTAATAATCCTCGCGATGTAGTAAATAATATGATCTACTGTCAATGATTGTACGTAAGATTGATAAATAAAGTACTAGTATTTAGTAACAGCGATCTTTATTTGTAATAACAACTATTAGCATGGATAACCTATTAACGGTTAGGATCATAGCTTATGTTTAGATTTCTTAGGTCTAGGCTAGGTTTAGGGTTTGGACTTTAGTTGGTGTGAAAATAATTATACTATAAATTTTAATGATTATAAAATATTGTTATCATTGGTGTTATGATTTATATTAGCCTACATGACACTAATAGTCATTATGGTGAAAATACATAGTATGTTCCAACATCAATATTAATATTTTAAGAACGACAAAATAAGATACTAATATTTTAACAATGATAATTCTTATGTATATTAACCAATGTCAGCATGGACAATTTACTAATGGTTTATATCAAAATTTCTTAATCTTAAATTGATGATAATAATCACAATGATAATTGAAATAGTTTCAGTTTGGAAAGAATATGTGGGCTCACCTTAAGATGCGGTCTATTGAGCGTGACCTGAACTCATCAAGACTCATTTCAACACTCAAGCTCGACCCTAACAAAGCCTGGACGTGGCCCAAGCATGACCCGAACTCTGCAGGACTCGGTCCCAACCGAGTTGACTCGGACTCTCCCCTCACTAGCTTTTCTTCTTCTTCTCCTTCTTCATTCCTTTATCTTCTTTTTTTCCTTTCTTTTTTTTTTCCTCTTTATTTTGCTAGAAAGTCTAGCCACACCTGGACTAGACCCAAGTCCAGCAGGACTCGGTGGGTTCCAGCCGAGTCGACTCGGGACTCAACTCTCCCTCCTCGACTTTCTTTCTCTTCCTCCTTTCTCCCTTTTCTTCCTCTTTTCTTCCTTCTTCTCCCACTGTGCTGGCAGTGTCCAATAATGGCCAGCATCTAGCCTGACTTAGCCCTGGTCGATCTGAGTCGACTCAGCGAACTCACAAAATAGGCACACCGACTCGGCACGTATGATGCATATGATCATGAATCATGGAATTAAATATGTCATATGGGGTGGATGATGCTCATAATGAAGACGGGCCTAGACGGCCTACATATTACACATATGGGCCTATCAGTGGGCTCAAGGGAAAGTTATAATGCGGACATTTAACCACACTACACTTACAATGTGGACGTCAAACCAACATTGCTCCCAAGGCACAACTGCCACAAATATCATTTCATAAGTTATTTGGGATCATACATTGCAATGGACCTTAGGTACATCCATTGGGCCCTTAAATACATCAAATTAGCCAAGTCATATGGGCCTTATATTCATTAAGTGGGCCACACCAATGGGCCTTATGTACATTGCAATGGGCTATAACCCAGGGCTTCAGAACATATCAAATAGGCCTAAGCTTATGGGCCTTTCACGTGTCAAATGGGCCTCGACAGTTGGGCTCCATATGTACATCAAATGGGTCTACTCACCTGGGCCTTATATGTATCAAATGGGCCTCACCAATTGGGCCCCATGTGCACATCAAATGGGCCTCAACTCATTGGCCCCAATACATCAAATGGGCCTCGACCCATGGGCCCCTAATACATTAAATGGCCTCGACTCATGGGCCTTATATATACATTGAATGGGCCTTGACCCATGGGCCTTATATATACATTGAATGGGCCTCGACTCATGGGCCTTTTATATACATCAAGGTGGGCCTCAACCATGGGTCACAAGTACTGAAGTGGGCCTCAATCACGGGCCTCAACATTAGTAAAAAAAATATATATATATATTCATATAATGTAGTATATAATATGTATATAGTATATAATATATATACATAATACATGTATATAATATTATATGAAATATAATATTATATATATATATATATATATCTATATATATACACACACACACGCACACATCACAGTGGGCCCACACACTCGTCACAGTGGGCCCGCACACATCACAGTGGCTCCACGTCCACCGTCCAGGCGGACGGTGGGAATGAAACACATACATCAATGTGGGCTCCATGTGGGGCCCACCATAGTGTTTATATCCCATCCGAACCGTTGATAAGGTCCAGCAGACCTAGATGAAGGGTGAAAATAATTTTCACCCTGATCCAAAACTTCTGTGGACCCCAAAAAGGTTTCAAAGGTAGAGGTTCAGTCTCACTATTCCATACGGTGTGGGCCACCTGGGTCTTGGATCGAGCTGATTTTTGGGGTGGGCCCACGTCGATAGGGGCCCACCATATGAACGTTTTAGATAATGCATAGAACATCAGGTGGGGCCCAGCTAGCCGTGTGGTGGCCCGCCCGCTCGCTGGCGCAGGCAGCGCCTGCTGCGCTGACTGACACAGCAGCGTTGCTGCTGTGTTTTTTTTATTTTTTTTTTTGATTTACGCTTTTTCCATGGATTTTGCAGGTGGGGTCCACCTCTTGCAGATCTGCTCCGTCCAAAGACTCCCCAGGCTTCGCGACAGTCAAAACAAGCCCAATATTGGGCCTGTTTCGACGTATAAAAGGGTTAGGAAAGGTTTCAATGGTGCAAACCTCCATTTGCCACGGTATGGTCCGCCTGAAAGTCTGATGGATCCCATCTTTCAGGTCAACGGCTAAAAAGAGCTTGGGAAGGGAATGGATGGTGTGGATTTAATACATGCATCAAGGTGGGGTCTACACAAGTGCACCACCCCAAGGCTTGGGACAAAGATGATATTTGTGTTTTTTTTTCCCATTTAAACGTCCAGCGTCCAGGGACGCTGGACGGTCTTGAAATTTGAGGTGGGCCTATTCAGGTGGGCCACCACTGATGAATGGCGTGGGTACTATACTCATAAGGTGGGCCCCACTCAAATAAAATGCTTACTACATGGTGGGGTCCATTCAAGTGGGCCACACAATCTCATTAACATCACAAAAATAAAATAAAATAAAATAAAACAAAGGAGCGAGAGATAGAGAGTGAGACCGTGTGATGGAGGAACCCCGGCACTATGGGCCCTCCCTTGCACTAAATCATACATCAAGTGGGTCCCATTTTATGTGGCCCATTAAAAATTAATTCCAACGGTGGAGATCCCTTCTCCACCAAATTAAACGGTCTAGATGACCCTAAACATACCAGAAAATAAACATCATGATGGGGTCCATGGAGAATGGCCCCATCATGGAATGATCATGATGATCCAAGTGGGCCATCGGCCACATCTTAGGGTCCAAAGTGAGATCCAAACCATTGATCGGTTGGCCTCACTTGGCCCAACTTAAAAGCATCAAAATCTATCCTATCCAAACACCCACCGCTTGATCTTCTTGCTCCCTTGGCTTCCTTGGCTCCTTGGGCTACCCTTTGATGGTGGAAGATGAGAAATGGATGGTTGAGATGAGAGATGAAGGGGTGGGAAAGGTGGACCTCACAAATGAAGTTTTCTCACCATGGGGAACTCATGGTGCTCTCTCTTGGATATGGATTTTTTTTTTTTTGAAAAAAAGAATAAGAGAGATAGTTGTAAAGGGAGGGAGAGAGAGAGAAAGAGATGGGTGATGGAGTGATGGGGGATGGTTTGGGTTGAAATTTGTGAAAAGGTGTATGGTTGTTGTTGAAATTTGGAAAAGAGGAGTGGTGAGGTGGAAAGAATGGTGGACTTTTGTAAAAGGTGGTGATGGGTTGATGTACTTGAGGTATGGGATGCTTTAATGGATGATTGATGGGACTAATAGTAGAGATTCCCTCGAAATCCGCAACGCGCGGTGTTTCTTCGGAATAAACGCTGATCGGCATCTTCTAGCCTGGGTATCGGTTCAGTGCGCAAGTCACGGCGTTGGAACCGCGGCGACGACGCGGTCGCTATGATATAACTTTCAGACCAAGCCGACGTCGATGCGCGGGACCTGGCTTAGGATCGTGCGCAAACACCGAATACGGTGCGAAGGTTGCCGGAATTTGACCGAAAGGACCGCGGAAGCTAACGGAACAGTACGGATTAGGACACGGGTCTTACACCGCCGCATTAGGTAAGTATAGTTATAAAACAAAGCATACAAAACAATACAAGATGTAGGATTTATTAGATGCATGGATACGTGAATGCAATCATCGCCTCAGGGATGCTCATCCATGCGGACAGTGGGCTCGTCACCCATACAATCATCGACCTGGGAAAATCATCCAGTTGGAAAAATACGTACATCATGTACGATAGCAATGGATGTTGGTCTGTGCCATGTATGCATGATTAGCTAAATCATTATTAGTCCAGTTAAAATCAGCCGATTTAAATAAGCTCAAGGTTACTATGGGGGCTCGTCACCAGCGTAGGCTGACAACTTGGGCATAGGTCCCATATCACCATCCCCGGCTCATGAGACTACCATCTTAGGATGTTTAATGGAAACCCATCAACTAGTGGTCAATCATATTACAGTATATGGGGCTTACCATCGCATGGTTGCATAGTATAAAACATTAAACCCATATAAGAAAAATACCAAAACAAAGCCACGTAGGGCGATATCAAAACAAGCCACATAGGGCAAATATCAAAATAAGCCACATAGGACGAGTATCAAAACCATGCGATAAAAGACCATCCTATAAAACCAATTAGACACAACAACCCTAGATGGTAGGCCCACATTAATGATCCATCTAGATCACCACTCAATAACCAATAGATCGAAGGTCCATTGCAATCACCGTCAATCGAGTTACATCCCAAGTATGGGTGTACATTTATAAGTGGGGTTTCCCACCAATGTAACAGTTTAAATCCCAGAAGCAATCCATAAGTAATCCAATAGCATGAATTAAATATACAGGATAAACATTAAGCATGTAATGTAGCAGCTCAATTCCAACAATTAACACATGTGGTTATAGAATGGAGATATCATTTATAAATTAAAATAAAACTATAACTTAAGCTAATGAAAAAATAGAAAGCTCAAGGGGAAGAAATCATCACCTTATACTTTGAATCACTAACTGACGTAAATAGGAAGCGCGTGCACCCTCAGAGTTGAGTCCTACCATGGATTGTGAAGTTATACATGAGATCAATGTTCTATCAAGTATCTGTGGTCAAGATTTATACAACCTAGGGTTTGGATTACTTTTAGGGTTTTAGTATAGAATCAGGACTTCATCCTAGAGTTTAGTTATAGGCTTTAGTTTCTAGGATTTGAACATTAATTGAAGTATAATCACAACATCACCACTATCCTTAATGATATGATTAAGGTTAGCTATGCGACGTTAATAATCCTTGCAATATAGTAAATAGTATGATCTACTATCAATGATTGTACGTAAGATTGATAGATAAAGTACTAATATTTAGTAACAGTGATCTTTATTTGTAATAACAACTATTAGCATGGATAACCTACTAACGGTTAGGATCATAGCTTATGTTTTAGATTACTTAGGTCTAGGCTAGATTTAGGGTTTGGACTTTAGTTGGTGTAAAAATAATTATAATATAAATTTTAGTGATTATAAAATATTGTTAACATTAGTGTTATGATTTACATTAGCCTACATGACACTAATACTCATTATGGTGAAAATGCATAGTATGTTCCAGCATCAATATTAATATTTTAAGAACGGCAAAATAAGATACTAATATTTTGACAATGATAATTCTTATGTGTATTAACCAATGTTAGCATGGATAATTTACTAATGGTTTATATCAAAATTTATTAATCTTAAAATGATGATAATAATCACAATGATAATTGAAATAGTTTCAGTTTGGAAAGAATAGGTGGGCTCACCTTAAGATGCAGTCTATTAAGCGTGACCCGAACTCAGCAGGACTCATTTCAGCACTCAAGCTCGACCCCAACAAAGCCTGGACGTGGCCCAAGCATGACCCGAATTCTGCAAGACTCGGTCCCAACCGAGTTGACTCGGACTCTCCCCTTACTAGCTTTTCTTCTTTTTCTCCTTCTTCCTTCCTTTCGTTTCTTCCTTTCCTTTATTTTTCTCTTTATTTTGCTGGAAAGTCCAGCCACACCTGGACTAGACCCAAGTCCAGCTAGACTCGGTGGGTTCCAGCCAAGTCGACTTGGGACTCAACTCCCCCTCCTCGTCTTTCTTTCTCTTCCCTCCTTTCTCCCTTTTCTTTCTCTTTTCTTCCTTCTCCTCCTACTGCTGCTGGCAGTGTCCAATAATGGCCAGCATCCAGCCTGACTTAGCCCTGGTCGATCTGAGTCGACTCAGCGAACTCACAAAATAGGCACACCGACTCGGCATCAGCCTGAGTCACCTCCCTCTCTTTCTCTTTTCTTCCTTTCTTTTCTTCTCTTTCTTTCTACTTCTCTTCTCCCTTATCCAAGCTTCATTCCGCGGCCATCGAGGACCCGAACTCGGCCCATATTCGGACCGTGTTGGTACGGCATGACAGCAACCGCACCACCTTACTTCTTCTTCTTTCTTTCTTTTTTTTCCTTTCTTCTTTTCTTTCATCTACTGTGGGTCCAGCGGAGTCACTGGACTACCAGATTTGACCCGAATCGACTTGGTTTAGTGCTGCTTGAACGAGGAAGAAGCTCCGCCGTTAATGGCGGTTTCCAAATGGTAGCTTTCTCTTCAATCCATCCTCCATGGACAGTCTGGGCTGGCTCCAAAGAACTCGTGGAGGAGAGAAATCGAAGGTTGGAAGGGTTTTGGGCGGTGCTTTTAGATGGAGAAGGAAATGGCTGGTTCTCCCTCTCAGCCCCTTTTCTTTTTTAAAGACCTAGCTAAGATGGCTAGGATCTCCTTAGAATGGACGGTCAGGATGGAGAAAGAGCAGCTCACACGGACCGTGCCAGCTGGCCTGCCAAAACAATTTCCATTTTTGTAAACAATGTGTTTTCAAGTCCTATTTGCGCTGACGTTCGTGTGCACGCATGGTTACATGACCGCGTACGGAAGACATGGTTTTGGTTAGAGCCATGTTGCACACAAGATGGACAATTTGGATCAATCGTGGGAGCTGTGATGGTGGGCCACAGTGCGAAGGAAACGGATGTTGTCCGTCTGCTATGAAACCGAAGGGAGTGAAAATATCTCTCGGTTTAAGGAAACTACGAGTCAGCACCCATTTGACTGCTCGGGCGGTCTGGTGCGCGTCCTGTACACCGGCTGAGGTGCACACGCACCTTAGTGTGGGGTCCATTGTAATGTTTGCGAGTGATCCACTCCATGCATGATGTTCTATGGCTTAGCTAAGCCATCTTGACCGAAGGTGTGGCAGATCCAATGCTTAGGTGGGCCAAACTAATGGAACTAGGGTCATTTAGTGCCGATTGCGTTGATCCGATGATCGAATCAGTCCCAACCTGACCATCAACGGTCAAAACATCCTACTGGGTCGTTTGCATCTTCAAGACTTGTTACTATCCATATAATAATATTGATTTTATTTTATTTCATTTTATTTTATTATGTGTATATATATATATATATATTATATTTTTTTTGGCATGTTGTGGTCCCACTCTGTAGGTTCTTAGGAATGTCCATCTCATGATTTTACGTGATTAGATATTTAATTATTATTACTTATACATGGTTATTTATTTATCTTTTTATGGTACCTATGTGTAAGATGTGGGACTACCCGTTATGTATCACTTAGCTACATATCCTAATGTTACGGCTTCTTTGCATTAGAGTGGGCCATGCCACACGAATCTCTAGTTACCAAATGACAGTTTAGGGAGCATTCAAACAATCCAGTGATTGGATTGACCAACATTAAATTTTCAATAACCATTGGGATCTTAAAGAACATTTAGGTGTGATTTGGGGGTTGTATACGAACTAGGATAACATAATTGCATTTAAGAATGATGGGCCTTACAATGGTAGCCCTGATGGTCAGTTTTTTACTAGAATGCACATGAACGTTCGCTTAAGCTAGATTCGTACTTACACTAAGTAGGGTTACCTGGTAGCACCTAAGTACCGAAAGTACGGGGTGCATGTTACACCCTACCCCTAAAATGATACGTGAAAAAGGATGGGCGGCATGGATTATACATATACATCAGTGTGGGCCCATATGGGTCGTGGTTTGCATGGGTCATAGTTGTCATGTTGTATGGATCGTGGTTTTCAACGAGCACTGAATCAAGCTGATATTTGGGCCCTAGCCTTAAAACGACATGGCAAGAAGGACGGCCGAAATGGATTATACACATACATCAGTGTGGGCCCCACGAGTTGGGCCTTGCCCATGCCCAAAAAAGTGTTCCGTACATATCATTAAATATGACATAACTTCTTATTCACTGAAAAACCGTACAACTATTGAACCGAGGACAAAGGGCATTTTGGTCCAAGTAATTTTCGGAAGCTTGTCACATGGCCACCCTCGGAATATTTGAATGGTTGAATCTCTTTAGGGAATTTGACAAAATTTGACCATACATCGAGGCCAGTACAGTGAATTTCCCCTCCTCTTTTTTGACAATATGTCGGGTCAACATTCGTTTGACCCAACTATATGTCTAGTGCACAACAGGTGCACGCACAATTTATGCACACATGACGCCACAGTGATGCATGGTGAAATCTTCACTGTTCATTAACTTCTATTAGTCACTTTAGGACTTTAGACCAATGATGAGGTAAATCCAAAGCTAAGGTGGGTCACACCATGTAACGCCCCGTGTTTTCAGCGAGTATATGACTCGTTTCCCAAAAACCCGAGTGTTAACCTTAAAGGATGGTCAAATTCACGTATATTTTTTTTCTCCTTATCAGAGTAAGCAGATGAGCGTAGAATGGACAAGTAAGCTAAAAAGGAAGTTTAAATTTTCATTTAGAATATACAAGTGGTTACCCATAATGACTTATACAAACCAATGTCCCCATTCTTACGAATACAAAATGACATAATATGACATGTGAAACAAGGTAAACTACAACAATCTTGAACTGTGAAATCATGTAGCAACCCTTAGCAAATAGAATCATGCACCCTTGTCAACCATAGCCTGCTCCTCACCAATATACAGGGCCACCTGCACTACCTGTACAGTTGTATATTTGATGGATGAGTGGCCAGCTCAGTGTGAATTCCCCTTAAGATTACACACCGCCGCATTAGGTAAGCATAGTTATAAAACAACAAAGCGATCAAAACAATACATGATACAATCTTTTTAAATGCATGGATGCATGTATGCACATCGGCCTGGGGATGCACATCCAGCCGGACTTGGGCTCGTCACCCATGCAAATCATCGACCTGGGAAAATCATCCAGTCGGACAGGGGTCGATAGTCGGTGGTCCGGGAGCTAGTGAAACGATACCCCGAAGATCCTAAGGGCACGTGCTACAGCATCCAGATTAGCCACCCGTCATCGCCAACATGCTATGGATGCATGATTAGTCAAACCGCTATTAGTCCAGTTACAATCAGTCAATTTAAATACGCTCACGGTCACTACAGGGAGTACATGGCCCAGCGTAGGCCGATGGCTCGGGCATAGTGTCCTATTACCACCATCCCCGGCCCATGAGGCTACCACCTTAGGATGTTTAATGAAAAACCGTTGACTAGTGGTCAATCATATTACAACATATGGGGCTTACCATTGCATGGTTGTGCAGTATAAAACATCGAGCCCATATAAGACAAATACCAAAATAAAGCCACATAGGGCGATATTGAAACAAGCCACATAGACAGATGTCAAAATAAGCCACATAGGGCGAGTATTAAAACCACGCGATAAAAGACCATCCTTGAAAACCGTTGGACACAACAACCCTGGATGGTAAGCCCACATCAATGGTTACTTTAAATCATCATTCAATAACCACTAAGCCGAAGGTCCATTACTATCACAACCAGTCGAGTTACAACCCAAGTATGGGTGTACACATATAGGTGGGGGTTTCTCACTAGTGTACCAATTCAAGTTCCATAAGCAATCCACAAATAATCCATGAACAATTATACAAGATGAACATTAAGCAGGCAATATAGCAATTCAATTTCCACCAGCTAACACATGTGATTATAAGAGAGAGATATCAAATATAAATTTAAACGAAAACTATAACTTAAGCTAATGAGAAGATGGAAAGCTCAAGGGGAATAATCATCACCTTGTACTTAGAATCGCCTACTAGTGTTGCTAGAAGGTGCGTGTTTCCTTAGAATCCAACCCTATTATGAATTGTGAAATTTGCACATGAGATCAATGTTCTACCAAGTGTATATGGTTAAGATTTACATAACCTAGGGTTTGGATTACTTTTAGGGTTTTAATATAGAATTAGAACTTCATCCTAGGGTTCGGTCCTAGACTTGGATCATAGGATTAAACGCTAATGGATGTATGGTTAACCGCAATGTTAGTAATATATAAATAATTGTAAAGCCACTATTAATATTAGCAATGTAATCGATGTTAGGTACATGAAAATAACAATTGTTATGTTGACAGTAAATATTTTAATCTACCGTTAATGATAATATTAAAGATCGATAAATAGAACACTACTATACGGTAATTGAAATTTTGTTTATGCTAACGAGTCCTAGCATGAATGACTTACTAATGACTAATCATTATTAGTATTAATAGTACAAATATTATCAATGGCAATAATACACTAAAATGAGTCGTGAATACGGTTGTTTGGGCCCACATTAGAGTGAACAGGCCCATCAAATTCTGTCCCAACAAGTGGCCTACATTAGGCCCAAAATTTCCCAACTCCATGGCCCGAACAGGGCCTAACTTTGGCCAGGTCTGGTCCAACTCCTTGCTGCCCGCAGATGGCCCAAGGTCTAGGCTGGGCTCGGCCCAAGCCTGTGGTCCTAAAGGTGGCCCACTGAGTTCATCTACCGGCCCATTGTTGGGCTGAGGTGCGGCACATGATCTAGTTGGGTGAGGCCCACGGGAATGGAATCTCAGGTGCAGCACACCCTGTTCATATGGTGTGGCCCACCAGATCCAAAGTGGGGCCCACAGTGATGTGAAGAGCGGACCACCAACTGATTGCTTGGGTCAGATAATAACCCAAACTGGATAGCCATTTCCAAACCGTTGCAGGGGCCAGAAAAAGGCCCGGCTTCAGCTCATTGCACAACCTGATTTTCGACCCATATTTTA
The DNA here is from genome assembly GCF_029962835.1 of Magnolia sinica. NCBI lineage: Eukaryota > Viridiplantae > Streptophyta > Magnoliopsida > Magnoliales > Magnoliaceae > Magnolia > Magnolia sinica. Next base: position 29,738,841 of record NC_080576.1, read on the forward strand.
GTCATTTACAAGTCAGGATTTCAGCTGTTATCAGGCTGATTTTTAGCTCAGATAACAACCCAACTGAGGGCCATTTTTCAGTCCCATACATGGCCCATTTTACAGGCCATATTCAGCTCATTTCAGGGCTCAGATAAAACCCGTTGTATGGCCCTAGTTGGTGGGATGCTCACAGTCCAAATCAAATCCTAGTTAGGGGTCTGTTTTCAGCTTGAACAAGACCTAATGGAGTCTTTGTTTTATCTTAGCTTAGAGTTCCAAGAGGAGGTGGAGAGAAGGGTTACCTGACTCGGTCCGGTGGTGCAGCAGCCGCACCACCCTCCTTTTCCTTTCTTCTTCCCCCTTTTATCTGCTCCTTCCTTCTTCTTTTCTGCTTCTAGGAAGTCCAGAAGTGGTTGGACTTGACTTAGGGACAGCCCAACTGACGGATTCGGTGGCCACACAACCCATACGATTTCTGCTTCTCACCGAGGAAGGAGATGGAGCTTTAATGGCGGATTGGAAACGGGGACTTATTTCTCCTAACTGATGGTTGCAGATGGCATGTATAGGCTCAGAGGAGCTCAAAGGATGGCTGCAGTGAAGCTCCAAGGATGTTTTCGTGGTGGGTTCAAGGGAAGGAAGAAAATGGCCATTTTCGGGCTGTCACAAGAAACGGAAAGGGGATCCTGCTGTCGTCCGATCCTCTCCTATATAGAGAACCCTAGTCCTTCCTAGACCGTTAGATGATGGATACACGGTCAGGACTAAGCTGGTTTGCACCGGTCTCTAGATACGGCTGGCAAAACCAAACCACTAGTGGTTTTTTCTTCTTTTACTGTGGGTAGAAACTCCCAGGAATGGATGGCTAGGATGCCATCAAAAGGACATCCGAGATTGCTCTAGACGCCCCTCCCGCGGATCGCTGACGTGGAGTGGCAATAGTTCCTATTTTTGAGAAATGTGTGTTTGAAAGGTTGGTTTGCAGCGAAGATTGTGCGTCCACACATGCATGAAAATCTGATATGAAAGTTGGGTTTTGGCAGAGCCTAAGCCCTAGACACGATGGACGGTTCGGATCATCCCACAGAATCACCATGGTGGGCCACGGACGTCGCAAACGGATGCCCGTCCATTGGTAGAAATAAAGAGAGAGACAGAGGGACGGTGCAGGTCAGCACTGGTTGGCCAGTATAACACGTCCCGTGCGATTCCTGCATAGGTGGCTTTGGTGCATGCCCACTTCATGTGGAGCCCGCTGTGATGTTTGTGATAAATCCACTTCGTTCACTAGGTTCATTTACTCGTGTAAGGTTATGATCCTGAGAATGGGGCTGACCTAACTCTTAAGTGGGCCATACATCTAAACTTCTACTCCCAACGGTGGGTTTCTGTTATTCTAATGGTCAGATTGTTCCTAAATTGAATGTCAACGGCTAAAATGGTCCTCGAAACTTATCAGATGACTGGGTTTACATGTTGTAGGGACATGGGGGTGAAAATCACTGTAATTTCAGTTTCATCATACACTGTTACGGCGTGCAGACAAGTTCTTTTCTATCTTGTTGTTCAAAATAGATGGAGTTCACTTGTGATGATCTTCCAGAAGATCCACTCCATTCACCGTCTTTGGCACGCCGTGTTAACCCATGGTCTAAAATTTGAAATAGATCCAAACTTTAGGTGGGCCACACGATCTGTTAATGTATCAAATGGTATTTACCGTCAAATCCCATGCACGTCGAAATTTGAATGAATTGAGATATTTTGTGAGAAGTCTACTTTACTACTTGTAGTTGTACGATCCGCTCTGTTCATTGTGTTTAACATGCCCTGCTAGGATTAGGGTCCAAAAATGGGGCAGATCTGTTGATCGGGTGGGCCGTACGGTATGTTTTAGCTTCAACGGTAGTACGTAATGACATTCATGAATATTTACTATCTTGCCATTCATTTCTCAATCAGCTTCCGACGTCCATTACGTCGAAGTGCGCCGCCCGAATTTCTTGAATTTTGGCGGACATTGTTCATTTTTCGTGCTCTTTCTCTTGGTCCAATTTGGGCCCCGATCTCCCAAGGATGTCCAAGATGCTCCTTTAGTGGCTTGCACACTCCGTAATTCAAAATAACATTTGTACACCTCCGATTGACAAGTTACCAGGCAGTTGAGACTAAAACCCGAAGATCTTCACAATGACCGATTCATCCTGATATTCGGATGACCCATTTGGCGGATCCAAACCTGATGGACGGTCAGGTGACTTGTTAAAAATAAGAAAGCTTTATGGTTAGCACTTTAACCATGCATATGGGGGGATGTATGGTCAGTTTTGTGAATAGGTAAACACAAAATGGGTTTCCGGAGTGATTATGGGTAAGATTTATATAATGTTAGATTCAAGTGACTTTCTTATACATGAAAGTTTCTCAGATTCTGATTCTAATGGTGGGCTAAGCATATTCATATGATGTGAATAAGATGGACGGATCAGAATCTTGATCTGATAAGTGTACGAACGGATGTAGAGGTCAAGTAGTTGATTTACTGTGATCTAAGGCCTGAAATTCGACGTGTATGGTTAATTTTTGGTAATTAGGCATGGTATAAAATTTCACATGAAATGGATCATGAGAACCTTGTGAGTTGGAATTCATGATATAGATTGATGGCATTTTCGTAATTATTGCTGATGTAAGAGTTTTGTGAAATCTAATGGCTCCACATAGTTCTATGTACGTTACTAAGCAATTCTTACAAAAGAACGTATATCTAAATTGTTATGTTAGGGAGTTATTTGTCAATTCCTTTAAAGGAAGACACATACGTTAGATCTCATGACAAAGAGTCCGACCTTGAAGTCTACGGTCAGATGGCTTCTTTTATGAAAGAAGATAATTCCCAATGGTTCAATTTTTGTTGGGGAATGGATGTAGGGTTAGGATAGCTAAGTTGGTATCGTACACATGTACATCTCAAGTTAAACTTCACGCTAACACTCAAGGACTTTCAATACTCAGGTATTGAAAAGTTCGGGGTGTTACACACCAAGTAATCTTTGTTTAATTTATTGATAACCATCAATTTAATGGTCAGCTCGATTTCAAATTTGATCATTAGTGACTCCTAGAGATCCTTGCCTAATCTAAAGGAAACTTAATGGTTTCCTATATAACCATGTGTTCAAATTACTTGATTAAGGAACGAATTTCAACATTGAGTGACATTATACGATCTAACAGTTGGATTGCTTCATAGTTTGATAATCAACAATACGTATGGTTTTTAATCTAATTTAAGTTAGATTTTGCAGGTGATTTATTTATATGTTTAAGTAATGATCAAATGTGGATTATAAATTTTAGGTTCTATAGCCGAATGAATGATGAACTTGATGATCTGGAGTTCGATATTGATAATGGATGGTTTGATTTGTCTATCAAAGTTATTGAAATCCTAAAAATAGATTTTTCTAATGATGTATTGGTTTATCCTAAGAATCAATGGTTGGAAGGCTTGATATATGGATGAAAATTGTTCTTGACGGTTAGATTGATACATGATTGAGTTTATAGGTTGATGTTGAGGTTGCTTGTATGATTGGCTTTATTCCATGGTTAAGATGAAGGATTGTTCATGTCGGTTTAGGACAAAAATCGAGGGATTGGTTTATCTTTGTACCTGAATCGATCTGGGGTGTTTAGGTACAATATGACATGCCTCAACGGGTAGATTTCGATTATGGGTTGAATAATAATTATTGATGTAGTCCGATGTTGAGAAATCGGGGGTCAATCAAGGGCAGATTGATCACGAATCAGAAGGTTAAGATGGGTGAATCGTGAGCAATCAAGCGATGTGTAAGTTATAGGTTATGTGTGTTCCCACACATGCTTATGCTAAATTTTGTTTAAATGGTAACACCCGAGTACTGAAAAATATGGGGTGTTATAATGTATCCACTTTAAAGAGGATTTTGTCCCCGAGATTCAACACTTCTATCGATAATGTGAGCGAGAATAGCTATTTTACAATGTTTTTAATCATTTAACACTTTCCCTATGAAGCATATTTGTAGGTACAAATGTATGCAACTACAATCAAAAGTGGGATTGTTACATGACATGTTTATATTTTGATTTTAATTGCAAATCATGTTATTACTTGCTTATTGATGCTCATATATTCGATGAAATGCTTGAATGAATAAGTTGCTAAATTTAGGGTTTATGTGAAATCTCATTATATTGTCTAATGAATTGTTAGTCCTTAGTGACATTTAGAACTGCTTACGATGTTAGGTCATTTGAAAAATCGGTCGAACTAAGGGATGGTCCAAGTTAGGTCAGCCACCCTGGGCTTGTTCGATTGACCTAAGTCGAGCATGGATGACCGGCAGTAGGTGCATGGACTACGCGGGATGCTTGTATCCAATGCCGATTACGCAGGTGTTCTCACAAGTCAATCAAATTTGTCTAACGATGAACTAATCATGTATGTTCACAATGAATGACAATGACCAATTGAATTTAGGATACCTCCGTTCCCATTGAATGAGTCTACTTATAATCGTTAGCGATACGATTCTACAAAGACTCATGATCCGGGCATGGTGGTATGGGACACCATGTTTAAGATGTCGGGCTACGCCGGGGTGACGTGCCTACCATATTGGTAAAAAATTGGGTGACGAGGTCGCTATATTGGTACAAAATTGGGTGACGAGCCTCCCCGTAGTAACCATTGAGCACTTGTGAAAGCTATGAGCATACCATATTATAAATGGAATTAATATCGTGACTTCACCACAATTATGTTCGGATGACAACCTCTAACGCCCCGATTTTTGAAACCCGAGTATATGACTCGTTCTCTAAAAACCCAAGTGTTAGCCTTTAAAATGTAGTGTAAATTTGAACTGCTTATCATTAATCAGAGTTAGCAGCAAATGTTGGCGGAATAAACCATGCATTGTATAAAAACATTCTGATCATCACAAAATTCTGAATGTATCACCCATACAGGACTTATACAATCCCAAATAACAAAGTTCATTAAACATAAACAAAAATATATCATCTAATGATGGAGTTCAATATGGGCCACAGGGACCCCGTCTACCTCCTCAGCTACCCGATCTGCTCTAGCGACCCAGTGAACAGCATCGACTTGCTCTCACCTGCATCAATTGTTACAGTTTGATAGCGTTAATAGATATCGCAGTGAGGAGTACCCTCTAAGATTGCACACTTATCATTCATAATCCAGCATAAATCACAATATATGAGGAGAGACATATTAAATAATGTAATTTAAAATCATGATTATATATTCAGAAATAAGCTAGTCAACATAATTTCAACATTAAGGAAATGTAATAGAAATCGCAATGCAAGTGGACGTGTCCAGATAATCAAATAATCAATCATACAAACTCCGCAAAATGGCTAAAAAACCAAGCTTTAAACCTCTACTTCACTCGAAAATCATATCGTATGTGAACACTGCAAGATGGCTAGAAAATCGATAAGCGAATTGTCGCTCCACCCAAAAATCACAGTACGACTGAACACTGCAAGATGAAGAGAGAACAACATATAGACATCTACTTCACCCGGAAATTATATCGTACGTGAACACTGCAAGATGGCTAGAAAATTGATAAGTAAACTCCCACTCCATCCAGAAATCACAGTATGACTGAACACCACAAGATGAAGAGACAATCAACTTACAAACTCTAAACCACCCAGAAATCATATCATACGTAAACACCGCAAGATGGCTAGAAAATCAATAGGCGAACTCCCGCTCCACCTGAAAATCACGGTACAACTGAACACCGCAAGATGGCTAGAAAATCGATAAGCGAACTTCAGCTCCACCCAGAAATCATGGTACGACTGAACACTGCAAGATGGCTAGGAAACCAACATACAAACATCTAGTTCACCGGAAAATCATATCGTACGTGAACACCGTAAGATGGCTAGAAAATCGATAAGTGAACTCCCGCTCCACCCAGAAATCACAGTACGACTGAACACCGCAAGATGAAGAGATAACAATATACAAACTCTAAACCACCCAAAAATTATATCATATGTGAACACCGCAAGATGGCTAGAAAATCAATAAGCGAACTCCCACTCCACCCGAAAATCACAATATGACTGAACACCGCAAGATGGTTAGAAAACCAACAAGATATGTGAATATAACCAATGTGCCACAAAAGGGCGTCAATGTTCCATCAAAGCCACGAAGGGTTCCATCAAAGCCACAAAGGGTAAATAAGTGATCCAAGCAATGTAGGGCAAATATGCGGTCCAAGCTGCGTAAGTCAAATATGAATTGCAAGATGGTAAGTTCATGATAGGTTCCATTCAATACATCACATAAGCGCATGCAGCAAGTATATAGTTAATTAACAAATGTATAGCTAAAGATAGTATGTTATCATCGAATCATTTATGCTTGCTATATTTAAAAAGACATGTTCATTATCTAACACAGGAATCAAGTGCACAATAGATTAACATATTTATATAGTAAGAAAAATAATTCAATGAGAGAAATCAAGGCATCATATTTGTCTAGATTAATGAATTTAAGTGGGAAGCTCAGAGGGTGAGTCCTCACCTCTTGCCTCAACTAAGACTCAAGATCTCAATGCTCAACTTTAGAGGCTACAATACAAACATGGGAATAAGCTTTTAGAACAACTTAAACAACCCGAAATTTATTGACTCATAGAATTGATCGGATTTTACCTCGACTCACACGAACTTGAATCAAAGCTATGTCCACTACCCCAACTGAAGCTACCTAAAGAACCAGAAGACATGAGAGTTAAACTATCAGCTAAGATCCAACCCCGATATAACCTACATCTAAAGATAAGATGTAGCCATTAAGTTGGCTCACTAGATACCCGATTTGAACCCAACTTGGCTATAAACCGATCTCAACCTACTCGATCTAGGCAAGGGATTCAACCCAACCTAATCTAGCTGCTGAAAAAGAAACTCATACAAGACAAGGAAAATGATCTAAACTAAATTTCTAAATCGCTTATACCCAGTAACTCACTAAGTTAACTGGCTAATGACAAGCTTAAGTAGCGGGTTGGAGTTAACTTAGCAGCAACCGAGTGACTCAAGCATAGGTCTATGGTTGGAATCATACCTTTGTTGGAGCTGATTTCTCTGTTCACAGCCAACTAGGTGGAGGAATTCTCAACCTAATGTCCAGTTACTGAACCAGCAACAAGGAGTGCTCACATGACGACTTAGGCCACTCACGCCAACAGTGAGACACACGTGCACATCCCCACTTCACTTCCCTTCTCTTTTTCTTTCTTCTTCTTCTGATTCTCTTTTTCTTCCTTTCCTGCTAGAATTCCAGCAATGGGTATGGACAGACCAGATCCAAACTAGGTCCAAGCCCAACTCGTCCTAGCCAAACTCAGTTTCGGCCGAGCTGACTCGATAGCAGCTCTCCATCTATCTCGTTTTCTTTCTTTTCCCCCTGCCTATCTTTCTTTCCTTCTACTTAAATAGGTCTAGCAGTGGCTGGACTAGGCAACATTCGAGCAGACAATGTCGGGGCAGCAACTCAACCCAAGTCGCCCCACTAGACGCGACAACAACCCGAGGAAGGGATCAATGTCCCTTCTCCTTCCTCCTCCTTCCTTCTTCTCTCGTCTCTCTCTGCTACTTCCTACAGCGTTTAGACCCAACTCGGCCCGACTCGAGCTGGTGCAGCAGTAGCAGCAAGGAGGATAGCATCCTCACTCTCCCTCTCTCTCTCTCTCATTCTTCCTTCTTCTCCCTTCCCTCTCTACCTTGTCAGCAAACTCGCACCCAACGAGTCGCTGTGAAACACGGCGTGGCAGTGTGCCAACTGCAAGAAAGAAGGAAATAGCGCCTGTTCTCTCTCATTTATTTTTGAAATAGTCACTCTAAAAGAGGCTATTTATAGCCCTTCCTCGTTCTTAAACACTGTCTGAATCTAATCGCTGGACTGCTCGCATACTCAATGTTGTTATTGCTTATCAAGCGCTTATTAACACTATACTCTTGCATGGCTTCAATCAAACCCCGAGGATGGATTCCTGGCATAAAGATTCACTTGATGGACATTCCTGATCAGAAAAATAGGACCCAGTAAAAGGTGGTGGGTATATCAGCCAACGGAGAAGATGACCCAGCCATTAATGACGGGTCATCATCGGAGTGTTGATTCGACGATCAGCGGTGAATGGACAGTGTGGATAGGACTAAATAACACTGTGGGACCCATCAAATGAACGAGCATTAGCGTTTTCACTTAATGTGTTCAGGTTCAACATGTAGCGGCTATAAAATGTTTCAAATGATAGCTACGGGTGCCTTAGGGCTAGCTCGGACTAAACGGTTGAGATCCGCTGAGGTGGAGGGCTAGGATCTCTGGAGGCCGACACACGTAGATCTCCAGCGTGGAAAGGAGAGAGAAAAATGGCTTTTTCCGTTTTCGGCAAAACAGCTGCACACAATAGCCTTCTTGCACTAATGTTTGTGGTCACACGTGTATGAGCCATTGGGTGAAAATAGGCAAGGATTGGTCGTCCCCCGTGTCCTCTACGAGATGAACGGGTCAGATCACCCAGGTGGCTGATCATGGTGGGCCACAATGCTCGCAGATGGGTGATGTGGGTTTGAATCCCGTTCGGGCGGCAAAAATAAAGGAAGAAGAATCCTTCCTTATTTTGGTTACTGGCAGGTCAAAGCCAGCTTGACCGAAAATAATGGTGCACAGCGGTTGTGCACACGTAGTTCAAATGTGGGGTCCACAAGAGGTTCGGGGTAAATTTACTCCGTTCATTCATTTTATCATCTCACATTAGGGCCCAACCCAATGAATGAGGTGGATCCATGGCTTAGGTGGGCCATACACGCCAATTTCATGTTTGATTAGTAGTTTGCGCGGCCCATAGTAATGTTAAGTGAAATCTGGCCCGTCCATCAAATCCCATGGGTCCAAATATGACCCCTGACCAAAGATCAGACTAATCCAAAACTCCGGTGGGCCATACTTTAAAATCTTGAACTTTAATCATGGATTCTCGCTGATCTGATGGTCAGATCCTTCCAAATCTGTTCGCTAACAAACATAATGGTTTATAATCAGATTTAGGGTAGATTTGACAGCCATTTACATACTTAGATGGTCCTACACTTCGATTGATCTCATGATTGTGAATCTCAACACCTTTATCTCTTTAAAATAGGTTATCAACGGTCCTAAGAGTCAATTGAAATGTCTAGGTGAAATCTAATGGTCACTTTGGATTATCAGAAACCCAGACAGATGATGAGAGGTCCTAATCTAATGATCGACCTTATATCTAACCATTAATCCTCAATTTCTTCAGATCTGACGACACAGATGTTCCAGATTCACTTTTCACTAGTTTTAAATATCCCTAAGATTGTATAAGAGGAAAACTAACCATTGATCCTATGATTAGAAGGTCAAATGGGTCAATCTATGGATGTAGATTACCCCTAGCGGTCAAGTTTAGGCTAGAGTGCATGAATGTTCACTTAAATTGGAATTGCGTTTATACTAAATCGGGTTCTCATGGTAACACCCGAGTACTGAAAAATACGAGGTGTTACATAACCCTTACATTATTTGTAGTCATCCTTGGGTGATAAATCCTAAAATGGATCAAGGGACATAGGTGAGGAGCCGCCACGGCCACATCGAGCCTTGTGATCCGAGTAGAGACTAGTGATATAATGGTGATATCTTACCTTCACCAATCTGTTGTCTTTTATGTGCCCATATGACCTATGTTTCACATTCTAACAAGGCCTAAGTGTCAGTGGACCCGTGGAGGGGTATTTTTGACATTTCTCTCTTGAAAGGATGGCTTTTAGGGCTAGTTAAACTATGGTTAAGAGATAGTTACGATTTTGAGTTTGTTTTCTGGTGTTTTAAAAGCCTACAAGGGGAGAGCGCTAAAGTTTTTTGTTGTAAGTTCTCTCCATCTATGTAATCTTCTTTGAATAGTAGATTAATCGTCGCTTTGCACCGTGGTTTTTTTTTCCGTAAGGGTTTTCAACGTAAAAATCGTGTTTTATCCGTGTAGTTGCTTGGATTTTTTCATTTTCTTTTTTTTGTTTCAATCCGGATTAAGGTGTTTCCGCATGGCCAGTTCTCCAACACACGTGGGCCCATTACCCACTCTAATCTTTATTGGCACTAGCTAGCTTTCTTTAACTGATTTCCATTAAGATGATTGTTTCTCTCTGCCCATGTAGTTAGTTTCTGATCAGGCTGACTAGAATCAGTTGTCATTTCAATCACAGTTCATCACTTTATTTTGTTATGCCAATGTCAAAACTCTAGTTGAAAACCCTAACTAGTTGGCACTCTGTTGTGTAGAGATGCCCACACTTGTTGCATCTTCCAATAGCAGGTGTTACATCCACCTTATATCAACCTCTCTTGGCACCCTTCTTTTCTTTTCCAGTCATCTTCTTTAACCCCCTGTATGACCTCATCTACCTCATCGCCTCGACCCCATCAACACCACTGCTCTATCAACCTATTGTGGGACTTATCAGATATGCGAAATAGGCCCATGGATCTAGCTGCACATAGGACATGGAGATCAAGGGGTCGGATGGCTTACCTAACTGAGATGTCATTGCTGTCATATTAGAATACCAATGTTGTAGTTTTCCTTTCCTTCACACCCTTATACAGAATAATAGATGGGAATTCAGCTTCTGTCGTTGTGTAGGATCGAGGACCCAGCAGTCTCTTATATAGAATCAATGGAGATGAGAGTTTGAAACCCATCACAACTCTCTCTCCCACGCTCCACATCGTTGTGTCCTAGTTCAACTCAAATAGTTGTTTGCGTAAGATAGCTATACCATCCCAGCCCTAATACACACTGCTGCGCAATCAATGTTGCGTAGCGAATCACCTAAAGTGGGGCCCACTGGTTTACTCAATCACTTAGTCCAACTGATAGGACAATCCGGACCGTTGATTAATAAGGCCCACCACATAGAGTTCTTACACCTATACCTCGCAATTGTAACCCCACTACTCTAACCCGCCGACCCTAAACCCCCACTCCTCCACCGAAGCCTCAAACCCATCCCCACAACGTCGTCCTCCCCATGATGATCTTTATAAAGAAGTCTATAAGACTATTCCACTTAATTTTTCAAAACAGAGGGTGCAACATGTCTATTGCCTTAACAAGTTTTTATATGACCTCAAATAAGCCTTAGGAAATTGGTTTGGCAAGTTTTCTTTTGCACTCAAAGAAGCCAACTATCTTTAATTTGACACCGATTATATTCTTTTCACCCACTCCACAGGAACTTCATTTACCGTGGCTCTTAACTATGTTAATGATATCATTCAGACAGGGAACAATCCTTCTGCCATTACTGCCTTAAAGAATTTTCTTCACACAAAGTTTCACATTAATTAAGGACCTCGGTTCCTCAAAATTCTTCGTAGGTATCGAGGTGGTCGGTTCTCCAGCATGCATTCTCTTAAGTCAACGCAAATATACCCTTTACATTCTTAAAGATAACGGTCACCTAGACACTCAACCTGTTACTTTTCCAACTGAGCAAATTTTGCACTTGACAAATGATCATGGTGCTCTCTGTTGGGTTTAAAACCCCACTTCTTATTAACGTGTGGCTGCAGCCACCATAGAACACAAAACACAAAACTAAAAAAGAAAAGAATTGAACTGTTGAATTTTTGAATACATTGGAAACGATTACACTGGTGCCATTTATAGGCTTTTCTCCTTTGTGAAAAGACAAAAAAATCCCCATCCAGATGCTTCCTAGGGGCAACTAAAGATAGAAAAAATCCAGGAAAGAAATCTACTATTTATCTTAACACAGCTAGCAATCTAAACTTAGAAAAAAAATCTAAACTCATAGCTAGCTCACACGGTTATGCACAGCTAGCTCACACGATTCTCACACAGTTTTGGATTTGCACAAATCCACCACCATTTCCAACACTCTCTTTCAGATCCAAGCATGTGTTGTCATCTTGTTAGATGTCTCATATAATTGACAATAACAAGACTAGACATCACTTATTTGGTCAATATTCTCAAGTAATTCATGCACAAGTCTCGACAACCTTATCTTAATGTTGCTATTTGGGTGTTACTATATCTCAAGTCTTCCCTCGGTAAAGGTATATTTTTGTCCTCCATTAGTGCTCTTCAGCAATCTGTTTACTGTGACTCTGACTGGACAAGTTGCCCCCAGACACGACATTACACCATGGACTATTTCACTATGCTTGGCCATATATAGTCCCATCTCTTGGAAAATAAAAATGAAAAAAACAAAAAAAAAAACAAAAAACAAAACAAAACAAAACAATTTACAATTTCACAATCATTTGCTAAAGTTGAATACTAGGATATCGCCAATGCCACTTATGAACTGGTTTGGCTTAAAGTCATTCTCCTCGATTTAGGAGTCCTGCACTCCCAGCCCATGCGACTTTTCTGTGACAATCAAGTTATTCTTCACATTGTCAATAATCATGTTTTTCATTAACATAAAAATATATTAAAATTGATTGTCACCTCATTCGGAAAAATTATCTTCTAAAAATTTAACAACCTCTTATGTTCCCACTCAACATCAACTTGCTGAAATTTTCAAAAAGGCTCTTGGTCGGGATGATTTTCATCTTGTACTTGGCAAGTTCAGCGTTATGAATCTTAAAGCGCCAACTTGAGAGGGAGTATTAGGAATTGCACCATATATGTGTGCATGTACATTGTAAAAATTTTCCTTATTTGCATGTTCAATTCATTCTTTTAGATTTAATGAAGATTTGATTAGATATTTAGATTTTTTTTTCCTTTCTCTACATATTCATTGTATTGTTAAAGAAAATTAATCAATTAACCAATAAGCTTTTCTCATTTTTGTCATTTAGTCTTGACTTCACATAGCCAAGTAACCCCGTGTGGTCGAAGAAGCAAAAATGCAATGAAAAATGCAATAAATAAAATGATATGTAATCCTAACCTTACATCATGAAGCTTGAGACCCCATGTAAGTGGGTGAGGTGATGAAATATGCTAAGAAAAGTGAAAGAAATTGTGCAGACTGATGTTGCAGATATATTGGGAATGTGTGGAGTAGAATATGATTTTAGCTTGATTAAGATGTGAGTAAGAAATTGGGAGACCCGACACCCTTTTTTATGAATAAGGGATTCATGGATTTCTCTAATTCTCATCCAACTCTATATGTTAGTCATTTTTTTTATAGATAATTTCTTCCCTGGAGTGCCTCTGAGTAGGAAAACTCCTCTGCATGCGGAAGATCGTCATGGCACTTTAAAACCTTGAGCGGCCGCTTGCCTTGGGTTTCAGAACCTCCCGCTCCCTGACTTTAATGTACCGCCTCCTCTTCCTGGAATGATAGATGTTGTCCAGATTTATAGATCTCAACTGTCTGCCACGAATGGCTGATAGTAACGTTTCCACCGTCCATTAATGTTTTGACTGATGTAAGACTTGCCCGGCATGGTTGAGTGCGGACCATCAACTTGCCATGAGGTTGGGGTCTTCTTTTGACCTTTTTGGTGCGTGCTTTGCAATGTATAGGGGAGTGTTTATTGTCTTCGAGGGTTGGGTTGGGTTGTTCTTCTGTCCTTAATTTCGAATCGGTCAATTAGATCCATCATATGTTTAATTTTGAATAATGTCCAGGATCCTTTCTTGGATTCCAGACATATTCTACATTCATCAAGGATCATTTTATTGGATAGACATTGTTAAGGTTTTCAAAGAGTTCTCATTATCGGTTGAGATTTAATTTATTAATTTTTGTAAATATCGATCAGGTCCATTAGTTGTTTCCATGGCACACCGAGGGTCTACTCATCTGATCGATCGGTTTGTATTTTCAATGACTCCCGAGGTGGCAGGGTTAGTTTTATCAATTTCTAGCTGAGGCCTAAGAGTAGGTTAATCTCATTTTCGATGAGGTTTACATATGTAAGCACTCACAAACTGTACAAGTGACATATGTTGACTCAAATTAACATTAGATCAGGTAAACATTCTTGTGCTCTTGGACAATTGTTGATTGAAATAGGTCTCCTAGATTTTTATTTTTATTTTTCATTTCAACTGCCCAATAAATGTCCACTAATCCAATGGTTCTACAATAAAATTTGTAATAAATACATCGCCAGTGGGGCACACCAGTTCATTTTGAATTATTTGAATGTCTTGTGTACAATTCAGGCATAATGCATGTGCATTATCCATCACACCCAGCCAAGAGTATCAAAGTTTTCCTTATCTAATTACCATATCCTAATTCAGCTTTACCATATGAGTTTGGCTGTCCAAAAATCATGTGGGTTAGGCCTCACTAATTTAGAGTTATTAGCATGATTATATATTGTTCTCAGTAGTATGACCCTCCTGAATTTTTATTGGGCAGATTTTTTTATGTACGGTGATTATTCAGGTTATCACTGAATGGATAAAGGGACTGTCACACACACACACAATATGGTGGGCCTCATAGTGCTCGGGTGTTGTCACTGCTGCTTACAATAAATGTCGTGGACAAGTATAATGGTTCCAAATGGATTCGCTAGCATGAGTCGGCATTGAAAATGGGTAGACCTAGGCCGGGATGAGTCGGCTCTACAGACTGGAGTCAACCCGAACCGAGTGGGTGAGTTGATTTGAACTGAGTGGACCTCGCCCAATCTGAACTCAAACTGAGTCGAGTTCTGTCACCCAGTAACTCGACTCGACTCGATTCGAAACTCGACTCGACTCAGATTCAGGTTGTGTGTGTGTGTGTGTGTGTAAAACCTAAATCTAATCTAACCTACCTACCACACCCAAACTAACCTCTCCCTCCCTCCCTCCTCTCCCGAGCCCAACGGCCACCCACCACCACCAGGCCTCTCTCTCTCTCTCTCTCTCTCTCTCTCTCTCTCTCACTTGATAGTCCCGACCTGACAACCATTAGCTCGGCAACTCAGCCGCTCATCTACACTCACCCATCCCACCCGCTCACCACTGACTCCCGACAATCACTCAACTCTCCAAATCAACTAATCAAGGTAATTTTGTGTTTGGGAAGACTTATATTTCATTATTTTCATCTATTCTTGTTAAATACATCATGTTATGGTATTTTAATTTGGGGGTTTCATGAAACTGGGGTCGGGTAGGGTTGAATGGACAAATTGAAATGGATCGGGTGCTTGTATTTGGTTAGGGCTGACTGTAGTGCATCTGGGCTAGTTCGGGTGGAGTCGAGCTAGCTTGGACCAAGCCATTTCTAAATCCTAAACTTAAACCCTAAATCTATACTTAAACCCTAAAGGTCAATAAGAAAAAAAGGTCAACTCGACCCGACTTGGTCCATGTGACCAGGTTGGACTCAGTTCAGGATAGTCCAAGCTAGACCTAGACTCGGATTGGGTCAGGCATGTTGGACTCGATACCGAGTTGAGTCGAGTTCAGGTCAAGTCTATTTTAAAATTGGGTCAAGTCAAGTCAGCCCTAACTCGGTCTGACTCAAAAAATAGGTGACCTGGCCTAACTCAGGATGAGTTACAACTCCATTTGGTCTGACTCAGGATGAGTTGGTCCAAGTTTGAGTCGGTCTAAGTCGTCGAGTCTTAAAACTGCAATAAGACCAGGAAACATGGACTTTGGTGAGGTCGTGACCATAGGTTTTGCCTGTTCATTTTAGTAAATAACTCGAAAAATGAAAGAGATCCAAATCTCAAGTGGACCACAGTGCGTGGTTATTGAATGCCCACCATTAAAAACTTCTTGTGGGCCATAATAGTTTTGGACCAAGCTATTTGTGTTTTCTCTTCACGTCTTCTGCACAATGGAAGCAAACCTTTAAGCTCGGTGGACCCTATATGCAGCAACCTAACTCATCACTCTGGATTGTTATAGAGAACAATTTACAAGTGCAGGGCTATCTCGGTGCCAACTTATTTATGGGCCCACCATGGATGGTCCATGTTTAAAAATCGTCGCATCCCTCGTGTCATCCTTACGGCAGAGGTGGTCAGTGCACGGAGAGATGGAAGAAGCTATTAACACATGTTCATGATCCAATCCAAGCCATTCATGAGGTGGAATAGGGGCCCATGAGAAAAAAAATATGGAGAAGCGGTGTATCGATCCCCGTGCCTCTCGCATGCTAAGCGAGCGCTCTACCATCTGAGCTACATCCCCAAGTGATAATTGATTGTAGAAATTTTATTAAAATCTATCTTGTCTGTCCATCCAAGATCTCATCTTGCAGGCATGAAGCAAGCATGGTGGGTGAATGTGGACATTGACCAACTTTTTAAATTGTTGGTCTCTTTCATAAGATGAGGCCCACCCACTTGATAAAGGGACCAACTTAATTCATAGGAAAAGGCATATGCGAGGCCCACTTAATGGATGGCTTGGATCTTAGACACACGACCCCCTTGCCGCATGTGAACTATACAAGCGTGTGGCATGAGCAAATACCTCCTACCTATTCAAATCCAACTTAGCACCAGCCATCTTTAGCAATCAGCTTCCATTGTCTTTAATCAGGCGATTATGTGATTTGGAGGCCTCCGATGGTGTGGCCCACCGGTTGATTTTAGAAGTTTTGGTAATCCATTGTCTTCGGTGGAATTGAACGGTCTAGGAACTTTGGTCTATATGGAAAGAGGTGTTATTCGATTCCCTGCCAGAATATGATGCTTGATACGCATGTGTTCAGAAATTCATGCGTGGCATACGTTAACTCCAATCAAAATGAGCATGTTATGGGACGGGAATTGTATAAGACGCCGGTTTTACACTGGGCTATGTGGAGCCCACCGTACTATTTACACTCATTTTCGGTGTCCTGACGTGGACAAATAGAAGAATGTCATATAAAGACATGTTTGGCCTATGGAGAATTTATACTTGCAACCGAAGAGATTTATTTCCTATCTTCATTCGACATTACATATTCTGTCATTAATATGATAGTATATACTTTTATTAGGCCCTTTAATGAAATGTATTATCTCACGTCTATAAAGACCCATGGAATGAGTGTATCCTATCTCACATTTGGATATGATCTCATCTACGCAACCTGCTGGTACTCAGTTTGTTTTATGTCACGTGTAGTGTGTGCGGGCATACCAGAATTAATATAGTGGCTCGATTCAAACCGATCAACTTTGATCGCAAGTGTCAAAATAGGTAAATACATCAAACTTGATAGTATATAACCGAATCTAAGGAGATTGGTCACCTATACTTAACCACGCACAGAATATCTACAATGATCAGGCGATAATCGAAGGATGGGTTTCTTCCTCCGAAGATGGGTCACGCCTTGCCTTTCACAAGAAAAGACCTTTTAGTATAACGGTGTAATCAAACAAAACGAAAAGCTTACAATTAGT
This sequence comes from Magnolia sinica, assembly GCF_029962835.1. Taxonomy (NCBI): domain Eukaryota; kingdom Viridiplantae; phylum Streptophyta; class Magnoliopsida; order Magnoliales; family Magnoliaceae; genus Magnolia; species Magnolia sinica. The sequence goes on from NC_080576.1 coordinate 29,756,320, forward strand.
CACTAAGAATAACTATAAAAATGCATCTCTTAAGAGAACTGCTTTTGTTGAATAAGGATCAAGTTTAACATATGAGCATAAACTTGGATTACAACTAAGAAATTACCACTACTCCTAAGATAGACTGAGTTAAGATAAATTGATAGATTTGATTTGTTTGTGTATTTCTTTTGCTCCGCTAATTTTCTTATTATTTATAGATTTCTTCTGTAGCTATTCTTAAAACGTTTCTCTTCTTTATTGGACGGTTATGACAACTAAAGCGTTGCCACATGGGTCTTTTAGATCCTTCTTTTTGCTCTCGACATGTGCATATTTGATTGTTCCTCTTCTTCTCTCTCACTCTCTATTTCTGGGCTTCTCATTCATGTCTTACCTCTTGGCCGCTTGACCGCTTTTACACTTCCGGGCTTCTCAGTCGCGTCTTGCCTTTGGGCCATGTTTCGCTTCCAGATGTCTCGGTTGTAATTGGGCGCATTCCACTTCAACCGCATTTCGCTTTTAGATTCTCGACCATAATCAGCTTCTGGATGTCTCGACTGTACTCCTTGAAAATATAATGCTTGCGATATCCTTCTTATAAGGACACGTTTCCTTTGCTGATTAGCTTTTTTAGGAATGGTCATAAATAAGATACAACAAGCTCATCTCTCATAATCCTTTCAAAATGGGAGATTTTCCCAGAGACATTCAGAGAACAATCAATGATCCATAAGATTCTGAATACCAAGAGGTCAAATCGACATCCGAGCTAACCCAGATCGTAAAGGGATGATTAAACTTATATCAGGTCTCATTCCATATGATGATTGGAATAAAGAGAATGGGAGATCTAGTCTTTCCAAATGGAAAATTAGTATTAGGATCAAATCCCTCCAGCACTCCAGACCCTCACCGTAGGGATGGTTAAATATGGGAGGTGGTTTGATCTGGCCATCCAACATCTTGAAGTGAACTAGGTGGGCCACCAAGAAGTATTAAGTGACCCTATTTGATAGAGATCGGTCATTGAGCTCCCTGGACCTTGGCTTATTTGTCTTTATCGGAGGAACTTTGGCATTCCCAAGACTAGTCTTTAGTGGGCCACGAACATCTCTACGAAGGATCAACTACGAAAGAAGATCTAAGAAACCAGTGGTTTCGAAGTCATTTTTTTCTAAGGCAAGTCATGGTTTGCTAAGGAAGAGATTATGTATCCAGAAAGCTCATATAAAGAATCCAGAAGCCCAATAATGGGCTCTCACTACCTTGAGAAAGCTATAAAAGGAGCACAAGAAGAAGAGCTCAGGGCCCCACTCCAAACACATCTATCTACTTTTACATTTACCTTACATTCATGTCTATCTTACTTTTTCTAGTCTAGTTCACTACTGCCCAGCGGCTTCTGCTATAGTATATTTATCTTAGGAGTAAGCTAAATATGTATGACCTTAAGTTGCCAAATCACCATGTTCATCTAGGTTTCAATTCAATTGTTCATACCCTGGTCATATCCTGTTGACCACCTGCCTCAATTGTCTGTTTCGATAGGCGCATCAAGTACTTATCTTATTTTTTGCTTTTTATTTATATATGGTTGTAAAGAATGACAGGTGTAATGGGGCCAAGTTACTAATGAAATTGATCGTGTTTAGTCGAGATTATATTCCCCTTTTGTGGAAATCTTCCATTCTGATTGAGAAATATGACACTAAAGCATTGGTGTAATAAAAAGTCATTAAGCTAGTTAATCCTACATCTGTCTGCAAGGCAAAAAAAACTCATTCATGAGGGCTAACCCCTACTTGTGCACAAATCACCTGATTATGGTGTCATCAATCAGTGGTCAAGAGGACCTTGTATCCCAATCCAATCTCCAATCTCTCCATCTTGACGCGGGGGGCACCAACAGTTCAGTCATGTAAAGAAAACCTTGAGTCAGACAGACTCTAGCATGCCCGCATAATCATACATGCACACGTACAACCGATCTAGGCCCTCGATCACATGAGTGGCCCCCACTGGTTGAATTGAGGGCAACACCCTATCGTGGCACGTTTGGTGGGACCGAGTTAGTTTGTGTATTTCTCAATCAGAAAGAGATGCCACCAAAATTGAAAAAGGCTGGTTTTGTGGCCAATGCTGCGGAAGAGTGACAAGACCTGACTCAACATTATGAGCTTATTGTCAACGTTGGCGTAGGAACATCCTCCCAACATGACCCATGTGATTTTGTTGCATTCATGGATTAATTTATGAAGTGTATACAGAAGATCAATAAGGATGCCCGGTCACAATCTGAGATAAGTGAAAGAAATGTTGAGAGTTATCTCTAGATACTTGAAGTTGTTAATAGATGTTCTCATATTCTCCATCCTAGTGGACATGAGGCAGAACAACCCGCTGAGCTCCCGAACAAAGGATCAAAACGCTCGAAGGCAACCCTCGATCATGGTCCCAGTCTACCATGAACCATACAGGATCCAAACACTCAAGGGCAACTCTCGACTGTGGCCCTGGTCTACCATAAACTGTATAGGACTGGAGCGCTTGGGGGTAGCCATCGACCACAGATCCTTTCCACCATTAGTCGTACAAGTCTACAACACTTGTGGGGCAACCCTTGACCACAACCTTGGTCTACAATGAAGCGTACATGACCAAAATGCTCAAGGAGTCGCCCTCAACCATGGCTCCAATCCACCATGAGTCGTACAAGACCACAACGCTCGAGGGTAGCCTTCAACTGTGACCATGGTATACTAAGAATTCTATATGACAGAGGCACTCGAGGGGAAACCCTATGTTCTGCCTTTGCCCCATAATGGCAACCAAAGGGTTATGCACCTGACGGACAACCATCAGTTACACCACTCCCTATGGTTGCATCGTACACAGTAGAAGACCACCACAATACATATATAAGTATATAAAGGGTTCCTCCCAACGAAAGCCAACAAGGCACAAACAGGATTCCACCCAAACAAATCCAGTAAGGTACAATGACTTACATGGGTGGTAAGTCTACAACTAACTCCATTTAATAAAAAAAAATGCATGGTGGTCAATAGTTTGAGGCACAATCTCATATATGTGGTTCAACCACACAAATCACCATTCCAAAAAAATCATCCCAGGAATTTATAACAAACGGGACAGTCTGAATCACACGAGCCTATTCACAATCACCCATAATCCATGTGGATTCCGATTGTTGCATCTCACTAATCTAGCCCATTTAAACCGCAACGCATGTGATTCACACTATCCTATGTTAGAGAGTGTGCATGTGTGATTTAACCTATACATGATACTAAAAACATGTTATGTGTTTGCATACAGGATTCTAAACATGTAAGAATTTTAACAATTTTTCCTAAATTAATACATATGAGATAGATTATAAAAGCAATCACAAGATTCATGATCCAATAATCCTAGGTTAACAAAGTAGCATAATTATAAGAGATATCACATGATTCACGAACTAATTAGTATAACTATTTAACTATTGAGACTATCACAAGACTAAAAATATCATAGGAAAGCTTGAAGGGTCGAACTTCACCTTAGAGTCAAAAGCCCTTGATTCAGATGTGGCCCTTATGTCAAAAGAATTAGGGAAAACGCTCTAAATCCTAAGTTATGGCATAAGCCTAGTGTTAATGACTTAGATTTGACTCTAATTAAACACCAATTAAAGGATTAGGGCTTACCTGCATCGATTTGGATAATGCCCAACTCAATTCAACGAATTTGGGCCCTATAATTGGTGCACCACCAACACCCAATCGAAGTCATGTCCAAATACGGTTCCCACGAGGGGAGGGACCTCTATGAATCGACTATCAAGGCCCCAAGCCCTAACACACAAAAATCATAATATTAGGGTTATGAGAAACAAAGGAATACCAGAGTTATCCAATCCCAATAGCTTTAAATGGACATGAATTAACCAAAGGACGCGTGTGAATAGTTAGAAAGAGCACTCTCTTGACTTGTAAAGGGTCCTCTTTCACTGCTTTAGGGTCCTAAGGGTTGACTTGTACTTTCTATTAACTAATCTCTAGTTTAGGGTTCACGTTAGGTGCGGTCCGGCAAAGGTTTCCATTACATGTAAGAAGAACATGTTGCCTGAAGTGCAAATCGTAAATCGGCCATAACTTTTTATCCAGGATGAGTTATGAGATGCATGACCTATGAATTTTGACTGAAACACCCCATCAGTGGTAAATCGACCCACGTAAGAAGGTTGTACTACACTTCGCGAGAAAACAACTCCCTCCCCTTCATAATTTTAATTTTATGATAAACTTGTTATTTTTAATATGTTTCAAGTTGGACGTACCTCTTTCACTTTAGAATTCTAGTATATGATGTCTTCTTAGGATTACTTCTTATTATGCCAGGAATCATTAAGTAAGTTAGAATAAGACTTTCCATTTTTAGTAATTTTGCTTTTTTAGGTAAGTTTTGGTTTAGTTGAGTTAGGACTCTTAATTAGGATTTTCATAATTAGAGTCTCACTTACAATTTTTAAGTTTCTCAAGTTTAAACACGTGTATACAAGTGCGATCACATATTTTAATCAAAAATTTTTACAGTAATGCCCGATGACATCCAATACCCGAATATTGGAGGGTCGGGGTGTTATATAATTCATCTAAAGGAACTTTTTATCGGGACCGAAACTATGATCTAGCTGCAATGGATATAGTTCCCACATGGTCAATGATGAATAATAGGATGCATACTTTGAGGCAATTGTCGCCGAGATAATCGGCATACAACCATTCAAGTGTCCAACACTAAAGAAGGTTAAGAATAGAGTCCTGGTTAGTACCGACCCAGGAAAGGGAATCACCAGGACTCGAATGAAGTATACTTTCGATATATCTAAGTTGGACGAGATATTTGAAACTTTATTAGAGAACAAGTTTATTAGGCTCCCTACCTATCAGAAGATGCCTTCGGCAGAAGAGCTCAAGAAGAGTATTTATTATAAGTGGCATGGCGCTAGGACCCATTCGACTAAGAATTGCATCATTTATCAGAACCTAGTATAAGAAAATATCAACAAGGGCCTCCTTAAGCTCCCCGAGAAGGAGGCAATGGGTATAGACTGGGATCTGTTCCCAACGACGACCTTAATCAATGTTATCACAATTAATATTAAAATAGCCAATTTACCAACCAAAAATGTTAAGGATCAATAAAATCCATTCCCATCCCGACCGTAGGGAGTGCAACAAGGCCAAACCACTAGGTGCATTCTATACACCAGGAGGTTTAGAAGTGAAGTTGTCACAAAACCGATGATTAATCTAGCACATCATGTCAAGACCCAAGTAAAATTGCGTGGTTATCTAACATGATACGACAATGCTGAAGCTTGCGGAGCAAAGAATTATGGTTAAGTCCTAGAGGGGGTGAATAGGACCACTTAAAATTATTTACTAATTAATTCAATTTAAGCCACAAGGTTAAATGGGTCTAAGATTATAGACTATAAAGAATACAACTAATAGAGCGAGTAGTCTCTGAGGTGAGATAGGAATATCAATTATGTGTGCAGTAAGTTAAGTACCTATCATACAATCTATTCATGTGTTCATACAAAATAAATAAATCATTCATAGGCATAAATAGAATAATATATAGATAAACAATTGCAAATAGAATTGAAAAGGCCGAGCTTAAAGTCCTATAGGGGAGTGAATAGGACTATGCAAAATAAAAAATAAATGCGGAATACAAAGATAGATAGCACAATCAAATAATAAAATAACAAAAGTTAATAGCAACCTCAAATGTACTAGTCTTAAGAGGTTGCTTGTAACGCCCCGAAAATCAGGGGTCGAGCAGAAGCTCAACTCCTGAGTTCCAACGCATCACTTATGCAACATAAATAATGATGATTAAATGTTGTCTGTATTAATGTATTAAACGTGAATGAGATTACACTAAATCAGCATATCATAATCCAGAAATGATTAAATTAAGCAAGCGGAAGACTGTGATAGATATATAAAGTATATACGTGGTTATAAACCCCCAGAGTATAATCATGTCACCAGGCTGAGTATATACATGTTTGTTTCAAAATAAACAAAATAACAAAGTGTAATGTCCAACTAGTTCGTATCCCTGTAATCCCATCGATCAGTCCATGGTCTACATAGACCTGCCTGATAGTTGTAAATAGGAGAACTTCTCCTCATCGTCATAAAAGTCTGCTCCACCTCGTAAGCCTCGCCATCATCTGCAGCTAAAACAAAGTCTAGTTGGTGTTTTAAAACACCATCCAAGAGTGGGAGTGAGTGATCAACTCAGTGGTACTATAAGGCAAAGGTTAACATATTATCAATTCAGTCAAGCAGTAATGATAAAGCAATACAACAATCATGTCCTAAGTACTCTTGTTAATGCAAGGATGATATGTGGTAATGATGCATGCCCTCGCCTACACTCCCTCAGCGACACCATCTCACAATCGCACATGCTACTCCCACTATGCCTTCATCGCCAAAGCACATGCAATGTGGTGCATGATCGTGTTAGCAAAGTAATTTATTAGGTATATTCATACAGCAGATTTGGGAAGCTAAGGTACCTCTCTTTATATCATTTACCCAAACGATGATCCATCTAGGGTCGTCAATCCTAGTTAATCACATACGATAGGCAAGTTACAGGGCAACATCACTCCTGATTTGAAAAGCAGTAGATAGGCAACTTCAGGTCGTTGCGGAAGGCTCGTCACCTCAACGTAGGCCTAGTTTATACTCGAAGTCACTACGGAAAGGCTCGTCACCTTAGGATAGGCTGACAGCTCGAATACAGTGTCCCATACACCACCATATTCGGCTCACGAGTTTGGTTTGCTCACAAGTCACTACGGGGAAGCTCATCACCCCAGCATAGGCTGATAGCTCGACCACAGTGTCCCATACACCACCATGCTCAGCTCATGAGTCTTAACAGATCGTGGTAGCATGATTGAAACAGGTTTGCATTGGTAAGTGGTACCTTAGATTCAAGCAGTAGCGTCCATACATGGTAAACACACATTAAGTCAATCGGGTTATTTGACAAGTTCGATTGGTACGAGCGCACGCTGAATTAATCGACATGGAGCACATAAGCACTCTACGTGGCCTAACCACTATCGACAATCTTCGTACGACTCGGTTTCATCGAACGTATCCAATGTGGCAAATCTACTTCGGCCACTCAACCGGGATCCATTACCGATTGCCTGGATTATGTAGCAGTCCCAATCATATTCAATGCAATAGACAGTCACATGTGATAATCATAACATCATTTAGCAAATAATTCAAATGCAATAATCATTTGAGCATGTATCAAACACATAAAGCATGTTATTATACATAGGATATTTTTATACATAAATCACATATGTAAAATTAAGGTTACGTGAAAGAATTTTATATACATAGATAAGGTAGTCGAGAATCCTATCTCAACACCCTTAGTAATTACAATTTAACAAAACAATTAGTCATTCAGACATTTTATCAAACACTTAGCCTACACATTTATACATACATGCCCTAACTTAGTTATAGCATATATTATAGCAAATCCTTTCGCAAAGTAGTTGTCATACATACAACAAACATGTATTCTAAATTAATAATCATGGCAAGTACAAATCATGATAGTAATTTCATTCAAACATTTCAACAAACACATGGAATGCATTATACATTCACTTAGTCCATACACATGTATAATCTATCGAATACCTCGTAACTAAGATCATATGATAGCAATCAAGTCAGACATAAATCATTAGCTGACATTAAAAGCTTTAAAAACTATAACTTAAACATTTATAGTCTGCACCTTTCGTCGGTACGCTCGTTACGAACTCAGTTCGTACACCACGCCTTTGTTTACGACACAGAGGCTACCTAAATCATGAATAGGTTACCTATTTCACCAATTCCTCTATTTGGATTACTAAAATGAGATTAGGGTTAAGATTTCTTACCCAAATTGAAGCTAGAATTGACAATGTAGTGACGGTGGGGTGGTGATTCAACACGAGGAGCAGTGGGAATGAATCACAGTAACGATCTCTTAAACTCTCTCTCTTCTCCTCACTATTTTCTCCTCTTTTCTCTCTTCTCTCTCCTAGGGTTAGGAAAATTCGTATGGAATGAGAGAGGGGTGAGTTAAGGTCCTAATATAAGCCCATAACTGGTCCAAATGGCCCCAGGGCCATGGTATACTTAGGTTATAGCCAAAAGGCGCCGGTTTCAGGCTAACGGAGCTCATCTGGAGGTCCATTGCTTGCATATGGTCTGGAGAAAGTTCCCTGACAATGGATCTAGGCCAGGTTATGATTTCGGTCTAATCAGATTAGTGGATCAACCATGGAGGACCTGTTTCAGTTCGACGGTCATCGTCACTCAATTAGCGCTAGAAGTATACCAATGGGTGTAGGGAAATTTTTCTAATCCAAGGGTGTAGTTGGGTTAGAATCTGAAGGTCTGAAATCTTAAATTTGGCCTTCAAGCGAATGGCCCAATTCACTTAAGTTTGAGTTCATTTTATAAAGATATTCACACTTCTCACACACTTCGCTCCACGTTAAAGTTGTACATTTTTGGATACTATTTGGATCGATTCCATCGATGGTTGTTAAGTCCAGTAAGGCGGTCATAACCTTATAGTTTCGTAGTCATTGGACTTTCGACGCGCCGTCCAAGTCCGATATGGAGTTTCAATGCGCTCCCAAGAGCAACTGGGTTTTGAGACTGATCCTAGGTTTTTAGAAAATGTTAAGTTAGTGATTCTAATAGTTTTGGGTCTTACAGTTCATATAGAAAGTGGTTCAACCTAATTTGTCAATTAATTTAGTTTAGTACTTAATTAATTTTTGTCTAATTTCTAAAGGATTCGGTCCTTAGTGATTTCTGCCCGAGGTGGTACTCGAGTATTTATATGAATTTTTCCAAGACGTTACATTGATACAAACTGAGCTCTAAGGACAACCTAACACCAAAAACCAAAGGCTTATGGCAAGACAACCTTACTAGAACGTTTGTAAGTATCAAAAACCCAAACCAATAAAGAAGCAAAAGAAATAAACTAAGTTATTACAACATTCATCACAAGTATATAAAGTAAATTACACCATTCACCACAAATGCATAAAGTAAATTACAACATTCACACACATACAAATTCAATCATTCACCCAAACTCCAGGAATTATAATGGTTCATTTGTGTGTACACCAACTATTTGAAAAACAGCCACACAAGTACTCCACTCCTAATATCCACTCCCTCGGGATATTAGCTTTCACTATAAAAAAGGTTATCCAAGGTTCACCTTCAAACCTTCATAATTGTGTCTTTAGATGGGCTTACACAATTACAAAAACCCCACACTCTGAGATTTTCTAGATTACCTTAAACAAAACCAAAATTGAGATTTTCCTAGCACAACCTCACAAACCACAAAAGATATACAAAGATTAAATGGTACTTATATGAAAATTCTCTTTCTGAAGAAGCCCGATAGAACCAATCTGATATAGACAAAGATGTTCAATGTCTAGTCTCACAAATGAAAGGTTCTAAATTTAAATGATTTTTAAATTAATTCAGCCTGGGCTAGCTTAATTTGATTTTGATCTCAAAAGATGGTAAAATCACAATTCCCTTCTTTAAAGAAATAGAGTTGAATAGAGATCATAAAATTAAATACGAAAAGCTCTTTAAGAGAATTTAAAATGACCACAATGTAGCTTAAGAAATGCAGGAACTTATCTCTCAAAGCGATGGTTTGATAGAGCTTGGAATGAATGAAAAACTCCGAGATTCGTCCTCTATTTATAGGTAAAAATATTATTTTCTCGACTGGTCTAAGGGCCGGTTCAACTGGTCAAAGGACCAACCAAATTTTAAAATTTCTGACACGATAAGATAAGGTCGTTACTTGACTAGTCGAGTGGCCTGCTCAACTGGTTGAGCAATGCACTCAACTGGTCGAGTGGGACCAAAAAACCTTGCTGGACTTTGAGTCGAGCTTACACGATCGGTCGAGCACTGTTCACTCGACTAGTCGAGCAATCTCCATGACTGGTTGAGGGTCCAATAGAAAATTCTAAAATTTTACAACAAATCTTGAACTAGATTAGGACTAGTCGAAGAAATGACCTATAAACTTATGAAATGACCCACATAGCATATGTAATGAATATGACCTAACCTATGGTGAATCTAGGGTCATCTATACCTTGTTTGTGAGTTTGAACAATTGAAACATCGTTCACTCTGCTAACTCATACACTTAAAATACTTGAAGCTTGTCTTCAAATCTTGAACTTTAGCTTGAATAAAGACTTGAGTTCTTGAGTCTTTAAAGTACTGAACTTGAAGATTAAACTTGAACTTGAGCCTTAAACTTGTACTTGTACTTGAGCTTGAAATCTTGAACTTCGACAATACTTCTTCAACTTGAATACATAGAGAAGTTCGACAAAGACTTGGACAACTTTAAAATGCATGAAGTTGATCTATTCATCTCATTAATACATGATACAGATTCTGAATGATTTGGCACAATAAAATTTGACAACACTAGGTGCTAGATTTACAATATAACATTTACAATCTCCCCCTTTGTCAAATTTGTGACAAAACCAAATAAAGAATCGTGCACCAGATATCAAATATAGAATCATGCACAATAAAAAAAAATTATGCACCAAATGTGCAACAATTACTCTCCCCCTCAATCCATTACTCCCCCTTAATCTAGGCGAGGTGATATGTAGAACCTGTATAAATCAAATACATGTCCAATCCAATATCTATATATATATATATACACACCATATTCTACATCCCCAATCATCATAAAGCATTAAAATCACTCCACAAAATCAATATTTTCTCTCCCTTTTTGTCACAATATGACAAAGGAAAGAAAAACAAGCTGATGATATAATCAAAGAGATATGAAAGTATAAGAAAGAAGAAAGTAAATAACATAAACATGTTCAGCAAAATATATTTAGGAATCATAAAGTCATGTTCACAAACAAAAATATAAGTCCAAACATTATCCAAGCACAAATAAAGATAATAGTTAATACATGCTCAAAATTATTTTATTTTAAAAAAAAAAGACTAATCAAAACCAGAAGATGGAGCAGGAATACATGAATCAATCTGATGTAATCCCTTATTAATGCACCTAAGGTATTTGTGCATATATTTGAATTGAGTCTCCTAGAAAACATGCAAACCTTCCACCTTTTCCTCTAAGGTTCTCAACCGCTCATCAAAATCAGTAGGTTGAAAGTCAATATCAGCCTCAGAAATAGATTTTAATTCATCAAATAAATCATTCATGTTTACATCATCAGGAAGTAAAGCATCTTCCTCTCCAGCTTTTTTAGCAGCTCCTATATCATCCCTATCAACTTGGTTGGGTACCAACCTCAGATTCATCTTGTTAATGTTGGAATTGTCGAACGGTAAATGGGAAATAGGAGCTTCTCCAACAGGCATAACCACGAGACTATGAATAGCTAGCGTGGTCATTAGATATGCAAAGGGAATATTACAATGGCCAGGATCAAGACAAAACTGAATTATGATATAACAAATAAGAGATGGAAGACATATTTAAACACCAGAAACAACTGAGTGAAGTATGCAAGTCATGAAAAAAGTTAATTCAATTTTGTTACCAGACCGAGGATACACATTAAAAATGAAAATATGATGAAGAATCTTGTATCTGGGTAAAATATTTTTAGAACTGCACGTAATACCAGAGTTTCATTCCGCATTCATGTTGCATAACACTCTAGTTAGCATACGTTTTTTTAGATTCAGAGGGTCTCGCAACTAACGTAAAGATAGGTATTCCTTCATCATTCATAGGAATATCCATCAAACTAGATATCAAGTGACGGTCTACATCAATTGGACCTTCCCTAGTTGTCACAGTAAAAGTTAAATTTTCAACAGAGAAGTCACTTATACAAGCAAACATGGCCTGAGCAATGGAGCGGTATGCAGGACCGCCCCAATTCAATATGTTGGCCCATCCTATAGCTTCAAGGAGGGGAACGATATTGAAAGGACTCAAATGATTGGAGTTAACAGTCCACTCAACAATTACATTGTAGAGACAAATATCCCATGCATACTCGGGGTCCTCTTCGGGTGGTCGAAGAGTACGCACCGTAATCGGTGAGAACCGGGAAGAAGAGGGACCACGAGAGGATTTCTTCTTGTATCTACTTTCCATTACACAATGCACAAAAGGAATACAAGAAAGGAATGGAGGGTTTCTCCCAAATCAGATTTTAAGCTAGAAAACCAAATAAACCACAAGAAAACTTGAAATAAACCTCAAAATCAAGAAAATAGAAGTGCAAAGATCCTAAATCCAAAAGAAAAATGGAAAAGATGCACTAACCAAGTAACAATCGAAGGTGTGTTTGACCGGTCGTGGAATGGCTTGTTGGAGAAGATAAGAGAAATGAAGAAAAAGTACTTTTAGCACATTTAAAACCTCCAAACCTGAGCTACTGGATCGATCCCGCCACAACTGGTCGAGTGTGTACTCGACTGGTCGTGCAACCTCAAAATTTTAAATTTTTCAGCATTTTATGTTTTTTTAAAATTCCAAACAAATAAAAACATGAAATATTGTACAAGCAAACATAATTAACTCAGATTCACATTACACATACCAATATTTAATTTCAATTTAGCAAACTTATTTCTGTCAAGTGGTTTTGTGAAAATGTCTACAAGTTGATTTTCAGTTTGAATGTAATCCAATGAAATAATCTTATCTTCCACTAATTCACGAATATAATGATATATAATGTCAATATGCTTAGTTCGCGAATGTTGTATTGGATTTTTAGAAATGTTGATTGTGTTAGAATTATTATAATACAGAACCATAGAATCTTGCACAAATCCGTAATCATTTAACATCCTCTTCATCCACATAAGCTGAGTGCATGCATTACCGACTGCAATATAATCAGCCGCAGCTGTGGAAAGCGATAAGGAACTCTATTTCTTACTATGTCACAAAACTAGACAGTTATCGACATAAAAACATCCACCGCTGGTAAACTTATGGTCATCAATATTACCAGCCCAATTAGCATCCGTATAACCGGCTAATTGAACATTAGTATCATGTAGATACCAAAGACTAATATTGGCCGAACTTGCGACATATCTCAAAATATGCTTAACAGCAATCAGGTGGGATTCTTTATGATCAGATTAATACCTAGCACAGATACCTACGCTGAATGCAATATCAGGTCAGCTCGCAGTTAAATATAATAAACTACCTATCATACTACAATACAACTTAAGATCTACATTTTTACCTATTGAATCCTTAGAGAGCTTAAGTGTTATACTCATAGGAGTATCGAAATTTTTACCGCTCTCGAATTTAAACTTTTTCACCAAGTTTAGAGCATACTTGGTTTGAAAAATAAATATCCCCTCTTCAAGCTGTTTCACTTGCAGATCTAAAAAATAATTCAGTTCTCCAACCATGCTCATTTCAAACTTGGACATCATCAAATCTGCAAACTCTACAGACATGTTAGAACAAGTAGATCCATAGATAATGTCATCAACATATATTTGTACTATCAATATGTGATCATTGTGTTTCTTTACAAATAGTGTCTTATCAACACTCCCCATTACAAGGTTATGACTCAGTAGAAACTTAGTCAATTTCTTGTACCATGCCCTGGGAGCTTGTTTTAATCCATAGAGTGCCTTTTTCAGGCGATAAATATGATCAGTATGTTTAGGGTCTTCAAAACCACTAGGTTGTTCTACATATACTTCCTCATGTAGATCACCGTTCAAGAAAGTACTCTTGACATCCATTTGATAGATTTTGGAATTTTTGTAACAAGCAATGGATATGAACAGTCTGATAGATTCAAGACAAGCTATTAGGGCAAAGGTTTCATCATAATTGATGCCGTTTATCTGAGTGTACACTTGTACAACCAGTCTAGCCTTGTTTCTTATAATGTTATCTAATTCATCAGACTTATTTTTAAAGATCCATTTAGTTCTAATAATATGTTTATCATTAGGTCTAAGAACTAAGTACCATATATCATTCCTTAGGAATTGATTAAGTTCATCTTGCATAGTCACTATCCAGTTTTTATCAGTAGACACTTCTTTTACGTTGGTTGGCTCAATCTGGGATGTCAAACACCCATAATTATAAATGTTTTCTAATTGTCTACGAGTGCGCACATCAATGAGAGGGTTCCCAAGAATTTGATCAGTTGGATGGTCTTTAAATAACCGTATTTCAGTGTAATTTTGACTAGATGAATAGTTTGGTTTATCAAATAAAGAGACTTCATCATCTTTTGAACTTGAGATAGATGTATTTAGGTATAAGGCCCGTATCGTAGCCCGTACCATTTCATAGGCTTCCGCGATTCTCCCGATCGAATTGTGGCAACCCGCAATCTATTATCGGCATTTGTGCGCAACCCTGAGTCGTATCCTGTATTTCAGAATCGGCTCAACCCGAGACTTGTACCCTAGCGACCGCACCGTCGCCGCATCTCGCGCGCCGAGGCGATACCCAGGCCAGGAGATGTGAGCCTACATTCAATTAAAGAAAACGTCGCGCATTTGCAATCCTAAGAGAATCTCTACAACATGTCTCATCAATCGAGTGCACATCAATCACCTAATGTCAAGTACAACCATCCCATCCCCTAAAGTCAACTCTCTCTCTTACAATCCATACATGTCAAGTACACCCATCACCCATCACTCACTCACCCATCCCTCTCTCTCTTTACATCCCATCCTCTCTCTCTCTCTCATTTCTTCATTTTCAAGCAAACCCCATGAAAATCCAACGTCCAAGGGAGAGGAGAAAGCTAGGTGTGGCCCACCTCCCTACCACCCAATCTCACGATCCAAAGATCATTTCCACCATTGAAATGCATCCCCCGGAGCTCTAGGATCTGTTGATGGAAGAAGAAATCCATGATCAAAGGTGGGTGACTTTATATTTACCTTTTTGTGATTTAAGGGCCCACATTAGTGGGACCCATCTTAATGTATGATTTGTATCAAGAGGGGCCCATAGTGGCGGGGCCCCTCCACTACTCCGATCCTTCTCTCTCTCTCTCTCTCTCTCACACACACACACACACACATTGTGATCCACCATGATGCATGTATGTTATCCAAGCCGTCCACCCAACGGGGGCCCGCACCGCTGCCACATCCAACGAGGCCCACCTGGCTGTCCATTGAGAACAGGCCTGGATGAAGGGAATAACAAATACCAGCTTTAATCCAAGCCTGGTGGGCCACACCCACGTGGGCCCACCTTGATGTATATATTATATATACCCACCGTCCATCTGCTAGATGGTGGAAACCACCTTAATGTATGTGGGATTTCCACACGTGGGACTGGGGCCCACCATGATGTGGTGCTATATCCAAACCATCCAAGGGACGGTGGCTCCCAGCAGCCCCTGTTACATCGCCAGCAAGTCTGGCCGATCATGAGGTTTGGGTTTAATCCCCACTGTTCATCGACGTGGGACCCACCATAATATATGTGGTTTATATCCATACTATCCATCCATTGTGGGACCCACCCTGCACGTGTGCACGTGTGGGGTGTGGGGCCTACCATGATGAATGTGTTGCGTCCTCACCGTCCAATCCTTGGACAGTGGGACGGTGGTATACCTCACACCTGCTATATATATAATAATATAATATTATATTATATATATGTATATATATGTGTGTGTGTATGTATGTGGTGGACCCCATGTGGGACCCACCTGTTGGACGAGTTGGTTGGTACTCACACCAGCTATATATTCATTGTACCACATCAGCAAGTTCTGTGGGTCCCACCTGTTTTGACATCAGCAGGTTCTGTGGGATCCCACCATGATGTTTTTATTCCATCCATACCATCCAGATGGTGCTGGTGGTACTAAACAGTGTTTGGACGATGCTGTCCAATGTTTGGACGGTGCTGGTTTACATGGAAAATGTTTAGACGGTGCCGATTTTACCTGGACAATGTTTGGACAGTGCTGATCATCAATAGTGCCATGTGCTCCATAGAATGATAGTGTACTGTGATACACATGTTACACCTACAACTATTGAAATAATTTTTGGTGTGGTCCAAGCCCACTTGAGGCCCATTGGTATGGCCTGAGGATGAGGCCCATTTGATGTATACAAGGCCTGTTGGTGCGGCCCATTGGTACGACCCACTTAATGTTTATGTGGCCCATTTGGTGAGGCCCATTATGATGTACTAAGGCCCATGGGTTGTGGCCCATTGAGATGTATTTTCGATCCATATGTCGTGACCCATTGTGATGTATATGCGCCCATGAGTGAGGCCCATAGTGATGTGTATTAGGCCCATTTAAGCAGCCCACAGTGATGTATATTAGGCCCATTTGAGTGGCCCATAGTGATGTGTGTTAGGCCCATTTGAGCGGCCCATAGCGATGTGTATTAGGCCCATGTGATGTGGCCCATAGCGATGTGTATTAGGCCCATGTGATGCGGCCCATAGCGATGTGTATTAGGTCCATTTGAGCAGCCCATAGTGATGTGTATTAGGCCCATTTGAGCGGCCCATAGTGATATGTGTTAGGCCCATTTGAGCGGCCCATAGTGATGCGTATTATGCCCATAGTGATGTGTATTAGGCCCATTTGAGCGGCCCATCATGATGCGTTTTAGGCCCTTAAAAGAGGCCCATGGTGATGTATATGGGGCCATTATGTGAGGCCATAAGCCCACTACATGTTTGGCCCTATGAAGGCCATTCCTTAAGAGTAATGTTGATTAAATGTCCACATTGATGGGCAATGATGGTTAAATGTCCACATTATGACCTTCCCTTAGGCCTTATTAGGCCCATTCTTATTGAGACCGATTCTAATTGTCGAGGCCGATTCTAATTCTAATTGTTAAGGCCGATTCTGATTCTAATTGTCGAAGCCGATTATCGAGTCAGATTCTAATTGTCGAGGCCGATTCTAATTATTGAGGCCAATTCCGATACCGATTATCGAGGCCGATTCCGATTGTCGAGGTCGATTCTAATTGTCCAGGCCGATTTTGATTGTCGAGGCCAATTATCGAGGTCGATTCCGATTGTAGAGGCCGATTATTAAGGCCGATTTCGATTCCAATTGTTGTGGCCGATTCTGATTCTGATTTCGATTGTCGAGGCCGATTTTGATTCTGATTATCGAGGCCGATTCCGATTGTCGAGGCTGATTGTTGAAGCCGGATATCGAGGTCAATTGTCGAGGCCCAATGTGATGTATATGCGGTCCGTATTTGAGGCCCATTGTGATGTGCATTTAGCCCATATTTGAGGCCCAATGTGATGTATATGCGACCCATATTTGAGGCCCGTTGTGATGTGTATTCAGTCCGTCTTTAAGGCCCAATGTGATTTATATGAGGCCCATTGTGATGCATTTAAGGGCCAGGCAATAGAGCCCGTTGTGATGTATGTTAGGCCCATGTGAAATGCCCATTGTGACGTGTATTAAGCTCTTGAGTGAGGCCCATGGTGTTGTATATTTGGCCCTTGTGTGAGGTCATGGGTCCACTATATGTTAGGCTCTATGTGGGCTATTCCTTGGGGGCAATGTTGGTTAAATATCCACATTGTCGAGGTTGATTGTCGATGCTGGTTATTGATACCGATTATAAGTATGTGACAGCATAGCATTATGATACATGCCCATATGCATCATCTACATGTTTATTATGAGATATGATTGACCATTGCATATGTCATAGTGACGGTTGTTTATAGGACTCCCTGATAGGCAGAGTTGCCTTACATGAGCGCGTGGTACGCGCAGGTTTGATGCATGACTGGATGGTATGACTCATGCATCTCACATTTTGTGAAATGACTACCGTACGCCTTAGCGACAACAGGGCCGTAGCCTCCACAGGCATATCATGGATGGCCAGATGGGACACCAAAAATCTATTATACATGGGGTGTTATAGATATCCCTGGGTGAAAGTCCTAGAACCCTCTTGGTTCTAAAGGTAGCTCCAACGTCTAGATTGAGTGGATGCATAAGCACATGAGGGCTGTATACTGTTAGGCCGCGTCTCCCACTATGTCGTGGTCAGTTGGAAGGGGGTACGGCCTTACCTGCCCGAGAGGAGGGGGTAATGCTAGGCTGAGTCTGACCAGCTTGAGGAACGGGTCCGCTATCGACAAGTCAGGCCTAATATTTTCAGGCACATAGTGAGGTCTCTTCCACCCACCTTGTTGCGCGCGATGGGGCGACAATCTGGTTTGGAGTGTAATAGACCCCGGTGATTCCCCAGAGAGGAACCGTACTGATATGTGGTCTTATTGAGCAGGAATTGTATACTCATTCATTCATTCATTCATTATCCACTTGGGCTAGTTGTGCGCAACTATTTATTACGTGTACCTTCGCATGGCTAGGATTTCGGTTGGGCGCGCGACTAACCTGAGATCAGGATTTTACCACTTTGAGTCTGATTATCCAAATTTAGATATGGGTCTAATTTGAATAAAAGTCCCTTGTGCTGGACCCCGTAGCCTGCGATACTACGTAATATCATCCCGACCTTACACTACAGCTTGGTCATTTCATTCGCATCGCATATTACATCCGCAGGCATATGGCATTTTGGGTTGTTATGTTTTTTATACTTATATGGCCTAGACGGACTTAGTAGGATTTACATATTACATTGTACTCTCGACATCTGATATTTGGCTTTCTATGACTCCTCATTTGTATAGCTAATCTGTATTACGTACTCTGATATTGTATAACTCATGAACTTGTCAGTATTTTCGCTTACTCTGTTATCGTATGATTCCTGATCTTGTCAATATTTTCGATGTTGTATGATTATGGCATTGTATTGAATACTTGGCACTTATCTTGTGCACACACTTACACCACCCTCTAAGCTTTCTATAAGCTTATGTATGATAGATGTGTGCAAGTGATGTTAGGTTGCAGAAGCATTGAGCTTGGAGCGTGCAACGGTCTTCTGGGGCTTTGATTTTCGACATATGTATTTCCCTTTCAGCATTGTATTCAAATGTTTATATTAATGGATATGTGATGATGATGTTGCCTTTGTGATTTGGGTAAACTTGTGGTTATGCTTATTACGAGTTAAATGTGCATTAGAAAATCCTTCTTATAGGATCCCAGAATCGGAATCTAGCGTATGGACGTTAGGAGCCGAGAATGGGGTACTACGGAGGCTGTCGGCACCGGATTCGGCAATCGAGAATTTTGTGAGCCCAGTTTTCGAGTTTGGGGCATGACATCAGGTGATCATCTATAACCACATTAATAGATTCCTGAATTACACTGGTCCTCTTATTGAGAACACGATACGCTCTACAATTTAGCGCATATCCTAGAAAAATACCCTCGTCACTTTTAGTGTCGAATTTACCCGAATTTTTTCAGTCACGTAGAATATAACATTTGCTGCCAAAAACTCGAAAGTATTTGACTGTTGGCTTCTTATCGAACCACAGTTCATTTGCAGTCTTATTATTTGACTTTCTAGTATAAACACGGTTAATAATATAACAAGCTATGTTCACTATTTTGGCCCAAAGATTTTTAGGAAGTTTCATCCTGTTTAACATTACATTAGCCATTTCTTGAAGCACACGATTTTTCTTTTAACAACCCTATTCTGTTAAGGTGTCTTAAGAGTAGAAAATTCATGTGATATACTATGATCACTATAGAACTTCTCAAAACTGCTATTATCAAATTCAGAACCATGATCATTACGAATTTTAGAGATATGTGATTCCTTCTCAATTTGGATATGCTTGAGTACCTTTTTCACTTTATCGAGAGTTTCAGATTTCTCTCTCATAAAAACTACCTATGCATACATGGTAAAGTCATCTACTATTACCAGAATTTATTTCTTACCGCCTCGATTCTCCGTTCTAGTAGGTCCAACGAGATCCATGTGAAGGAGTTCAAGGGGTTTGGATGTGGCACTGGAGTTCACTTTCTTGTGAGCACTCCTAGTTTGTTTTCCAATCTAACATTCACCACAAATTTTATCTATTTTCTTTAACTTGGGTAGACCTCTTATTACTTCACCTTTGCTTAGTCTATAAATATTACTGCAGTGTATATGTCCTAGGCATTTATGTCATAGATCGGTCCCATTGGTTTGGACCATGTAACACGATAACTTAGACGAGCTTGAATCACTGACTATATAGCAGTTCTCAGATGTTCTACGACCAGTTAATATCATAGAACCATTTTCATTAAAAATCTCACACCCTTAGTTGGTGAATTTAATGCTACTTAAGAGATTATGCATAAGGCCCTCTACAAACAAAACATTCTCAAATGGAGGAAGATTAAAGAATTGAACCGTACCGTGGCCAACAATTCTGCAGTTGCTACCATCACCAAATGTGACTGAGCCATCAGTCATATCTTTAAGATTGGTGAACAAATCTTTGTCACTTGTCATGTGTCTAAAACAACCACTGTCTAAGTACCACTTTGATTAACTTAAAGCCATGAAAGTGGTGTGGGCAACCTGATAAACAACCTTAGGGACCTATTTCATTACTGTTTTGGGTTTTGCAACATAGTTGTTTTTTTATGCTTGTAGTTATTATATATTCTACCATTTGAGTTAGATTTTAGAAGCTCCTTGAGTAAATCTATAATTTTCTCAGCTAAGGGGTTATGATTTTGATTTCTATAATTGATATGGTTACTTTTAGGTTTCATAGCCTGAAAAGTTTTAGGATTTTTAAAACTATTTTGATTCAGACTTTTTCCCTTTGAGTTAGAGGACTCTCCTTTAAAAAACTTAAGTAAAGTGGATTTACTTTTAGGAGGTGTATTCTTATCATAGCCCAGACCAGATCTATCGCCACATTTCCTTGATCCAGTTAGCAATCTTTCTAGTTTAGGATCACCCTAAGCATACCTCCAAGTATCCTTCAAACTCAAGAGAGAAGAGGCTTCTAGTTTTACTTTTTCATTTTCTGATTTAAGGTTTTCAACTTGGGATGTTTTGAAATCTAAATCATACTTCGCTTTTGCAAAACAATCAGAAAAATACGATTTCTCTAAAACTAAGTTATCAAAATATTCTTTTAACTTCAAAAATTTTTCTTTTTGAAGTTTTAGTTTTACAGCTATCTTGTAACTTTACCTGTATAGGGCATTATAGGCATCTTGTAAATCATCATTATTTTCAGGGTCGCTTCTTAGATTTTCATCATAAGTTGAATTACAACTGTCTGAGGAAGTAACTCTGGCTAGAGTTATTAAGGCATTGACCTCATTAGTAGATTCGAGTTCAGAATCATCAGACTCAGAAGAAGCTTCAGAGCACGATGACTCATCCCATGTGGCCAACATACCTTTCTTCTTAGGTTTGTCCCTCTTTGGACATTTATTTGCTAAATACCCGTATTCATGGTAGTTAAAGCATTAGTTGTCTTTAATAGATTTCTAATTTTTAGATCTGGTCCTTTTCTTTTCAGAAGGTTTTTCAAAATCTACCCTCTTTTTGCTTTTGAAAACTTTTTAAAATTTCTTGGCTAATAGTGTCATATCATCTTCAGAATTTTCATAATCAGAATTACTAGCTTTATCATAAGAAATATTTTTAGAAGACTTAAGAACTATGGACTTACCTTTAGGAGCTTTAAAATTTAACTCATAGGTTTGTAAAGAACCAACAAGCTCTTCAACCCTCATATTATCCGTATCATGAAGTTCCTGAATGGTAGTGACTTTAGAATTGAACCTATCAGGCATTGAGCGTAATATCTTTGCATAGACTTTACTTTCTGAGATACAATCACCAAAACCCTACATAAAGTTGACTATGTCATTTAACTTAGTATAGAAGTCCATGAAAGTTTCACTTTCTTCCATATGTATCTCCTCAAACCGAGTGGTGAGGATTTGAAGTTTAGATTTCTTGACTATAGTCGTACTCTCATGTGCATTTCTAGAATGTCTCAAGCTTGCTTTGCAGTATCACAAGATATAATTCTTTTGAATTCATCCAGTAATAGTGCGCAAGTGATTGGATTTAAAGCCTTTGCATTGGCACTACTCTCATTTTTCTGAAGTGTGGTCCATGAAAAATAAGGTGTAACGTTAACAGATTTAGTTCCATCAGTGCCTAGAACTTCAGTTGTGGGTGGGTTCCATCTAGTCACTGTGGTTTGCTACACACTCTCATTTATAAACCTTAAAAAGATCCTCATTCTAGCTTTCCAATAGGCATAATTGGAGCTATCAAAAGGTGGAGGCCTAGTAATCGAGAGGCTATCAAAATTTGACATCTTATAAGCTCAGATCGGTTAGCTCAGGAAATGAATCCAAATAATAAAAATGAGCTATTAGGCTCTGATACCACTTGAAAATGCTGAACTTAAAGTCCTGGAGGGGGGGTGAATAGGACTATGCCAAAATAAAAAATAAATGTGAAATATAAAGATAGATAGCACAATCAAATAATAAAATAGCACAAGTTAATAGCAACCTCAAATGTACCAGTCTTAAGAGGTTGATACAAACTGAGTTTTAAGGACAACCTAACACCAAAAACCAATGGCTTATGGTAGGACAACCTTACTAGAACGTATGTAAGTATCAAAAACTCAAACCAATAAAGAGGTAAAAGAAATAAACTAAGTTATTACAACATTCACCACAAGTGCATAAAGTAAATTACACCATTCACCACAAATGCATAAAGTAAATTACAACATTCACACACATAAACAAATCCAACCATCCACCCCAACTCTAGGAATTATAGTGGCTGGTTTATGTGTACACCAACTGTTTAAGAAACAGCCACACAACTACTCCACTCCTAATATCCACTCCCTCGGGATATTAGCTTTCACTATGAAAAAGGTTTTCCAAGGTTCATCTTAAAACCTTCACAATTGTGTCTTTAGAGAGCTTATACAATTACAAGAACCCCACACTCTCAGATTTTCTGGATTACCTTAGACAAAATCAAAAATAAGATTTTCCTGGCACAACCTCACAAACACTAAAAGATATATAAATATTAAATGGTACTTATCTAAAAATTCTCCTTCTAAAGAAGCCCGATAGAACTAATCCGATATAGACGAAGATGTTCAATGTCCAGTCTTACAAATGAAAGGTTCTAAATCTAAATGATTTTTAGATTAATTCAGCCTGGGCTAGCTTTACTTGATTTTGATTTCAAAAGAGGGTAAAATCGCAATTCCCTTCTTTAAAGAAATAGAGTTGAATAGAGATCACAAAATCAAATGCAAAAAGCTATTTAAGAGAATTTAAAATGAACACAATATAGCTTAAGAAATGCAGGAACTTATCTCTAAGAGTGATGGTTTGATGTAGCTTGGAATAAATGAAAAACTCTGAGATTCTTTCTCTATTTATAAGTGAAAATATTATTCTCTCGACTGGTCGAAGGACCAACCAAATTTCAAAATTTCAGGCACGATAAGATAAGGTCGTTACTCGACTGGTCAAGTGGCTTGCTCAACTGGTCGGGTGGCCTGATCGACTAGTTGAGTAATGCACTCGACTGGTCGAGTGGGACCAAAAAACCTTGCTAGACTTTGAGTCAAGCTTGTACGACTGGTCGAGCACCGTTCACTCGACTGGTTGAGGGTCCAACAGAAAATTTTGAAAATTTGCAATAAATCTTGGACTGGTCGAAAAACTCTTGGACTGGTCAAGCCAGAACTTGGACTAGTCGAACAAAGACTAGGACTAGTTGAGAAAATGACCTATAAACTTATGAAATGACCCACATAATATATGCAATGAATATGACCTAACCCATGGTCAATCTAGGGTCATCCATACCTTATTTGTGAGTTTGAACAATTGAAACATCGTTCGCTCTGCTAACTCATACACTTAAAATACTCGAAGCTTGTCTTCAAATCTTGAACTTGAGCTTGAATAAAGACTTGAGTTCTTAAGTCTTTAAAGTATTGAACTTGAAGATTAAACTTGAACCTGAGCCTTGAACTTGTACTTGTACTAGAGCTTGAAATGTTGAACTTCGACAATGCTTCTTCAACTTGAATACATAGAGAAGTTCGACGAAAACTTAGACAACTTTAAAATGCACGAAGTTGATCTATTCATCTCATCAATACATGATACGGATTCTGAATGATTTGGCACAACAAAATTTGACAACACTGGGTGCTAGATTTACAATATATCATTTACAACAATGATGTATAGTGGCTCAGTTAAATCCTTATTTCACTCCGGATGACGAACTTAAACTCAAATTTTCAAATTTCACTATCTTAATGGTTTTCTATAGGTTTACCATTAACCTTTATAATGATTTTCTATTAGTTCACTACTAACCTTTATAATGATTTTCTATAGGTTAACCACTAACATTTGTGGTCTTACACAAGGACCTATGTATACTCCTGTCGAAGGCTTACACAGAGACTTACAAATGTTTTCTATAAGCTTACCAATAACCTTTACACACACACACACACACCCGTAGGTGGCTCACATAGAGACTTAATTGAGTTTGGATTACAAACTCTATACTTAAATTTACACAAGACTTAAGTATACAATAAACTCAAAAATAACTCTTACGAGTTGGATGAGCCTCGTTGATAGTGCCTTTGTCAATATGCTTCTTCACACTTGAATTAACTTCTCTTCAGCTCCCCCGATCTTTAAAGTGGATCTTCAACTCCAACGATCAACTACCTTGCAATGATCTTCCAATCAAGAGTGCTAAGGTAATAGGATGGTGGTAGAATCTCCTACAACTAATGGGATAGTTGGTCCGTAATGGGTATTCACTTAGATGGGCATTCTAGAGGATGATAGACAAAGAATTTACCTATTAGGATTAGTGTTTACCCTCTAAAGAATGCAGGAGAATATGTACATCTTCAATGTGAGATTAGAATGCTCATATAGAGTAATAAATCACAAGGAAGATGACATGAACTCTTTAGTTTAGATTCTAAATGAAGTGAAAAGGTGTTGTATACCTAGGGCCTCCTAAACCATGAAAAAACCATCTAATTTTCTAAGGTCCAAGTGTCAAATTTATAATAAAAGGGCCCTAATGGATCTATAATGGCTAGTTGTTTGGTCGAACCTAAGAAAGTTCAGTTCGATCGAAAATAGCCAGTTAGAGTCTAGTCAGTTGCTAGATAGAATTCGGCCATTTTGATCAAACCAAATTAAGGCGAAAGTTCACCAGGTTGGACAAAAAATTGTTGAATTTCCTTATTGCTTGTTGGAATGTTTTAGTCATTTTTGGTTGGACCGAAGATAGTTCAAGTCGAACAGAAAATCCTAGGAATACCTCTAAAGCCTAGATGAACTTGTTCAAATTAATTTGTAAGGTTTGGATGATCTAAACAATTATTTTCCTATTAAGGGAAGGATTATATAGAGGTCAGTTATTTTGGAATTAAAGGGGTCTGGGGCTAGTTTCACCAATGCACTTTAATTTACCGATGTCTTCATGCCTTATGTTGCAAGTGCTCAAGTCTTTGGTTGTCTTCATCTTCCAATGGGGGCTCAACCAACTTACACCAAGAAGGCCAACTACGAGTCAACCTCCTATACAACAATGATGAAGGACGATGTATGGACAAAGGGAACTCAGTAGTCAGTCTAAACCATCATCCAGACACAAGAATGGATGGCAAGGGTCACGTGGTAATCCGAGCAATCATGACCTCAGAATCAAAAGCCACCTGCGTACTACTCCAAAGAAATGGATCGAGACGCGGCATAAACAATCGACTAGACTTAGAATGGTCCGGCCGACAGAGGCATTCACCAACTGATGGACTATTGTTACCCATCACAAATTCCCACGACTCCCTCAAGGCCTGGTGCATACTCAAAAACATCGACTTCAATGGCAAAGAGCAACAACCAGAGTTCTTGTTATTATCAGGCGTAAAAATCCGCATATAGTCAAAGAAAGGCTTGGGCCGCCATTCACATGTACCCATCCTCTCAGACAATCTCCCCTGAAGAATGACCTAACAAACTGTTGCACTAATCACAGATGGCTTGTTAGAGACAACGAGCCATTCCAGGGGTCACCAAGAGCAAAAGACTTCATGCAAGGGGTTAACCTAGGGACGACAAGACTCGTGCAGGGGGGAACTCTCGTGATAACAATTACGCTTGGGACCATCCCTCCCCTTACATTTACCTACAACATGATATTCATCCTACCAATGAAATTCCAAGCACAACCAGGCCAACCTGACCAGATGCCTAGAGACATCATGGATGAAAGTGAAGCCTTGGTGACATTTGATGTAGAGACCAATGCACTAGTCGAGGATCGGGAATGCTCTAAAGATGGTGATGAGAGGGAACATGACGAAGTCAGTCACTCAATGATTAGAAATGAAGACCCAATCACTAGGGAGGACAACATGGATCAAGAATCAATTTATATCGACAATTCAAGAGTCATTGAGAAGGTGATCTTTATGAGACTGCCATATGCACTCACCAAGCACCTCAAACCTTTTTATATGACCACACACATGGATAGATATCCCATGTCCTGCATCATGGTCAACAACGGGGATGTAATCAACATCGTGTCAATGACGGCAGTTAGGAAACTACACAAGACGGATAAGGACTTGTTGCCTACCAAGATTACAGTCTCAGGATTTGCAATTGTGGTTACCAACATGAAAGAGATACTTGGTGTTGATTTGCAAGTCAGGACTTGGAGAGTCCTGGCAGCATTTTTCATCATCGAGCCAAATATTGACTACATCGCACTCCTTGGGAGAGATTGGATCCACTCCAACAAGTGTGTTCCCTCATCAATGCATCAATCTTTGATATTGTGGGGTGGACCCAAAGCATAAATCATGTGGGCCGAAAAATAACCATACACCATAAATTCGAATGTGACTAAAGCGAAGTTCTATAACGAAAGGTTTGGTTCATTACGTTTAATTAGTTGGGATAAGAATGGTTGACCATCTAGGGTAACAGCCACATTCGAACCTTCGTAAGATCTCGATGCACTCATTTCAATTAGCCTAGTTAGGTGGTGAGATTCCTTCACTGCAAATTTTGAACTACTTGAAACTAAGATCGGATTAGATGTCAATGTCCATAACGTGATAACTTTATTATACACTTTGGTCAATTCCTACACCCTTTCAGAATTGGCCCCACCAACCAGTTATTACCGTATTAGAGGGTCAATCTACGGAGCCAACTATTGCCGCGTTGGAAGAAACTTCAAATGCATATAGGGAGCCAAAAGTGATTACTCTATATCGACGATAACCTCAATATTTCATCAAGGAGATCCTTTGATGGATTTCAGGGTAAAGAGGCCACAATCATGACCATAATTAGTAGGCTTGAGAAATATCTCGGTACTACTGAAGACCAGGATGGCTCCCATGTTCACATTATTGAGTGTATAATGAAAGAAGACATTGTAGCAGATGATGAAATAGCCTTCCACGAACTCGAGCCGGCACTACCCAAGATGGACGATGTTAAAGTTGACGTCCAAGATGCCTTGATTGAGGTGAATCTTGGGACAAAAGACAACTCATGCCCTATGTTCATCAGTGCATGGTTGGATCTGTATGCACAAATGGAGACTATGCAAATTATTTCACTTGGGACCATCATGGAATGCCCAGGTTAGATCGAGCAATAGTTGAACACCACCTCTTGATCAAGGAAGGATTCAAGTCATTTAAGCAATCAATGAGAAGGATGAACCCCTGAGATTACCCTTAAGATCAAAGAAGAAATATAAAGGTTGTTAAAGGTTGTGTTCATAAAGGCGATCCAATACGCTGACTGGATTTCTAATAGTCCCCATCATCAAGAAAAATGGGAAGTTGAGGTTGTGCATCAGCTTCAGGAATCTAAATCTAGCAACCCCAAAAGATAAATACCACCTACCCATGGTGGATCAGTTGATTGACAGGGCCACAAGACATCAAATCATATCCTTTATGAATGGCCATTCTGATTATAACTAAATTTTCATCGTAGAAGAAGACGTTGTGAAGACAACTTTCTGATGCCTAGGAGCGATTGGGACCTATTGTTGGGTCGCGATGCCCTTCGGCTCAGAAACGCAGGTGCAACCTATTAGAGAGTAATGAATGTCATCTTCCACAACATGATCAACATGATTATGGAGGTATATATTGATGACATCATGGTTAAATTAATAGATCTTGGCAAATACTTTGCTGATTTAAGAAGATCTTTCAAATGCATGAGGAGACACAAGCTGAAGATGAACCCTCTGAAGTGTGTGTTCGGAGTATCAACTGGGAACTTTTTAGGGTTTCTCATTCATCAATGGGGTATCGAGGTTAATCAAATCAAAGTTCGAGTGATCCTAGAAGTAGCCCAACCTAAAAATATGAAGGAATTATGGAAGTTCATCAGTCATGTTAATTTTTTACGGTGATTCATTTCAAATTCTATAGGGAAGATTAGCTCTTTCTCACCACTAATCAAACTAAAAGTTGGCCAAGAATTCGTTTGGACACCAGAGCATCAGGCTGGTTTCAACCAATTGAAGGAAATATCCAACAAAACCTCCCATGTTGATTCCCCTCAGAAAAGATAAGTCGTTTCTTCTGTATATATCAACTAGAGTCGAATCTATTCGAGTGTTGCTCATACGAGAAAATGATGATAGAAAGGAGAAGGTTATCTATTACATCTCTAGAATTCTCTTTCAAATACATGCTTGCATGACCAATCTTGCGAGGAAGGATCGGGAAATGGATTCTAGCTTTATCATAATTCTCTTTCACCTATGTGTCCCAAAAGGCGATAAATGGTCAGCCATTGGCAGATTTCTTGGCTGATCACCCCAGAAAAGTAGAAAACCATATCACAACAAAGGAGGTAGGTATTCACATCATCAATCTTGTTCCATGGAAATTATATTTGATGGGTCCTGCACAGAGAATTCCTCTGAAGAAGGAATCATCATAATCTCTCCTAAAGGAACGAGAGAGTATTATTCTTTCCAATTGAATTTTGATTGTGCCAACAACCAAGGTAAATATGAGGCATTAATAATTGGCCTAGAGATTTGAAGAGAGATGGGGGCAAAACGTATTGAGGTTATAGGTGATTCTCAAGTGGTCCTAAGTCAGCTCGCAGGAAAGTATAGATGTCACACCCCAAATTCGGTTTCCAACGCCCATTTGTCGTAATCTGAATTTGGAGTTGACAACCTCCGTGGTACCCCGGTTTCAATACCTAGCACCCATACGCCAAGTTCTAGAAACAGGATCCCACAAGGAGGATTTTCAAGGTTTTATATATATATATATATATATATATATTCAAGTGGCCACCTGAAGGCTTATGCAAACCAATGTCCTAAATCTTTACAAATACAGGAAAGGACAAATTCAAAATGAATGAAAAGAAATTCCAACTGCGGGAGGATGCCAACTACTAGAATATACATGCTATGACTAACTAGAAAATGATTAATTAGAATAAGATGAGAATTGAAATTGGCTTCCACTAGGGAGAGAATGTTGTGATTGACTGAAATGTAAGTGCTGAAAATAAGACTAGCTCCCGTTAAGGGGAGGATGCCGAACTTAATTAGAATGTGAGGGCTGGATCTGAGGTTGGCTCCTGCTAGGGAGAGTTAGTTGAAATGGATTGGTTGTATACAAAGTCGAGTTTTGGGCCGACAAACTAACCAAAGCACTTAGTGGTTGTGCCGGCATGCTTTAGAATGATGGGGTGGCCCTGCTTTAGAGGAGACAGGTCACGAGTTTTTCCAACCTTTGTAGGCTGTGAGCTACTTTAAATATGAAGGGAGAAGCTGCAGGTGTCACAGTTGGGTGGTTGGGTGCCTTTGGAGATCCAAGAACACCTCCTTGGATCACCATGATTGCCTGCGCGTATGCCCGAATAATGCTTTAGTATGTGTGCGTTGGCTTTGTGGGGCAGCGAACCCGCATATGATTTTTTTAGGTGCAATGGTTGTATAATGGCTATTGCCTTCTGTTGATCGATTCATTGCATGCTAAATTTTTTATTTTTTATTTTCGCTTTCTTTGGTTGTTTTGCTTTCTTTTTTTCTAATTTTTTTTTCTTTTGAACAGTTTAAACTGGAATAAAAGAATGTCCAAGCAGGAAAGTAAATGGACCAGTGTAAATTGGAATGCACGTGTAAAAAGTAAATTAACTAGTATGTACTAAAAATGCAATAAAGTAAATGGACTGGTGGAAACTGGAATGAAGGATGCTTGTGAGAAAGCAAATAAACCAATTGTACTGGAATGTAAGATGTAGGTAGGAAAGTAAATGGACCAATGTATAATGGTATGTTAGTACGTTAGTTAGTTAGCAAGTACCAATATTCATTGAAATGTCAATTAGTTTGGTAGGAAAGTAAAAGGGATTGGTATTTACTGGAATGCGGAAAGTAAAAGCGTCGAAATTGTGGAATCCCAAAAAAGTTGTAAGATCCCGTGTTTCGAGTCAGGCCTTGACTAGTGGCTAGCTATCTCCAATGGAGTCGTCATTTTATGAATGCCCTCCCGTGTGTGAAGATGATGTGAAATGATGCTCACTTTCTTGGCTTATTCCGTTTGTCAGTTCTAGTTTTGGTTTGATTTAAATGTGGGATTGACTCAAATATAAATGTGTGTTTGACTTTGTAACGTCTCAATTTACAGGTATCCAATCACACGCACACCTAGACATATACATCAACCTCATGAGGAATATAGTGAGATATTAAATATAATGTGTAAGACCTGTATCCTACCCTATACTGTTCCGACGACTCTCGCAATCCTTCGCGTTGAATTCCAGCAACCTGCGACGTATAATCGATGTTTGCGCATGACCCTAAGTTGTATCCTGTAGATTTAAGCCGGCTTAATCCGAGACTTGTATCATTGCGACCGCACCGTCGCCGCGGTTCCAACGCCACGTCTTGCGCACCGATGCGATACCCTGGTCGGAAGATGTGGGCCGGCGTTTATTTCGAAGAAACGTCGTGCTTTTGTGATCCCAAGAGAATCTCTACAACATGTCTCATCAATCAATCACTCCATCAATCAATCACATCATATCATGTCAAGTACAAGAGCAACCCATGCTTCCTTTCTCCACAAGTCAAGCAAATCCCAAAGTCAACCAATCACTCACCTCACCCATCACTCACCTCACATCCATCACTCTCTCTCCTTACATCTCATCTCTCCCTCTCTTTCCGTTCTCATTTTCCAAGCAAAAGAGTGGACGTCCATGGTTTTCCAAGAGAGGAAGTGCATGTGTGTGGCCCACCTTCCCATTCCAAAACCTATCATCCTAGCCATTCAAACCTCATCTTCTACCATCAAAGTGAGGCACAAGGAGGTCGGCTTTCCAACGGACCGAGAAGATCAAACGGTGGGTGCTTCAATAGGCTAGTTTTCATGTTTTTATGATGGGCCAAGTGAGGCCTACCGATCAATGGTATGGATCTCACTTTGGACCCTAAGATGTAGCTGATGGCCCACCTTGATCTTCATGATCATTCCATGATGGGGCCATTCTCCATGGACCCCATCATGATGTTTATTTTCTAACTTGAAAAGGGGTCATCTAGACCTTCTATTTTGGTGGAGAAAGGATCTCCATCGTTGATTTTGATCGATGGGCCCATATGAAATGGGACCCACTTGATATATGTTTTAAATCATGCAAGGGAGGGCCCATAATGTCGAGGTCCCTCCATCTCACGTGCTTCCCACCTTTTCTTTCTCTCTCCCTCTCTCTCTTTCATTTTATTTCCCATTGTGTGTGATGATGTGGCCGTGTGGCCCATCCGGATGGACCCCATCATGAAGCATGTATTTTTTTTCCAAGTCACTTATAGGTGGGGCCCACTTTATGTATATGTTGTATTCACACCACTCACCATTTGGCGGCCCACCTAAGCAGGGCCCACCTCAATGCACATGTTATGTCCAGACGTCCAGGGACGTCCCTGGACGTCAACTGAAAACACAAATATGAGCTTGGTTCATAAGCTTAGGAAGGGGCCTGTCCATGTAGGCCCCACCTTGATGTGTGGGACTAATCCACACCGTCCACACCACTGGACGGTGGGACCCCGCTGATGTAAGTGCTCCTCCACACTGTCCACATCACTGGACGGTGGGACCCACCATGATGCATGTGTTGCATCCGAGCCGTCCAACCCTTTTGAAAGCCCATTTTAAGGCTTGAGACTAAAAATAGGACAGATCTATAGTTCAAGTGGACCCCACCTTTGTATATGTATGGGGCCCGTCTTGATTTATTTGTGGCCCTTCATTGAGGCCCACCTTGGTATATGTATGAGGCCCATTTTGGGTTTATTTGTAGCCGTCCATTGAGGCCCACCTTGGTATATGTATGAGGCCCAATTTGGTTTATTTGTGGCCGTCCATTGAGGCCCACCTAGGTATATGTATGAGGCCCATTTTGGGTTTATTTGTAGTCGTCCATTGAGGCCCACCTTGGTATATGTATGAGGCCCAATTTGGTTTATTTGTGGTCGTCCATTGAGGCCTACCTTGGTATATGTATGAGGCCCATTTTGGTTTATTTGTGGCCGTCCATTGAGGCCCACCTTGGTATGTGGATGAGGCCCATCTTAATTTAATTGTGGTCGTCCATTGAGGCCCATATGATATGCATATGGCCTATGTGATTAGGCCCATTTTGATGTATTCTAAGGCCCTTCTTGATGTAGTTATGGCCCATTCATTGGGGCCCACCTTTGATATGTATGAGCCCATCTGTGAGGCCCACCTTGATGTACATGAGGCCCATTATGATGTGTATTAGGCCCTTATCGCGTGGCCCATTCGATGTATTCGAGACTCAGATACGTGGCCCATTTGATGCATACAAGACTCATGTGTAGGGCCCACCTATTATGTATTTGAGGCCCATAGGTTGTGGCCCATTATGATGTATTTGAGGCCGATGGGCGAGGCCCAATGTGATATATGTGTGGCCGTTGCGATTGCATATGAATCCCTTATGTGGGCCACTCCTTGGGAGCAATGTTAGTTAAATGTCCACATTGATGGACAATGATGGTTAGATGTCCTCATTGTGACCTTCCATTAAGCCTTGTTAAGCTTATTCTTACCAATTCTGATTCACGTGACCGATTCATCGATTCTGATTATCGATTGATCCGATTGTCGTGACCGATTTGCCGATTCTGATTATCGATTGATCTCAATTGTCGTGACCGATTTGCCGATTCTGATTATCGATCGATTGATCCAATTGTCGTGACCGATTTACCGATTCTAATCATCGATCGATTGATCTGATTGTCATGACCGATGTGCTGATTCTGATTATCAATTGATCCGATTGTCGTGACCGATTTGTCGATTCTGATTATCAATTAATCCGATTGTCGTGATCTATTTGCCGATTCTGATTATCGATTGATCCGGTTGTCGTGACCGATTGTCGATTCTGATTGTCGATTGATCCGATTGTCATGACCAATTTGTCGATTCTGATTATCGATCAATCCGATTGTCGTGACCAATTTGCCGACTTTGATTATCGATCGATCCCAGTTATCGTGACCGATTTACTGATTCTGATTATCGATCTATCCGATTGTTGTGACCGATTTGCCGATTCTGATTAGCGATCGAGGCTCATTATCGTGACAGATTTACCGATTCTTATTATCAATTGATCTCGATTGTTGAGGTCGAGTATCAAAGCCGATTCCGATTGTCGAGGCCGATTGTATAGGCCGACCCCGATTGTTGAGGCCGATTCTGAGTATCGATTCCGATTGTCGAGACCTTTATGATGTATATGTGAACCGTAGTTAAGGCCTAATGTGATGTATTCATGGCCCATGGACAAGGCCCATTGTGGTGTATTCGTGGCCTATGGGCAAGGCTATTGTGATGTGTATTATGCCTAGGATGTATGACGCAATGGATGTATTCGTGACCCATGTGTAGGGCCCACATGTCATGTATTTGAAGCCCATGAGCAGGGCCCACCTGTTGTGTATATGTGGCTCTTGAGTGAGGCCCATGGTGTTGTATATTTAACCCTTGTGAGAGGCCATGGGTCCACTATATGTTAGCCTCTATGTGGGCCATTCCTTGGGGGCAATGTTGGTTAAATGTCCACATTGTAGATGTCGATTGTCGATGCCGGTTATTGATACTGATTATGAGTATGTGACAGCATAGCATCATGATACATGCTCATATGCATCATCTGTATGTTTGTTATGAGATGTGGTTGACCATTGCATATGTCATTGGGTAGGTTGTTATGAGACTCCTTGATGGGCAGAGATTGTCTCACCTGAGCGCATGGTATGCGTAGGAGTGATGCATGATTGGATTGTATGACTCATGCATCTTGCATTGTGATCACTGTACCCCCTAGCGACATCAGGGTCCTAGCCTCCACAGGTATTTCGTGGATGGCCAGATGGGACACCGAAAATCTATTCTACATTGGGTACTATAGATATCCCTGGGTGAAAGTCTATAAACCCTCTTGGTTCTAAAGGTTACTCCAACGTCTAGACCGAATGGATGCATGAGCGCATGAGGGCCGTATACCGTTAGGCCGCGTCTCCCACTGTGTCGTGGTCAGTTGGAAGGGGGTACGGCCTTACATGCCCGAGAGGAATGGGGCATTGCTAGGCTGAGTCTGACCAGCTCGAGGAATGGGTCCGCTATCAATGAGCCGGGCCCGATATTGGCAAGCAGATATTGAGGTCTCTTCCACTCACCTTGTTGCGCGCGATGGGGCGGCAACCTGGTTTGGAGTGTAATAGACCCCGGTGATTTTTCAAAGAGTAACTGTATTGATATGTGGACTTATTAAGAAGGAATTACATATTCATTCATTCATTCATTCACTATCCACTCGGGCTGGTGGTGCGTAACTATTTGTTACGTGTACCTTCGCAAGGCGAGGATTTCGGTTGGGCGCGCAACTGACCTGAGATCAGGAGTTTACCACATTGAGTCTGACTATCCAAATTTAAGTATGGGACTGGTTTGGATAGAAGTCCCTTGTGGTGGACCCCGTAGCCTACGATACTACGTACTATCATCCCGACTTCACACTCCAGCATGATCATTTCATTCACACCGCATATCATATTGCATCCACAGTACTTAGCATTTTGGGTTACTATGTTTC
Organism: Magnolia sinica; assembly: GCF_029962835.1. NCBI lineage: Eukaryota > Viridiplantae > Streptophyta > Magnoliopsida > Magnoliales > Magnoliaceae > Magnolia > Magnolia sinica. Next base: position 29,791,694 of record NC_080576.1, read on the forward strand.
TCCACTTATATGGTCTAGACGGACTTAGTAGGATTTACATATTGCATTATACTCTCAGCATCTGATATTTTGGCTCTCTTTGACTCTTCATTTGTATAGTTGATCTTATTGCGTGTTTTGATATTGTTTGACTCATGAACTTGTCAGTATTTTTGCTTACTTTGATAACGTATGAATCATGACCTTGTGCTTATTTCGATACTGTATGATTATGTCATTGTGTTGAATACTTGGCACCTACCTTGTGCACACACTTTCACCACTCACTAAGCTTTTGATAAGCTTATGCACGATAGATGCGTGCAGGTGGCGTTAGGTTGCAGCAGTGCTGAGCTTAGAGCATGCAGCGGACCTCTGGAATTTTGATTTTTGATATATGTATTTCCCTTTCAGCATTGTATTCAAATGTTTATATTAGTGGATATGTGATGATGATGATGTTGCCTTTATGATTTGGGTATACTTTTGGTTATGCTTATTACGAGATAAATGTATATATATATATATATATATATATAAAATCCTCCTTGTAGGATCCCAGGATCGGAATCTGGAGTATAGGCACTGGAGCCGAGAATGGGGTATTGCGGAGGCTGTCGGCACCGGATTCGGCGATCGGAAATTTTGTGAGCCCGTTTTCCGAGTTTGGGGCGTGACATAATGGATCAGTGCAAATGGATCAAATAAATAAATTTCAGGGAAAAAATTATGTTTAAGGGGGTAGATTGTAACACCCCGAACTTTTCAATACCCGGGTATTAAAAGTTCTCGAGTGTTACTATAGAATTTAACCTAGTATGTATATATATTGATACCGATCTACCTAGCCTAACCTTACCTCGACTTTCCAAATGCGAATCAGACTATTGAGAACAGATTTCATCCATAAATCAAGTCATCAAACTGTTGATCATGTGGTTTGATATATGTACCTTCCTTTGGCTAAATTGGTGAATAACTCTTTATCCATAATGATTTAGATGTAAGTTATGTTGTAAGAATTGTTTATAAATGGGCATATAACTATGTAGAGCCATTGGATTTCACAGAACTCTTAGATCAACAATAATTATGAAAATGCCATTAACCTATACCCCTGAATTCCAAATCACATGGTTCTCATGATCCATTTCATGTGAAATTTTATACCAGATTTAATTATCATAAATTAACCGTACATGTCGAATTTCAGCCCTTAGATCATTGTAAACTAGCTACTTGACCTCTATAGCCATCCGTACACTTATCAGATCAAGATTTTGATCCCTTCATCTTATTTACCCCCATATGAATATGCTTAACCCACCATTAGAATTGTAATCTGAGGAACTTACACATGTGAACAAGTCACTTGAATCTAAGGGCCTGTTTGGACGCGGGGATTAGATGGGAGTAGAGTGGAGTAGGTGGGATAGGGTATTGAAATCCCACCCCGTCCTCCTCGACTTTTGTTTGGGCAGCGCGGTATTACTGACAGATGGGAGTGGTCTCTAGATTCGGAGGACGATCCGGTGGATTGCGAATCCCACATACTTCATTCTTGCCTCATCCCTATCCCATGCTCCATCCCATCCCTAGCCCGTCTGCAGTCCAGCGTATGGACGAATGGATTGGGAGTTTCCATGCTTCCGATTTAGCGGGAGAGAGGTTGTGGTTGGTTTCCATTTTGTCGCGAAAAGGGGTTTATAACAACCACCTGAGGGTCGTGATGGCCGTCTTCATCGTTCGACTGCCATCGCGAGCTGAAGGTCTGCTCATCCTGAGGTAGGTCTTCTTCCACTCATGATCTGCATGAGACGCTGTTCTGGTCTGTGCATATGTCTTGCATGTTCCAGATATTGATGATTTCTATAGCATTGGAAGCCGCCATGAAGGGTTTCTATGCATCTAGTGCATATCTATGGTTTCCAGCAAAATAGGCCCTCCGATTTGGAGTTCGCCTGTCCGGCTGGCTGCGATGGGTTCTAAATCAGGTCTGATATACATGTGCAGTAGGATTTCTTCTCTGTCCGTCCAATCTATCTTGTATTTATTCCCTCTTCTCCAATCTTTCTTACATAACTCTGTGGGGTGGTCCATGCTGTTGTGTTCCTCCCGTCAGATTTGCAGTGCATTTTTTTTCTTTTTCTTTTTTGAAAGTTGGTTGGGTCCCCACTACAATGTCCTTTATGGTCTGCTCCACCATCTCTATGGCCAGATCTCTGCCCCCTTGAAAACCTGTAACACCTTCTCAGTTCATCTCTGATAGACTTGAGTCTCAAAATTTCTTGGGCATTGCTATCTGACTATAACGATGGGCGTCTGAAAGTGGCCCCAACATCTACCTAGAGGCCTGTATAGTTATCTGTACTTACCATTGTAGTGGGGCGTTCAGATCATAGGCCAACCCAGCTAGGTCTGAGTTTGATTCCTCATCACTTGGTCTCAACCTGGACCAAAGAGTTACTCTGGCCCATTTCTCAGCCAGCAATGGTCTTCACTTAATACATACTAGTTTGTAGCTCACAGGGACTATTTCGATTCAAATGTTTGTGGACTGGAGCAGTCAGGGTTTTTTGTGTGGGCAAACCATGGACATATTAAAGTGGTTGGTTGTTTCATTCCTTTTCTATATGTCACATAATTGAATAATGAGTTAATATGGATTGTGGTTCATATTGGATATTTAAGCGATGAAATTGGCTGTAGACGTTTGCCATGTGTGGATGAACAGTGTGGATTCTTCACAAATGTGTGTTTGATTAGCAATGCTATCTTGATGTCATACAAAAAATGCTCTGAATCATGCTTCACCACAAGTGCATGTCTTCGACTCTATATATACCATGCTATCTGTAATATGAAAACTGATTTTTTTTTTTTTTTGTGAAAACTGATCAACTTTCAGTTATGATCTTGCCACCAGTTGGGTCTTTTTCTCCATTAAGACCTAACCATTGGTTGGGCTTCTTTCCTACTTACCTATTTCTGTTTCTTCCATACTGCATATGATTTTGGGTTTTCTAGTTACTATTTTCTATTTTAATGCGTTTGCGATCTATGCGTTTTGATTGTGTTTGCTTCTGTAATGCCATGTATGTTCTTATTTTTATTTCTTATGTTTTGATTTGTTAAAGGTTCTTATTTTGATTTGTTATGTTTTTAATTGTTATAGGTTCTTATTTATATTTCTTATGTTTTTATTTGTTATAACTTCTTATTTTTATTTGTTATGTTTTTGTTTGTTATAGGAAAGGATCCAGTGCTGAGAGTTTAGGTATCAATCACATTATCCACACACACAAAGAAAACATGTATGTGATCTGGTTAGCTGGTGGTTTGGGAAGACATTAATAAGGGCCTGTTTGGGTTTACCAAATAATAGTAATGGGCCTACAATGGGCAGTTATGACTTTTCCTTCATATCAATGGTTGTGATCACAAAACCATGAGCCTTTAAATGTATAGACTAGTGCTATTTCTTTCTAAAATTTCTAGCTAGAAACTGATTTATGTGTCGGTATAGTTTTCTTAACATTGAAAAGTGCTTGACAATATTGATTTTGCTAGAAACTGATTTATGTGTGGGTACAGTTTTCTTAAAATTTCTAGGTAGAAACTGAATTTGGTAAATGATAGCCGGTTGGTTCACATTTAATGTACATGTGGGGCTCCAGTGTGGCATGAGTATGGCTTGCTTCTCATTCAATGAGGACTTTCTCATCTTGCTTCTCATTGAGGGTCTTCTCCATCTGGTGTACATGAAAATCAGGCAGATGGGCAAGACTTTGTGAGTGTGGTTCCTATGTTATTGTTTGTCTTCCTAATAAGCTTGTTGTTAGCAGTAATATAGTTTATTGAGGTTGTACTAGACTACTGTACATGTTTTCTACTTCTTAAAAGGTGTTGTTTCATCTGCTGCACATGTGGTGTACAAATTTGTCAATCTAGACTAGTCAAAACATGGCTCCATTGGTGGTGGTGAATGTCCTAAAATTCACTTATCTGATACTCAGAACCAACCAATCGCTGGCCATCAAATGGGTTGTTAAAAGAAGAAGAAGAAGAAGAAGGAAAAAAGTTCATGAAAAAGAACAAGAAAAGACAATTTCAGCAGTTCATATTCAATGTCAGTACCAGATAATTAACATTGTCTGATCAGTGTAATTTTGAGGGTCTTCTCCATCCAGAGTGTAGCCCATATGTATCAAAAATATAATCATGTGAATTTTTAGGTCCTATTATTGTATGGTGAGATGGAAATGAGGAAGCAAAGGAATCAGTTTCTAACTTTGTATATCTAAAGTTTGTGAACATCTTTACCAGCAAGCCAATACACCCCTAGGGAATGTTTGAACCGAGAATGTACAGCTCTAGGATAAACCAAATGCGTAAGACCTGAAGACAAGACTCCAATGAAAAGATGGATTCTTCATCATCATGTACATGGGCAGGGGAAAAACATGGAGGGACTCCAGATCAAAGATATGAATCAACCAACAACGGTCACCATCAGGTTGTAGGGGTTGATGGTAACTGGTGGGACCACAGTTTACAGTCAACCAATAGATAACTTTCATTCTGTTGAGTGCTTGGGACATTCAATCCTCCTAGTAGGTTGGCCCATCACCTAATACAAAAATCAGCTCCATCCAATTATCAAGTGAGCCACAATAGAAAACAGTGTATAGTCGTTCAATCCTCCTAATTAACATTGTCTGATCACCCTTGCCTTCATATGTATTAAATCTCTTGTGTTAAGTAGCTGACAGTAGCATTCAATGTACATGTGGGACTTTGTCATCTTGCAGTGCTATGCTTATTCTTGGGGTGTCTGGTTATAGTGAACTTACCCTGCAAAAAATTTCTCATACAGGGAGCCCAAAGTCTGAGGCATACTCCTGATTTGTGCTGAATTCATAACAGATGATGTTAATTCCTCCTTAGTGATGCGGTTATTCATTGAATGTGTTGAAATCTTCTCATACTTGTTGTACTCTGTCGTTGTTTATTACAGGAAACAGTGTTGAGCACATCTGTCGTTGTTTATTACAGATACGTGTAAGAGGTAAATTTCTACTCTTCTCTTCATATGGGACATCAAATATACCATTTTTTCCTTCCATTGAGCACATTTGTCCCACCTGAGATTTGGATCTTCTTAAGGTTTGGGATCGGGTCCTAAAATGAGATGAAAAAACAGATGGACAACATGGATATACAAAAAATATATCAAGGCGGGGCCCACATGGTTGATCCATGAATCCTTTGGCTTGAAAGCCAAAACCTTTAATTGAGTCCTGATGGGCTGTTGTTCCTGATGGAGGGGGATTCTGCTGGATCTGGTTGCTTTGAGGGCTTCAGTAGCCTCTTTGTTGTCTCTTTAATGTTTTGCATCCAAGTTTTGTCGAAAGCTTTTTTAGCCTATTCAGCACTTGGAAGTTTGCATCCTTATTTTAGGTGTTACTTTCTTGTTTGTATTTTTGTTCATGCTGCCCAGAGATCTACATGATAGGTGAGGCCCATTTTTTGGGGGGCTCAACCTAATGGTTAAAAAAAACTGAAGGATCCTGATGATCAGATTAGGGCTCTGGCATAGCGGAAGGAAGAAAAAAAAAGCCCCCTACTTATCACAGGATAATCATTGTGTGAGTTTCATGTATCTAAAATCATGCAAATATGATCATCAGAGGAGAACACATGATTTTAACCATTGGACACTTTCAAATAAGTATTCATTTCATTTCAATAAGTGTGGCCCACCTGATGATCAATAGGCCATGTTTTTAAGACATGGAAACTAGGTATTCTTAGGACAACCTGAGTAGATCCGGTGTGGCATGAGTATGGCTTGCTTCTATGCGCGAGGTACTCAAATTGCTCGACTGAAGTCATGCAATGGAAATAAGAATACCTTTGATGGCAAGAGGTAAAGACCACTTTTATTTCTCCCTTGAGTTGTGTAAATTTCCAAAGCAGACTGGACTGGACCTCCCATATCTCAAGACTTCTAAGGCGCGTTTCGATAGCTCATAATGTAGTTAATTATAAATAATAAAAACAAAGTATTATAACATAATACATTATATTAATAAAAGGCATTTGGAACAGTCATTAAGATAATATTCTAAGCTTTAGTCATTTCATGCATTTTCTCGCTCTCTCACACTTCTCTCATCTCCCATCTGTCTCATCCTCTCCCCAGTGGACCCAACACCATGTGCAGTCCAAACCAGCGATTGGATCTCCTCAGTTGTAATCAATGCACCTCTCCTTTTTCCAATCCATGACTGGATAGTTATGACAATCATCTCTAGCGACTTCAGAGTCAAGTCTCCATTTTGCTGGTTTGTTTCGGCTTATGAAGCCTAGTCTATTACAAGGTTTTATTTTGCATGGCCCACATTGAAAGAGACCATTGAATTAGAGCTGGCAATATTCTTTGACTCGGTCAGCCCATGGAGGGATGGCCGGTACTCGGCCTCAGGTCATGCATATTGTTATAGGAATCATTCATCCATCAACTTTCTTAGTTATCAGTTGGCGATGGAGGGTGAAGATTCCGGTGAAGATACAGATAGTGTCATAGTTGCTCGGGCGATGATGGCTTGTGTGGCAGCTGTCGGGGAATATTGTCGTGAATATATGTTCAAACAGCCGACTCGTCTTAGAGATGATGAGTGAGCCAGGTTCATCAATTCTATCATTAGGGCCAGTGACCGGGATTGTGTTACGCAACTTAGGATAAATCGAGAAACATTCTTTGAACTATGTACCTAGTTACGTGAGAAGACAATGCTTCGTGATACTCGACGTGTGAGTCTTGAAGAACATTTAGTTGCTTTTCTCCACACATTGGGGCACAATGTTCGGAATCGGGTCATTGGTCATAGATCCATTCGATCAGGTGAAACAGTGAGTCGCCATTTTCATCGTGTACTAGATGTAATTGTATTTCTGTACCCCTTTTGCGTTAAACAGGCACACCAGTGACTCTGTCTGAGATATCGACAAATGCAAATTGGGCTGCTTACTTTCAGGTGTTATTTATGGTGGGTCAAATTTCTGTATACATATTTTTTTTAACTTCATTTCATTCACAGCTTAATCCAATGCATATAGGATTTTGTTGGGGCAATTGATGGTACACACATTTCAACTCATGTGCTTGCTAGTGACCATGCGAGCTTCCGCAAACGGAAGGGGGTCATCTCCCAAAACGTAATGGCGGCATGTTCATTTGATATGACATCTTGAAGACCGCCATGCAGTATGATTTCCACACACAGGTCAAAATTATGATAGCATGCTGTGTATTACATAATTTCATACGTACCGGTCCAGAATTTGACGAAGAGATGGAATACGCTGGAATATCTGTTGCTGATGGGGAGGGTAACCCAACGCCTCAAGATGTATCAACAAATGAGGAACGACAATGGCTACTGCGAGCATCTCAGCACGAAAAGGATGCTTGGATCCGCATGCGCGATGATATCGCAACCAGAATGTGGGCGGATGCGCAGCAAAATAGTAGGAGTAGATAATTGCTCGTTAAATGTTACAAATTCTGTGACTTGTTGTTAATGACATTTGGAAAACGTTGCGTACTTGACAATGGAATTCGAATCTTCCAACTTCTGACTACGTAGATTCATTATATGGAGATACCAAATGATGATTTTGTTAATCATGATTTCTAAATAGTTGTCATTCTTATGATTATGGTTGACAGTTGTAAATCATCATATGTACTTGATATTCAGGTGATATGGCAGACCGAGTGTTTGATGATCCATTGACACCAACACATTCACTGGTTAAGATACCAGTGGTGCCTACACGATCTTCCCCACGCACGAAGATGGTGAAATCCCTGGCCGAGCCTGTATCTAGAGCCCCAAAAATAAAATGGACTCCCAACATGAATCAGGTTATGATCGATATATTTCTGGAACAAGTGGCATTAGGACGCAAGGGTGATAATGGTTTCAAACGTGAGGCATATCAAATTGCCGCAGAAGCCGTAACAAAGCATACCAATATAGTCCTCAGGTGGCAGAATGTGTCGAATCAACTAAGGTATTACAAGAGGGAGTACACTGCAGTAAAGGATATGCTGGCGGCTAGCGGGTTTGGATGGGACAGTGAGCGGATGGTGGTTACGGCCCCCGATGAAGTCTGGGAGGAATATCTTAAGGTATGGTTTTTGAAATATACTGCTTCCGCCATATGATGTGTTATTAACTCGCATATTATACTTACAACTATTGATTGTACGGATGTAGTCTCACCCGCGTGCGGAAAGACTACGCGGGAAACGGATTGAGAGAATGGATGATCTTGCAATGATCGTCGGTTCGGACCAGGCAACGGGATGGTATGTCCGCGGCAGTAGGAGTATAGCTGCATCAGCATCATCATCTCATCTTCAACGAGAACTTAATGATGTATGGAGAGAGGTGGATGATGATATGGACGATACAATTGACTTGTCAAATGATTATGGCATAGAGTCTACAGGGACCATCTCATTCTCACCTGACAGTCCTTCGATAGGACAACACGGCTCATGTAGCACTCTGACTCACACAGCTGATACCAATGCTACTTAAAGTGGGAGCGCAGGAAAGAAATGATCGCGCTATCCTTGTCCCTGTGAAGTACTAGGGGCGTCTCTGCAAACTGTCGCTGATTCAATGCTCAAATTTGGCCTCGGGAAGTTGGTGAATCGCACTTCCAAAGTACTTGATGTACTAGAAGAGGTCGAGGGCCTGACTAACTCAGAGTTTTTTGAGGTTGGTCAGCTCTTGAGCAAGGATAAGGAACTGGCATCGTTCTTTGTGAGTCTGCGACCTGAGTGCCGTATTGACTGGCTGAAAAAAACTCTCCATGACCACTTTGGGGATCGAGGTGTCGGATCCATCTGAGGATTTAATATCTTTGGTTATGTTCCCTTGCTTGTTAGGTGTTGGCATGTAATAACTTTGATTTACTTGATTTAGTGTTTGAATTTTTTATTTTTGAGTATTTATTTTTCTGGACTGACAAACATGGTGGTATATCCGTAGTATATACAAATATGACTTGTGCTAGTGCGACAACTTTTATGTAGTTAACATCATTTATATACTTCCACATGAATTATGATTGGTAAGTTTATTTTCTTAAGATAGATAAGACCATACAATCCGCTAGCTTGGAAGGGTACGTACTGACAACGGTATAGCTTTTTCATTTCCTAGTCTTTTTGTACTTTACGATGCTACTCGATAGGACAATACTGATATAAACTTCAATTGCGAATTTCTATTCCAAGACATTATCTAGTGCCAATTACGTCCATGTTACTGCGGATGGGAAAGGAGAAGTATTACGTCGTCTTGGTAGGACGTAGGCCTGAAATATACATGTGTTGGGACGACACGAGGTTGGAGGTGGAAGGATATAGTGAAGCGATAGACCGCGCATTCAAGAACTGGAAAGAGGCAGTTGCATTCTGGGACGGTAACTTCGATAAGGCATGCGCATCATTGAGACCTCACACGGATTCTCATGCAGTTCAATTTGCTGTATTTTCTGATGATCATCACATCCACTAGTCTTTATCATCATCCATTCGACAAATGGTACAGGCGACACAGGCGACACCGGCCATGGTTTCTAAGGCCGTGTCGACTGATGATCTTCCCACATCAGATAGAGAGATATTTTGTGCCTTTCTAGTTAGTCTTTGTGTCCTTTTTCTTACTTTCCTTGTTATTTTCAAATTCTAGCCTAACACGGATGACTGTATGTATCTGTAATATGTCACTTGTTTCTGTTCCTCTCATTTCCCTGTACAACCTATGTTTTAACATGTCGTTGCACTTTTCATGTATTCATATATCTCTATTTTCGCATGTCATACATCTGTTGGGATCTATATGTATCACACCACTGTCACGTGATGTGGTCCATGCGAATACACGGCAATGTTTAATGTTGATAGTGATATTCATTGAATAAACTAGGTATTAGAGGCGTTGATGGGTCTATATCTTAATATGGTGTGGTCCACCTGAGATAAATCGCGCCTTCAATTTTTGGGACAACTGTGTAAGGTGATATGTCAAAGTGGATGGACGGCATGGATGAGACATTTACATTGGTGAGTGGTGCAAAGAGCACAGACAACCAGCCACATCATACGCTGCAGCTTCTATAATGCCATGTAATCCGTCCGTTGCTGCGAATGGGACGCGGATTGGCTACCCCCCCGGGACCAGCCAATGGCTGCTGGTCAGTGACCTGTGGGCCCCAACATAACTTATGTGTTTAATCCATGCCGACCATCTATTTTTACAGATGATTTTGTGGTATGACACCAAAAATGATGTATATATCATATTCAGTTGGAGCACATTACACGAAACAGTGTCGAATGAGCATCGACCAATTAAAAATGTTTTGGGGCCTTTCGTGTTTTGGATGAAGCTAATAATTTATTTATTTTTTTCCATTCATTTGTCAGTGTATGACCTACTTAACACATTGGATGTCAAATAAACAGTACAGTGGGCCGTAGGATGATTTCCATGGTGGATATCCAATCGCTATTGTTTTTATCTGGCGTGGTCCACCGGAGATATATATCCCCCTCAATTTTTGTGTCAGGCCATTAAATGATCTTTAAAAATGGATGAGTGGAATGGATGAACCACATACATATGGTGGGCCCCACATATCATCGACCACCAGACACGGGTCGATCCCACATATCACCGACCACCAGACACGGGGGTGGTTGCAGGCCGTCCGACTGTCCAAGTACGCACTATGCTTTTGTAATTCAATCCCATCTGCCTGTCTAAACATGGCAGAGATGGGCCGATGGATATGTAATTCAATCCCATCTGCCCATCCAAACATGGCAGAGATGGGCCGATGGATATAGCAATCCAGTGGGATTGCATGGAATCCACTGTCATACTCACCCTTGACATTGGAAGGCGTGCAATCCACTGTAATACAACCCACTTCCACCTAATCCGCGAGTCCAAATAGGCCCTAAAGGTGTACATATCCTACCCTTAATCACTCCAGAAAACCGCTTTATATGCACCCGTTTACGAAACTAACCGTACATTCATCTACATACATGGCTAGAGGGTTAACCATCAAGTTACCTTATTTTCAGCAAGCTAAATAACCATCCATCATGTTTGGATCCACCAAACGGGCCATCCTAATATCATGAAAATCCAGTCACTATAAAGGTCTTAGGATATAGGTCCATACTACCTGGTAAATTATCAATTAAAGGTGCACAAATGCTATTTCAAATTTCAGAGTGTGCTAGCCATTAAAAGAGCATCTTGGTAATTCATAAGTGATCAAGGCCTGAAATGGATCGATGGATAGAACATGAAGAATCAAAGATGGTCGAAGAATTTCAATGCGTTCGAATGGTGCATTGTGACACAACTAATGGCAGAAGTTGGAGGTAGAGTAGATGGCAAATTTGTAAATAGATATGTCATGGCACCAAGCAGACGTCGAAAGTAGATTTTGCTTTCAACAGTGAGTGTTCTCACTACTCGGTCGAAGTATGTAATCGACCCGATTTACGGAATTACTTCATTTTCGACCTCATGTGCTAAAATAGCGTAGCGAACCAGATAGACGGAGCGGACCCCACCTAAACCAACTAATAAACCAAAGTCGGCAACTTTCTGTAACTTTTTGCACGCTGTAACAACAGTGACCAAAACGGGTTTAAGGATGGGTTTCACTGCACCTTCATGCTTCATTTATGAGCTACCTGATCAACAGATTCACTCCATCTTTTGTCCCATGGCCCAACACTACCTCCTCATGCTAATGAAGGGAGTAGATTTTCCCAAGCAACGATGATTGTGGACCCCACCGATTATGCAATATCAATCCATCCACGACCAACGCTAGTAGCAGAAATCTCGAAACAAACCGGGAGATGGACGTCCCACCTATGGATCTTGGATTTGATCCAGTTCGTCCTAGTCAAAGCAAAGAAGGTTCCAACCACTTTTAAGGGTTGGATTAGATATCAACCCGATATTTGCGAGATGCTCTCCCTGTTTCGCTGCGCAAGAGACGGACTGCATAGCCAGACTTGTGTAAACCTTCGCAAGAAGAGCCTGGAAACCTCACTACATAGTTACGAAAGGCACCCTCACCCAGTAATCTGAGAAGCACTACAAGAAGAGAGAGAGGAGAGAGAGAGAGAGAGAGAGAGAGAGAGAGAGAGAGAAGAACAAGAGAAGAAAGATCAGGGAAACAGGGGTGAGATCGGTCAGCCCTGTTGAAGTCCAGTAGAATTTGGGTTCAGTAATTCCAGTCGTCGCCAGCAGCAAGGAAGAAGGAAACTCACGTCAGGTTCAAGTCCGATCTCCCCTTTGAACATTCAGATTTTCGTTTTCCTTTTCTTTATAATGGTGGTGGAGATTTCCCACAAAGACCAACAAGGTTGATTTGAGTATAACATAAGTCATACCTCAATCAAGAATTCTACTCAATTTAATTAGGATTAAGGTTAGCGTGAGTGAGAACTTAGCCTAACCTTGACAATGTTCAAAATATTTGAATTAGGATAAGGTTATGCTAGCATCAACAGTGGTAATAGATGAACAAGATAACAAAAGGTAAGGGTTTTATCCTTTATGCTTACATTAATTTAAGTTATTATATTTGTCTTGTCCTTACATGTCATCCTGTTATTTTATCCTGTGTTTACTTGCTTTCAAGTTATTTCTACCTTACTCTAACATGCCTTCATGTTACTTTGAGTTCTTTTTGTGATTATATGTTTTACCATCAATTAATTGCCTTTTGATATTATAGTATAGTGTTACTTATAAAGTTATCTTTCTGAGTTTATATGGGGCCATGGATACAAGCCTTGTCTTTGCCTTACCAAATTTATCAAGTTGACCCTGCCATTCTCCTTACCAAGAATCGGTCGTTGCCGCTCGTCTAATTAGGAAGTTGGCCATTGTCACTCTCTTTATGCAAGAATCGGCCGTTGACGCTCTTCTATTCGTAATGTTGGCCATTACCACTGTTCGAGTTGATCATTGTCACTCTTCTCTATATTGGCCTTATGCTATCTATTTTCAAAAGGCTTGGACATGCGTCTTGATATTGTAAAACCTCCGTGATTCAGTTTGTATTCTCTGTAAGTGCAAGTGTTATGTTAGGAATCCCTCTTCTAGCGATTGAATAAATATTGTGGATGTAATGCGTTTTCGGTAGTGGCCCCTGGGGCGACACGTAATTCCATGTTTCATGGGTAGTAGTGCACAAATTGATGTGTGTAAATCGCAAATGCAATGTCACATCACTTCCGAGATTGGATGTTGTAAATAATCGCTCCATGAACAAATCATGTCACATAAATCATTCGGCGAATATCCGTATAATGAGAGTGCGAGTCGAGTCAGATACTCTAATCATATTCTACATTATGACAATCACTAAGTGTGATGAACCGCATATACTTTGCTAGGCATGCATCTCATATAGATTATTTGTGCATATTGATACCTCTTGTAGTTGTGGAGTACGGGACGTATCAGAACATTTACCTTGATTTTATGAATATATTGAATTAATGTTAATCTTAAAGGATGACCATCACTATGAGTAGGGCAATGACCCTTTTCTAACCGTATAAATTATGCAGGTGACGTACAGATTGAGGACCTAGTGAACATTCTCTTTAAGTAAGATGAAAGAATAAGAACTCGATTCATGATTTAGTTTTATACTTCTGCTGCGAACTTTGATATTGTAATAAGCTTTCATTGAGAGGGCATTTGATTATTCTTTTATTTTAATGAAATAATCAATACAGTCGATTTTTTTCTCGTGAATGTTACCTTCATGAATGTATCTGGATGTGATCCAAACGAGAAAAAAAAGGCATGATTTTCAAAGCATCCAATTTATACCTCCTTAAAACTTAGTTTTCTTGGGCATGAGTACAAACTCTAGCTATGAAAATTCAGGATGTTACGGACTTAAAGCTGTCACTAGCTAAAAGAAGCTTGGAATCTATGGCTGGTTAGAAATCATATAATCGCTTAAAAGGTTAGGGAATTACAAGATTCTTCAACTCAAGTGACTCCTGTGGTTGGTATACGACCGTAAATTCTAAGTAAGAGTCTCGATTACGGAAAAAGAAAGAGTTATGCACTCTTTTTCGCTTATGCAATACATGATCTCCACTTTATAAGATTTTACAGTTTTAGGAAGATTCAACAAAGTTTCGGTGTTATTGTATCTAGTCATGCTTCGCGGAGTTTAAGACTCCAAGTAGGAAAATAAGAAAAAATAAATGGCACCTAGTCTTACTGTGTAAGGTGTACAACCCTGGGTAGACGAAAAAAAAAAGAAAAAAAGAAGAAGAAATAAAGTAAATAGGAAAGAGGATTGCAAAAGTAAAGTAAAAAAGGTGAGTGTGTACTTGTAATGTGTTTTGAGATGTGTGGACAAGAATGCAAGTTGATTTGAGATATGAGAAGGAAAATAGGAGATCCGACACTCTTTTCTACAAAAGGGATTGTCAAATATCCTCGTTCCCAACCCTACTCTTTTTTACTTCAATGTCTTCTTCGACTTTAAAAATTTCGTAATTTTTGTTGGGCTAAATAATGACATCATCAGCTTTTTAAAGGGAGCAGAGGAGTGAGGGAGATATGGCACGTGTAGTTTGAGTGGTTGACGGTGTGCCAACATGGACTCAGCTCGGCCGAGCTGCGATCGGAGATGGAGATTTCAACCGCTGCGGCCCTCTCAAGTCTCCCACCCTCGCTCCTCTCTCTGGCTCAGCATTTCTGTTTCTTATTCCTCGTTTCACTTGCAAGGAGTAGCTTAAATGGATGTTGGGGGCTTGAATAACCGCCATTCAGGCGAATCAGAGCAAAACACATATGGGGCATGCAAATCAACGCAAAACACATACTGGGCATGCAAATGAGAGCGAAATACGCAATGGAACATGGCTTGTCATTGGTCCAGTAAATAATCAATAGACCGAGGATCAATTTTACGTAGAATCGATGGCCCATTGACTGATTTTGTATGGAATCGCCTTCTAAGAGGCCGGTTTCCTAGAACCTGACCTTTATAATCCACTTTTGGGTTTTTTGACCTTTTTAAAATAACTTTGATTATGTGGGTGTGAACCGTTCACCCATTTCTCGTGCCACTGTGCTAGCACGTGTGAGAATCGATTGCCAAAATATGTGCACTCGCGCCGTAGCTGCCATTTTTCTGCTCTATGGGATTGAGTCCCGCAACAGTTCGGCTTACGTCAGAGCATTTGAATTGGACCGGAATTGGTTACAACTGTTCTACAAACGACATAAAAGGAAGGCCGATTGCGTCACCAAGTTCTGTGGTCCCCACTATGATGTACCTGTTACATCCAAACTGTCCTTCCATTTGGAGAGATCCGTTTAGGGCTTGACCCTTCAAAATGAGACAAATACAAAGCTCAAGTGGACTACACCAAAGAAAATAGTGGGGATTGAACGTCTATCATTGAAAATTTATTGGGGTTGCAGAAGTTTTTGATCAATCTGATATTTGTTATTTCACTTTATCTAAATATGTGTGACCTTATGAACAAATTGGATGGCAAATAAACATCATGGTGTGCCCTAAGAATATTTCAACGGTGGAAATTATTGTCCCCACTGCTTTCTGTGGTGTGGTCCACTTGAGCTCTGGCACCACTTCATTTTTGGGACTATACCCCGAAATGATCTCACCAAATGGACGAGCTGTGTGGATATTACACATACATAATGGTGTGGCCCACAGGTCTTGGTGACGTCAACACACCTAGTTCGTTGGTGTGTGCACACCACACAATCCGCTTCCACCTAAAATACCCAAAAACTGTGGATCTCACAGCATTGTACATGTAAAATCCAATCCGTCCATCACTTGACAAGCCTAATTTTCACCGTACATAAAAAATATCAGATTATGAAAAACTCCAATAGACCATAACAATGTAAAACTGCCTCGTGTCTAAGTTCAAGCTACTTAGTCCGCCAGTATGATGTATCACTCTGACATTCCTATCCTGTATTTATGTCGTTGGACGCGGATTGCGTAATGAGTAAGTTAGTATGCTATACTGTACAAAGTAAACTCTGTGGGCCCAACCGTGATGTACATATCTTATCCATGCCGTCCATCAGTTCTTCCAATTCAATTTAGATTATAATACCAAATTTTAAGCATATCCAAAGCTCGTGTGGACCACACCAGAGGAAACACTGGGAATTGAAGCCTTCCCGTTGAAAACTTCATGGCGGCCACGTAAGTTTTGAATCAAGCTGATAATTCTGTTTTCCTTTCATCCATGTTTTTGTGACCGTATGAACAGGTTGGATGATAAACAGACATCACAGTCTGCTCTAGGAAGTTTTCAACTGTGGGCGTCTTTATCCCCACTGTTTCCTGTGGTGTCGTCAACTTAACCTTGGATATGCTTTCATTACTAGATTATGTCTTACAATGAGCTAGTGAAGCAGATGGATGGACTGGATAAGATATATACATCACAGTAGGCCCCACAGAGTTTACTCAGCACGCAATCGGCATGCCGCTGACTCCTTCACACAAGCACCAGCCAAAATTCAACACCCAAGGGCCATCTCGCCCGAGCAGTGTGCGGGAATTAATCATGTTTGTCTGAGAATGGTGAAGGGAAGGAAAAAAATATTCAGCCTGATCTAAAGCTCAGGTGGGCCACACCACGTGAAATCGTATCTTTCAGGCAAATTTTACTATGTTTACTTACTGATTTAAGTATTTTATGGGGCTGATTTTTTTGTATGTGTGGTAAAAATAAGTTAATAACATGGATTGATTGAGTGAATTTTGGATATACAATATGGTGTACCTGCAGAACTTTGGATGTTTTAGCCATTGCAATTCTGGCTCGCGTGGATTGACCTTCCAGAGGAAGTTCCTGTCATGGAAGTGGGTGGTTAGTCTATAGGTGTACACAAGTTGAACTTAGTAGAGCTTGGTACGGTTCGACTTGGCTGGCCATTTGCTAACTCCAACTCAAACTTGCTTAGCTCGGTCCTTATGCCTGACTGGCCAGCCCAGCTTAATTTGGTTAGTAGCTCGGGCTAATTCGAGCCGAGTTCAAGTCAATATTGAGCTGAGTTTGCTTGTGCGGCATTTTAACAAACATATGGTCTACATTTTCAAAATCTCACTGTATATAAAATAACAACAATGATTTTATAGGTATTTTATCAAACACCTTGTAAAAAAAAAAAGTCTTTATTTCATATATGTACCTTCCTTACCACCAATCACACTTCATTGAGTGATTTCATCAAACACTTTGTGAGCAACAACAATATCAAAGTAATCGAGTCACCGAACTGAATCGATCTGAGTTTGATTTGAGTTGAGTTTGATCCGAGTTGAGTCAAGCTCGGACAAGCTTAAACTCGGTTCAAGATTTTTTCGAGCTCAAAAAATTAGCTCAACTCGGCTCAAACTTAATTTCAAACCGAGTTGAATCAAACTTTTTCGAGTCGAGTCGAGTGAGTTACCGAGCTAACTTTACTCGTGCACAGCCCTACACCACCTATGTTTATGAGAGATCCACTGTACATTTGTTTTTCCATTTCATGTTTTAACATGGACCTAAAACTCAATTGAGCCACGTGATGGAAAAAATTGGGTAGAGAAGCCTCCCTGTCGTCGTGCGTTCCGAAAAACTTTAGCAGTGTGTGAATGTTTTAACAGTGGATGTTTCATTTTCACTTTTCCCTGCCATGTAACTTAATTAATTTTTTAATCTACCTCATTTTTTAAACCGGTCATACAATGATCTCACAAAAAGGTGGATGAAGTGGATTTCTCGTCAACATCCAGGTTCACCCCATCTAGGCCTTGCCAGGGAGTTGATTCAAGGTCAGTACTGGATCCCTAATTGTGGGGCCCACCATAATTTATATGCTTAAGTCCATGCCGTCATCTATTTTGAGAAATCATTTGGAGGCATTGTAACATCCCGCTTTTTTTTTTTTTTTAACAGTAGGTATCCCAAACCCCATTGTTTCTTATGGTGTGGCCCACTTGAACCTTAGATCAGCCTCATTTTTGGGCCCTTGCCCTAACTTGACCTGACAAGATGGATGGACGGAGTGGATTTTCCACGCCATCTTAGTCGGTCCCACTATGTTTTTTGAAGAAAAAAGAAAAAGAAAAAGAAAAGAAGAAAGTAACGTGACATTGCACGTCACTCCTCTCACTGTAACCAACCCCATCTCCCACTCCTCTCTCCCTTCTTCTTCGGCCAGCGCTCGCACGACTCTAGCTATGACCATTAACCATTCTTCATGCTAGGACCCATAGCATAATCTATACCATCTATTATGTTCGAACTTTGAAGTAATCCCATCCGTTGAAAACTCTCCCCCACGATCCGCGTGAAACCCTTATGACCTAATCTTAGCCATTCCTACCTCTCCATACAATGGTTCTAAATCTTTCAATGCATCATGTTTCAGATAACCAATCAAATTCACCCAGAGATCCATTTTGCAATCTTCTTCTTTTATTTCTTCAAACTGCTTGCTTTAGTTACAACCTCCAACTGTCTAAATGCTTTAAGAGTTTTCTCCAGCGTCAAAAGCCAGGGGCATTAATGGTGAGAGAGAGGAAAAAAAAAAAAAACCTCAAAAGTCATTGAATCATTGAGTTGAAGGTTTTCATGACCAGCTGTGAGACGTGATCTAGAGGAAGTAACTTAGAAGGAAAGACACAACAGGCAAGAATAGAAGAATAAGAAAAGAGGGAGAAGAAGAGAAGAAACGAGGAAGAAGGTAGGAGAGAATCATCGCTAAATCGACTCAACGAGTTGACCCGTCAACTCTTCACATTCAAACAAATTCCAAGTTTAATCTAAACCTTTTATGCAATCCCTGACAGGTAGACTATCCTCTAACCTAATTGATTCAAAATAGTACTCTAGTTAGGGTTGATGCTATTGATTCATTGAGTCAACTCACTGAGTTAACTTAATTAGTCATTAGGTTGAGTACTTAGATTTTGGCTGGAAAATAGAAACGTTAGTTTAATCTATGTATGACCAACAATTGTAATTTCATGACAGATGACTTCATCAATTTACATAGAAGCTGTAAAGAGTCACGCTAAGTCACTTAATGTATAATGCGTTCAACTGAGTCGAACTGGAGCAGAGTCGGATCGTCGACACGTTAAGACCAATCATACATCAAATTTTATTACACTAAATCAGGTAGGTGATCTTCTCAATTTAAAATTTTACATTAACATATAAATTGAATTGATTATTTGTTATATATATTCAATTTATTTGATTATTGTCATTAGTTGTATATTATTTTATTTGATTCTTAATTGCATATTATAGAGGTAATTTATTTGAGTTATTAACTGACTTCAATTAATCATCGTTGTGTGCTTAAATTGTAATTATTTCCTTATTATTAGATGGTGTATAATGTATTTGAATTTACGTGTGCTTTGCCATAAAAGGATCACCATGTTATTTGTTTATGGGTGCTCTGCCCTAACAGGATTGTTATATTTTTATGGGTGCTCTGCCCAGGGTCATTCCCGAAAAGATCGGCACGGGACGGGTGCTCTGCCCAAGGTTATTCCCGAAATGATCGACACGGGTGTTTTGCACTTGGTGATTCCCTAAAACGATCAACACACACAGGTGCTCTGCCCTGAGTATTTACCCTAAAAGTTTATTCACTAGGTGCTCTGTCGAGGGTCATTTCCTAAAAGGATCAACACCAGTGCTCTGCCGAGGATCATTCTATAAAAGGATCAACACACACAGGTGCTCTACCCTGGATTGAACCAAAAATGATTTTAGATGACTGCATTGTCTTATTTTGTTGTTTTGAAATAAAATAAATTGTTATTGTTGTCATGTAAAATGACGATTCAATACTCGTAATTAATCATATTTATTTTATTGAGTTGTATTGATGTTAAAGTATAATTTTCAATTTTAGGAAGGATGTGATCTTACGAGCTGTTGCGTTCGCACCCGTATAGATTATTTTGTAGGGTTTGAATATGAAGAATCAGTTGGGCAAGATTGAAGACTTTTTTTTCCTTTATTTATTTAGAAGTTAATTAAAGATCAATATATGTTGTTATTAATTATTTTTGAATATCAATGTAATTAAATATTCAATGATTAATTTGTAAATGTTATTTAATGATATTTATTTTGTCCTTTTTTAGTTGCTCTAATTGCTTTGAAAATGCATGAAAATAATGTAGGTTGCGATATATATTTTGTTTAAGTACAACTCACAGTCCTGTAATTCGAATTCAAGTTTGACCAACTCAAGTACTGAATTTAAGGCGTGATAGATGATAAAAATATAGTAAATCGAATTCTTAGGTGGACATACCATATAAAACAATATTAATTGAATACCTATCATTAAAATAGTATTTGGGCCACCCTAGTGTTTATTTGCCATCTAACATGTTGCTAAAGTTGCAAACACTTAGAAGGCCCTATACAAGTATAGTCTTGATCCAAAATTTTTTTGGGGCACAGGAAGTTTTTAATGGTCAATCACCACTCTTTTTTATAGTGTGATGGACATGAGATTTTGATCTGCTTCAAATTTTTTTTTCTATATCCTAAAATGATCTTTCAAAACGGATGGACGGAATGGATTTAAGGTACATCCATCAGGGTGGGCCCCATAGTCAGGGATCCACCCACCCCGGATCCACCTAAGCCGCGCCGTCTCTACGAGTGCTGGGTTGACACTTGTAACTAATCCAGTGGTGCGCGTGGACTCCCAAACGGGCGCGTGGACAGATAACCGAACATGGGGCATGGTAACTCGAGTATGTATATGCGTGTAACATGGGAAATCCCAGGAGCTTTGGGGGGGACGCGAACTGGGAGAAGTTGAGTAGCGAGACCGCCACTGAAGTGACGTCACCAAGTTCTGTGGGCCCCACCATGATGTAGGTTTTGTATCCACGCCGTTCATCCATCTGTAGAGATCATTTTAGGATAAGATCCACAGAATGAGTCATATCCAAGGCTCCAGTGGACCCCACCAAAGAAAACAGTTGAGAGAGTGACATCACCATTAAAAAATTCTAAAGGCCACGAAAGTTTTCGATCAAGCTGATATTTGTGTTTTGCATTCTTCAATGTCTTTGTTAACTTTTGAACAGATTGGATTTCGAAAAAACATCACGGTGGACCTTAGGAAGGTTTCAACGGTGGGCATCAATCTTCCCATTGTTTTCTGTGGTGGGGTCCACTAAAGATTTGGAATGCCTCGTTCTCTGGGCCATACCTTAAAATAATATCTCCAACTGAATGGACGCTGTGGATACAACATATACATCAGAGTGGGGTCCACATAACTGGGTGACGTCACTTCAGTAGCGAGTCTGGCTACTCAACCTGTCAGTATCTAATCCGCGTCCCTCCCAAACCTCCTGGGATTTCCCATGTTACACGCATATACAAACTCGAGCTACCAGGCCCCATCTTCGGTTATTTGTCTGGTTTCCAGTCTCTCACTCCCAATCGATCTTTCAGGACAGCCGTTCGATTGAAAATCAACGACAGATGCTAAACTGAGTTAGATCCTCGCATCGACCGTCGCAGCAGCACGGATTTAGGAGACCCGCGGCTTCTTCCCCATCAGGTCTCTCTCTCTCTCTCGCTCTCTCACTCTGCGTGTATCTGGCGTAACGGCAGCAGTTATAGTTAACGGAGCCGGTTTTCCGTTACCACTAACGGTAGTTAAATATAATGGCGACAGTGGTTTTCTCCCTTTTCAGTGAGTAGAGAAAACCTTTTGAGAATTTTAGGGTTTTTTATTTCTCTTTCTTTTCTTCTCTTCCGTTTTAGGGTTTGTGTGATTAAATTGCAGAGTTTTTGTTTTCTCAGTAGGAATTCACTGTATTGGATTTCTCTTCTTGCTTCAGTGTTTACTATTGTACTGGTTGATTCCGTAAATTCGTTCAGTTCTTAGGGTAATTCGTAAGGAAGGTTTGTTTATGAGGATTCGACTGCAGCTGAGTAGTTAGTAGTTTAGGTATTTTGAGGTTTTCTTGGAATGGATGTGGTTGTAATGGACAGATTCTGCTTGGAGTTTCCATAGTTTGGGGATTGTTCGTTGTTGGATTGGAATGCCGTGTTTTGATCTTTCGCTCTGGCTGGGTTGCCTCGAGGTACATGCTGTCGGATCTGTCAATTTCTGTTTTGTGGTTGTTATTAGATGGAGAATGGAAGGTGGGGTGGTGGATTCGGTCGTCCATTTGGTGGTTCCTGCTTCTGGATAGGCTGTGGTTGAAATTCATGGTGAATGAATGATCTTACCCATCAATTTATCCTGGTGAATTTTGACTATTGACTGTTGATCGTTTTCAGTTATACCTTCAGTTTGAAGGCCACCATTCAAGTGAATGGGACCTGTTTGGTCTGATTTTCAGTAGTGGGCCTTCTGTGCATAGGACTCACTAGATGTATGGTGTGGATCCACCACTAGGCCTGCCACGCAGTAGTTGTTTTGGTAAATATGATAGGATGAATTGTTGCCATAAATGATTACATTTATGGGAAGATTGTGTATCCAGCATGGACGTACTTCTGTGTCCATAATCCGAAACATGACATATAAGTATAAAATCAATGTTCTTTACGCATTTTTTACACACACACACACACACATCATTTTAGTGCCCGGTTTTAAGTTGTTGATTGGATGCTTAAGATCATCCAATCAGTGTGTTTTTTCAAGCTAAAGGGACTGTTCAGTGAGTTGTCCACATCTTTTCTGCTGTGCCACATGCTCAATTTTCAGGTGTCACAGAGTTCTGGATATGTTACAGATGCAGAAGTAGGGTCCTTTTAAAAGAATGACGATGTCAATAAACACACCGCTGTCAAATTGTTTGGGTGCTATTTGGTTCTATGGTTGCAATAACTTCTCGGGATTAAGCAGATTGCATTTACAACTTTGGCAAGGATATTGAGGTATCTCATACTAGGGGTAAGGCACGTAATACATTGTGGAGAGAGGAAGGGAGAGAGAACTAGGTGTTGATTTCAGAGGGAAGTACTCGTAGGGGGAGAGATAGAGAGACTGTGGTGTTGGCTTTTTGTGGGCTACATGCAGAGAGAAAAAAGAGGGAAATGTGTTGCATTGGCAGAAGGCTTTTTGCAATAAAATCCAGGCTGTTGCAAGGCTTGTTACTGGTTAAATTTGAACGTCACTTCAGACAATAGTCACAATTTTCAAATTCCTCAAATATCTTGACTTCATTTAGAATGTCTTGCCATGACCTTTTAATATTTATAGTTCTTCCCACCAAAGAAATTAATTGTGGGGGAAAAATATCCAAAAACTGCCCGTGTTATATATAGTATAGATATTGTGTTTGTTTCTCAGTCGGACTTTTTTATTTTTTATTTTTATTTTCCTTTCATAAATGCTAATAAAATCATTTCCTTTTTCAAACTCAACAAAAAGATTATTCATTTGCAAATTGGTTAGGAAAAGAACATTAATTTTGAAAGAGAAGTAAGAGACCCGAATACTTTGAATTTTTTTTTTTTCCTTTTTAAATCTTTCTATGTTTTACAATGAAGTAACACTCTTCAGTGAACATGGACTTAGCATGCGGCTCATACATCTTCTCGTGATCATTCAGTTGAAAGTATCCTTCTTTTCATTATAGTAAGAGATAAAGTATTCAATGCATGTCATTGGCTAGTCTCGAGATAGGGAGCACAGAGCTGTGTCTATAGGGATAGCATAGGGCTGCGAACATAATATGATGAGGGATCATTGCATGGCATTGCCCGAGGTACTTGTTTAGCACATTTGAATCTTATCATGGCTGAAAGAACTAAGATGTTGAGGAGTGCAACCATAGTTGACAACAAAGAAATAAAGTGTTCATGGAACACTGCATGGAAATGAGGGCGTAGGTCAGCCTTGAGCTACACACTGAGTACTGAACACTGGCACCATGAATTGCGCAGTAGGCAATAAGTGCTGAACAATGGACATAAGTGCAAACAATGGGCTATAGTCATTTCCTATGTTGCAAACTGAAGGGTAAGCTCGAGCCCTATAAACTAGCACAGTAGGCAATAAGTGCTGAACAATGGACATAGGTGCAAACAACGGGCTATAGTCATTTCCTATGTTGCAAACTGAAGGGTAAGCTCGAGCCCTATAAACTAGATATCAAGCATTGGGTGTGGATCACATAAATGGAATAATGGGTAGGGAGCACAGGTCTTCGGATTATAAGCATGGGCCACCAAGTGGTAGGTGTGGGTCATCAAGTGGTACGTGTGAGACTCCAAATGATAAGTGCGGGCCATTAAAATACCAGTTGCTAGGAAGCGAGGAACACTGCACTAGAAGGTTTTCACCTGAGTGTGGCCGTGCCTAGAAGAAATGGCAAACAACAAGGAGAAAGATAAACCTTGGAGAATCTTTGAAGGAGAACCCCAAGATTAGAATGCCGAAATTATCAAATGAGACTCCCAAGGGATATTTATAGGCAAAATCCAGCGGTTAATGGTTGTTATTGGCAATTAATGGACATGTGTTGCTATCTTATTGGACGAACTACTGCTATTCGACAGTTGGCACACTCAAGGAGCAGGAATGGACATGTTTCAAGCTTTGATTGGATGATTCTGAAGATTTCTGATAGTTCATACTTATAGACTGCCTACTCGTGCTAACACACAGCTTGGCTGCACTTATAGGTAATCTGGCTGCACTTACAGGCCTCTAGCTTAGATGATGATCCGAGCATGGCAGTTGTAAACTTGTAATACAATGGCCGCACACTTAGTGAGGCATGTTTAGAATACAACTCTTGGGGGCTGATTTTCACAAAAGAAATGCTTGCACCTACACAAATGCTGTAAGTGCGGGTCAGAAAACCCTGAGCGGGAGCATGCTTCTCCACTTAATCACTTTGCCGTTGGCACCTACGTGAACCTTCCCTTGATACAATTTCATAGGTCAACAAAACCTCAACTTTGCAATTAACTGCACCATTAATGAATTATTTTTGCAAAAAAACCCATTTTATGCTAACTTTTACTTACCCTGGTTAAACATATGTTTAACCTTTTCACTACCCCCCTCTTCTACTCTTCCAAAACCAATTTCTATCCCCAAAAGCCCTATAATGACCAGTCTCCACTCCTGCTTGAAATTGTCCATTTGCGCTTCCTCTCTTTCAACCCCGTAGAAACCCTAGTCCAATCTCCTCTCACCGTCTCTCGTGCTCATTTTCAATTCACGACTTGGTGCAACCTAGTTATCGAGTCAATGAGATTTCAACACCAAAATTGCAAAGAAATGGACAAGAGTACACCCCCAAGAATAACAAAGTAGAGAGGGAGAAGTAACTTTATTAATGCCAAAGTTCACAAATTGAAAATTTTGGAATGCTTCCTTCTACGCACCTCTTTCATAAACCTTAAATGAATCTTTAATGAGAATCCCATCAACTAAGAGATTGATTTCAAGTCAATCATAATTGATTTATTTTAAATGATTAATTATAGTTGATTTCATATCAATCTAATCCATCTAAGATGTTATAAACCTAAAAATAGTAGTAGCAAATTTAGGAAATAATCCTCAAAATCTTCAATCACATTTTAAAATCAGCCCTCATATTAGCAATTACACCTCCCCAAATCTTCCACAAATAGTAAGTTGTAGCTCTTGATATTTAGGCTTCAAATCTATAAATAAACAGTTCAAAATTAGCATATGTTGGGCCCTACTGTGGCTGTGGGCCTGCATCACAACTCTCCTCAACCCAACCTTGTAGGGCTAGGGCCTTTCTAGCCTAATTAGGGCCTCTCTAGCCTAATTAGGGCCAAGGTTGAGGAGGGCTGGGGCTGGGGCCTGGGCCTAAGGGACTGGGGCTGGCCTAGGGCTAACGCTACCTGGGCCTATTCCGGCCCATTGTCATCACTATAGCAAAGTCTACGCTTGGGAAGCATTTAGGCCACGGCGCTATATTAAATTTGTTTGAACCTCATTTCACTCTGTTAGTTTGGCCCCTGGAAAATACGTGTCCCTTCCACCTTTGCTAGCAGTGTTGTAATGCTATATTGCAAGTTTTGTGCATCAATTTGTACATCATTATCTGTGTTACTAGGCTTTATGCTAGCTTTATATATATATATATATATCCTTTTTGCTGGAGTCTTACTTGATACCTTATTATTGGATGGTACTAGTGTTCCCTGTACTGTTTGTTACCTTTCTTTCTAATGGTTGCTTGGACCCCTTCGAAGTCCCATAATCATACTAATATATGTTCATGTCCCTAGCTTCTAGTTGGTTTAGGACAGATGCGAATCATTGTGCGATACATTGGAGATTAGTGTTTGTTTCTTAGTTTCCACCTTAGACATTAATATGGAAGCTCCATGTTTATATTCAAGATGTGTGTATTGTATGCTAGTGCTTGTTCATTTACTTTACATCCAAGAAATTGGTAAAGAAACTCCAACGAAGCACATTTTTTGGTAGGATTCTTAATGTGAATTAAGTATACTCTCACAAGTGGAGATCAACTCAACTATGAGAGACAATCTGTGGAATTATATGTTCTTTTTGCTGTCAATGAGTGTGAGGAGCATCCGATCGAAATTGAGAGCTCCCAATATATCTACGATTACTTAACAAGTAACAATGCTTCCAATTTGGAATGATGCATGTGGATATTTGAGATTGTTTACATGTTCCTTTGTAAATATATTCTATGCAATATATGAATTCCTGGTACTCATTTATGTAGTGGTGATATGGGCAGGTGCATCAAATGATCCAGTGCGCCCTAGGGAAAACCAGTAGCAATGTTGAGAAGGTTCTGGGAGGAGGATGCTATACTCTGTCAAAAAATTCTTTTGAGCAGAATAGTTGCAAATTTCATTTAAAGGTAAAAATATTCTTTCGTTGCGATTGTTTTTGATGAAAACCAAAATTATGTAATTTTGATTCAAGTAATGACGCAGTCTATTACCATTGGTTTGATTTTATTGTTGACAGAGTTCTTCTTCTTTTCCAGGAACCTGAACTATCTACAATCATTCTAAGAAATTCTGATCACAGGTAATGCATTTGAGTTGAGTTTTATCTAAGAGCTTTCTTTCAATCTAGTGACATCCTCAGCTTGTGTGGGTTTAAGCTGACATCACTTGGAATTTATACTCGTGCCACTTCCCTTCAGATGAGATTTTTCCATCTTCCCGTTTGTTCTAATAGCACTTCCCTTCCACAAGAGATATTCCCTTTTCCTCTACTAGCACTTCCCTTCCAGATGAGATTCCCTTTTGCTCTTATAGCACTTCCCTCATGTTCTGGCTTTGAATCTACTATCACATCATATCTGAGCTTGCAGTGGCAGTACCATTCTTAAAAAAATGCAAGTTTTTAGCAGCAGCGCTGTTTGTTTTTGGATCCTCAGAAATGAATCTGCTGGCGAACCACAATTTGAGTGAATCCAACATGTTCTAATGCAGTTACCGATTTTGAATCTGCTGGCAAACCACAATTTGAGTGAATCCAACATGTTCTGATGCAGTTACTGATTTTACCATATGAGAGAGAGAGAGAGAGAGAGAGAGAGAGAGAGAGAGAGAGAGAGAGAACAACTGCATGTGGTTGGGAATTTGAATTGGCACCAGTCAAGCATCTAATTCCCTGGTTTGCAGCAAGTCCTTGAGTTGGTTTACCAGCGTCACTGTCAGCTTTGACATTGAACTTGGCTGATACCGTCCAGTTTCCTACTCCATATAAAATAAGTTGCTACTTGGAGAAACTAGCAATTACAGGGGCAACCTAGCAAGGGCAGAATACCTGTTTTCTTATCTGGTATGCTGCACACAAAGTGGATGCTTGGAACAACGGTCCATGATCTGGACCTTTCATTGGGTGGGTTGCACTATAGGTAAGGCACAGTATAAACAATACTGATCTGATGTTCTTAACTGTCAACTGATTCACACCTGTTATTTACAAGTAGATGGAATATAGGAATTAATATTTTTCGTCAGCAGTTTATGCAAAAATCCCCTCTAGTTGGGTGGCCAGAATTGTCTAATTTGTGTGATTTGCAAAAAGTGGTCCATCTAAGGTGTGGCCCTTCCAATAAATGGCAGTCTTTGTGTGCAGTGGGGTCAGGAAGGAAGGTGGATGGGCCCACGTTAGGTTTCCTCTTAACCAGGCTAGGCCTGACCTTACCTGCACTATGGGGCCCAAGCTTGGCACGGGCCTCGTATGACAGGACCAAGTTGAGTTCCTTTGGTTGGACCCAAGCTTGACCCAGCGCAGTTGAGAGGTTTGAATTTTTGGGAAAGAGGTAGAGAGAAAATAGGGTCAGGGTTATAAGATTTTTGTGTGCGCGTGCGTGTGTAGTGGTGCTCACCAGCGAGCAGGACTGCAGGGAACATTCGTGTAGGGTTTGGGTAATAAGATATGTGCGTGCGTGCATGTGCTTACCTGTGAGCAGGACTGTGCAGAGCAGTCATGTGGTCCAACTCAGGTGGTCCCCACCATGTCGCAAGGACATCCATCCTGTCCATCAGATGTGCCACCTTCAGGAAACCCCTTACGCCCCAAATTGATGCTGATCTTGGATGGACTACGACATAGGGAAAAAGCTGGGAGTTGACGCCCCTGGAATTGTTAAACCTTCTGAATTTTGGCCTGACCCTTCATCCAAGCCAAATGAAGGTTCTGAATGGCCTTTGATTCTATATACACAACATGGTGGGCCACGCACTGAAATCAACAGTGGCCAGTGGGCGTCCTATCCCACCTTGTTCCTTGTATTTTGGCTCACCTAAGTTTTGGATCCACCTGATTTTTTGCCCAAGAGGGATTTTTGAGGTGACACATCCAAGGGGTGGGATGGATGTCATCACAACATCATGTTGGGCCCACCTGAGTTGGACCTCATAGAATCGCAGGTGATCATTACTCGTGTGCGAGAGAGAGAGAGAGTTAAGTGCTTTAGTTGGGCTGGGCTGCTGGGACAGGCTGAGATGACCTAAGCCCAAGTCCAGTCTGAAAATTGATTGGGCCATACATACTAGGTCAAAGCCCAGCCCAAGGGCCAAGCTAATAGGTCCAAGCCTGGTCCAAAGCTGGCCCGTTGCTACCCCATAATTGTGATCTTTCTTTCTTGTCTTGATTAACCTTTTTATTCCTTAGAAGTTTCTACAACCTAGAGAAGAGTAGGTTTATGCTTTATAATTTATCTCCTGTCCCATTCATCTATCAGGTGGGTTATTCTCACGTTGGTTACCGTGGAACTTGATGCACGCCGGAAGTTTGTTGCACCCTTTGTTCTGCCTCTGCAAGTTTCTAACCAGAAAAACCATTTGGTGTCTGGATCACATGTAAAAATGGAGGGGCTCAATCCAGTTTATCGACAACCTGCTATTATGTTACTGGATGATCTGCAAAGGTCACAAAGGAGGAATTATCTGCTGGATCATACAGGTTCTTGGAAGTCATTTACAGCCATCAGTTCATATGGGGCAAAATTTCCAGGACAATCTCGAAACAGGGGTTCAGGAAATAAGAGAACTAAAGGTGCTAAGGTTTCTGCCGATTCTTGCCTGCAGAATCATGCTGTATCCAATTATTCTTATGGTACTATTTCTGATGGTTCAAATGCTACTGGTTCATCTGATTTAGCCTATGACATATCCGAAGTAGATAAGCCCAACAACGGAAGTTCAAGAAAGATACAAGAAGCCATACTGGAAAAAGTTGACAGTTGGAGCATCAGTAATGACATTCTGGACTCCCCTTTGACACACACGGCGATGCCTGTATCATACAGCAATGAGGTC
The DNA here is from genome assembly GCF_029962835.1 of Magnolia sinica. Classification (NCBI taxonomy): domain Eukaryota; kingdom Viridiplantae; phylum Streptophyta; class Magnoliopsida; order Magnoliales; family Magnoliaceae; genus Magnolia; species Magnolia sinica. The sequence continues at coordinate 29,821,641 of NC_080576.1, forward strand.
TGTGAGTCAGAAACAACAGCCTCTTTACCTCAGGACTTTGGTGAAGACTACAGCTGTGACCCATTAGGTGTAGATAGGTCTCATTACCAAACCGCAGATGTGTGCCTATCTAATTTCATTGGCGATGTGACAGAGAGACATCCAAACCAAAGGAATGATGGCATTTCTTTTGATGTTTCCTCTGATGGGTATACTCATTTGTTAGATTCATTTTCTGATGGATGGAACAGTGATGGTAGTACTCAAAGGAGTGATGATGTCAAATTTCAAATACCTGTCAAAGAAGATAATGGAATTAGTCCTTCAAACAGCAGGATAGTTTCGGAATATGGTAACTACAGCAGTTCATCAGATGGTGTGGCAGTCGTCAGGGGACATTTTTCTAATGGGATGTCATGTAAATCAAATGGCGAAATGTCAAACTCTAACTATCGATGGTCCAAGTTGGTGGTTGATTCTGAAAATAATAACGATAGAACTAAATGGTGTAGTCAAGGCCATTGCCGCGGTGACAGTCATTCAGTAATATCAGGCAAGAGAGGTAGGCGAGGTAGGAATTTTCCTGGAAATTCAAGTGGGATGCACAGGCTCAGTGGAGGCGTGAATATGCATGGTCGAACAGGAAAGGAGAACAATCATTCTGTCTGGCAGAAGGTCCAAAAGAATGACATTGATGGGTGCATCTATGAGCCAAAGAAAATAGATCCTGTCCATTCATCACTAGATGCTTCAAAAGAGGCTCCCTTATGCCGGAAACATGATTCAATTACGAGAAAGAACTACCAACAAAAGGTCACCAGATCTGCTTCTTTAGATGAAATGTCTTCCCAAACTGAAGAGCATGAAAGGGTTTCAAGTGTTATTGATTCACATATATCCTCGTTGAAATCAGAATATGGGAACTCGAGGAATAAGGCCTCTGAAAAGTTGAAAAGAAAGCCTAGTACCGGTTCAAAACAAGAACGTTGTCACCATCCAAGGAAGGGGCCACATACTGATAAATCTGACCTGGTTAGGCCTACAAATATGAATATGCAGCAGAAGGAAAAGTTGAAGCCAATGATCTGTAGAAAAGTCTTTGGTTCTGGCTCAAGATCTCCTGGTTACAGCGAATGCCAAAGAGCTTATTTAACTGACAGAGTTGATTGCTGTTCTTCAGAATCACTTCAGAACTCACAAATCCTCTTAGACGAAACAAAGCCTACAGGAAATGTTTGTAATTTAGTTTCCGATATACACGCTCCAGCTGCACGAAATCCAATGAACCTTTCGTCTACAACATCGGATTGTTCGGAACAAACACATCTGCCAGATGAGCAGTCAGATTATGACTCTACGTTTCAAAAGGATTTGCTTGGAGAGCCCCATCTCCCAATAGGTAGTAAAGGTAATGGGTCCACAGAATTAGAAACAGATGTTTCTAACATAGAACACAGCAAGCAAGACCATAATTCTGGATCATTCATTCAGAAGTGGGTTCCCATACAGAAAAAAGATGCACGGTTGTTGAACACAAGCAGATCTCACAATTTACCAACCTCTCATCTGGATGAGCCAGTCGAAGATAGGTGGTGTCTGAAGAACATTGAACAAGGGTTATCTAGTTCCAATTCTTATCTCCCTTTTCCTAATCCTGTGGCAAATGATGGATTGGCATCCTGGGGATCTGAATCTGGACTTGTAAATTGTTCTTTTCCTGGAGAAGAGGGGCAGCAGACCAAGTTAAGATGTCACGTGCCCAGTATACACAATGATCAAAGTAGGACACGTGCTGCATTTAGCTGCTGCTTAAGTCATAAAGAGAAAGACGGCGAAAGCATTTCCATATTTGAGACCAATTTAAATATGCTACCGCGAGTAGTAAATGATGCCTACAGATTGCAAATTGAATCTGAAGGTATCCAGCTGGCAATGTGCAGTCCACTGGCTGAGTTTGAGAGAATTCTTCATTCAGCCTCTCCGGTTCTTGAACGAACAAACAGTGTTCAAAACTGCAGGACTTGTTCAGGAGATCAGCTAATAGGAGATTCTTTGTGCATGCATCAGATACCTAATGTTTCTCTGGGAAACTTTTGGCAGTGGTACGAAGGACCTGGGAGTTATGGACTGGAAGTGAAGGCAGAGGAGTATCGGAATCCAAAGAGATTGGATAGTGACCGATTTGGGTTTTGTGCATATTTTGTTCCCTTTCTGTCTGCTGTGCAGTTGTTTGGTCGCAGTAGGTGTTTCACGTGCACTAGTAATTGCATGCTTGATGCTGCTGTGAATACCACATCAGAAAATACATCTGATTTGGGTGACCTTCCAATTCTCTCGCTACTGCTGCCTCGTCCTCGCAGAGAAGAGGGTGCAGGCTCATCCCTACCTGGGCATTCGTCACGTACTTCAGATCCATCAGGTGCATCTGGCCAAGACGAGTTTTGTAATCATTCAGTTACTTGTGCATGCCCTCGTGATTCAGAGCTTCTCTTCGAGTATTTTGAATCTGAACAACCACACCATCGGCGACCATTATTTGAGAAGTAAGTCATTTTCTTTGCGATTGTTTGTTTGTTTTTTAAATTCAAATTTGACTATGGAGAGCCAGCTTTTAGAGGCAGAACAGTTGGACAGTTTAAAACCTTTAATAAGTGGCAGAGACACAAGGAAGCAACATTGAAGGATCTCTTAGAGCCTGTTTTGATTTGTGGAGAAGCAAAATGAGGGAATGGTGTTTCTCAGGAAACAACGTTTCTAGAAAACTGTGAAAAAGAGCTATTTTCCTTGATTGTCTTTAAACAAGATTTTCTTGGGAAAATGTCCTTCATTTCCAAATTTATTGTCTTTCAACAAGCTATTTTCCATGATTGTCTTTGAACATAATTTTCTCGGGAAAATGTTCATTGCATTTGTTTGTTTGTTTTTTAAATTCAAATTTGACAATGGAGAGCCAGCTTTTAGAGGCAGAACAGTTGAACAATTTAAACCTTTAATAAGCAGGAGAGACACAAGGGAGCACCATTGAAGGATCTCTTAAGAGCCTGTTTTGATTTTGGAGAAGCAAAAGGAGGGAATGGTGTTTCTAAGGAAACAATGTTTCTGAAAAACTGTGAAAACGGAAAAAGCTATTTTCCTTGATTGTCTTTCAACAAGATTTTCTTGGGAAAATGTCCTCCATTTCCATGTGGGGTTGAAGATAGAATGTGGCACGTGTTGCATTGTTACATTTGACACTTTCACATATGTGGGACATTGCACATGCGTTGCATTGTCGCGTGTGGCACATTGGAACATGTGGGCTTCTTGAAGATATATGGTGGTGTGTGTGGCACATGAGAGGTGCTTGAAGATGGATGTTGGTAGATGTAGCTCATTAGCACATGTCGAGTACTTCAAGATAGATGGTGGCACATGTAGTTTGTGGGCACATGTGGGGGTGCTTGAATATGGTCAGTGGAAAATATTGCACATGTCACACATAGGCCTTTGTAAGATGGAGGGCGGTACATGTGGCATATTGGCACAAGAGTTCATGTGAGTTGCTTTAAGGTGATGGCAACACATAGCACATGTTCTACATGTGGGCACTTGGGTGGTGGCACGTGTGGTAGAGAGAGCGTGTGACATATGGATACATGGGGCACTTGAGTGGTGGCATATGTTGCACCATGGGGGGCACTTGAAGATGATGATGGCACATGTGGCACATGGAATGTATGGTACATGTACGATGCTTTAAGATTATGGTGGCACATGTGGCACATTGTTGTATGTGAGATGGACAATTGCACATGTTGGACACTTCATGGAATGAGGGGTCGTTTCCTATCGATTTCCTCAATTTCATGAAAATTATGTTTCATAAGTATAAGCAAGGAAAAGAAATGGTCTCCATGAAATTGGAGGGAAATGAAAACGTCATTTCTAGAAAAAAAACGTCATTTCTAGAAAATTTATTTGGAAAAAATGGAAACCATGTTTACTCGATTTATTTTTTAGTGAATCCAAATAGGCTCTTCCTTCCAATTTTTTAGAAAGTACACCATGTTCATTTCCTTATCTTTGAGAAACATAATTTCCACGAAATTGAAGAAAGGGAGTGGAAACAAACCCCCTCTCCATGAAGTGACCGACATGGTGGCAACATGTGCCCTCGACCATCTTCAAGTTCCCTATGTATGACCATTCATCTCACATGCGACAATGTGCCACCATCCATCTTAAAGCACTGGACATGTGCCAATGTGCTACTCTCCATCTTAAAGCATCAGACATGTGCCACCTGTACCAATGTGCCACCATCATCTTCAAGTGCCCATCATGGCCATGCGCAACATATGCCACCACCCATCTAAGTGCCTTGCATGTTCAATGTCACATGCCCCAATGTGCCACATGTGCAACATGAGCTGCCTTCATCTTCAAGCGTCCCACATGTCCAGGCGCCACATGAGCTATTGTGCCAATGTGCCACATGTACCGTCCTCTATCTTCAAACACTCCATGTGTGCCACATGTGCCCATGGGTGATTGGGCAACATGTGCCACCAACCATCTTCAAGCACCCTGTGTGTCAATGTTCTATATGCCGCCGTCCATCTTAAAGCATCCCACATGCCAAAGAGCTACATTTCCTACCATTCATCTTCGAGTGTCCCATTGACACGTGCAACATGTGCTCTTGTTAAGGTATTAAAAACAGTTACAAAATGGCTATTATGTAACGTTAACAGTGGGAACTATTATGCATTATGGGGTCAATGCGGTTTTTATTTTTCATTTTTTAAAAATTTGGCCGCAACGTTCGTTATAGCTTATATTGTAACGGTAATTATGGTGGTTGTTAAGGCCCATATTGTAAGAGTACCGTTATTGAATACCTTGGCCACCGTCCATCTTCAAGCAGCCCACATGTGACAATGTGGCATGTGCTACTGTCCCACGTGTCAATTTATCACATGTGATAATGCGACACGTGCCACAATCTATCTTCATTGCCATGCTTATGCCATCTTCCCTCTTCAAGTATAATTTTAATAGAAAAATCATTTTTACCAAACAACAAATTTGGAAATGGAGGAAAATTTTCCAAGAAAATCTTGTTGAAAAACAACAAGGCCTGTTTGGATTGGTGGAAAGGAAACACCATTTCCCTTGAAGCTAACTTTTTGCTATTTGTAAAGCCTTTCTTTGAGGAAATATGTGGGAAACGCCATTTCTCACATGCCATATGTGACACCATCCATATCTGCTTGTGGTCCACCTTTGCACAGTGTCCCACACATGCCACATGTACCAATCTTCCACTCTCCATCCTGTTGTGCCGCACATGCCACTACGCCACATGTGCCAAATACACACCATCTATCTTCGCTTGCGCCCCACGGGCGAATGTTCCACCGCCCATATTCATTTGTGCCACACATGTGCCAAGTGCTACCATCCATTTTTGCTTGTATGCTACATGTGCAAAGTGCTCACATGTGCTATGTGCCATCATCCATCTTCAATCGCTCCATATGTGCTACATGCAACAACATGCCATGTGCCAAAGTGCTTTTGTGTACATGTGCCACCATCTAGCTTCAAGTGCTCACATGTTTCATATGTACCAGTGTGTCACTTGTGCCACTGTACAGCTTCAAGCACCCCAAATGTGCCATGTGTGGCTTCAAGTGTTCCAAATGTGCTACATGCTAATCTGGCACATGCCAGTAACTTACAGGAAAATTTATTCGTCTTGCCAAACAAAAATTTTAAAACAGGCCCCAAAATTTCTAGGGAATTCTTGTTAAAAAACAAACAATGAAAAAATGTTTCTTTTCCCATAGTTTCCTGGAAACAAGGGTTCCAAATAAGCACTATTTCTTGTCCCATCCTTTTCACAAATCCAGCCCAAGGATCTCGCAGTTTCCTAGAAACGCTGTTTCATGAGAAACACTATTTTCTATTGTTTTTCCGTGAATCCAAAGAGGCCATAGATGGAAATGTTGCTTCCAGGAAATTTACAAAAACAGACTAGGAAAATGCTATTTTAATGGAAATGGCATTTCCTCGATTTATATTTCAGCAAATCCACCTGATGAGATAATACACCGAGACACTTGGAATTTTTTTTGTCACTCGGTACCCTCTCTTTCTGGAGTATTGTTGAGATTCTTGTTATCACTTCATTGGTCTGATCATTTCCTCATAAATTTTAGTTAAGAATGTGCATCGTCGCGATCATAGCCTTGTTCAGCTGATTGTCATGATTTTCTCAGCAAAAGTGTGACCCACCTGACATCAACCCTCCATTACCCTTGCCTGGTGGCTGTCATGTAGCATGTCCAGGCGGAGTTTTTACAAAAAGAGCCTAATATACTTCCGCCACCTGTCTGCTTCACTAGATAACAAGTGATGATGGATATGGTGTCACAATCGACATAGAACCTCAACCTGTTCTTTTAGACCCTTTGCTGCATTTCACTCCGTGACAATTCTCTCAGCTAGCGGATTTCCCACTGTTTTACACAGAATGATTTCTGTGTAGGAAGCTGCACCATGTTTAGTACAATGCTTTGAAGTAATGCAATATCTGGCTTTGTGAACTTTTGAGGGTCATATTCAAGAAAATTTGGACAGAGATTGGACTGATTATTGATAAGATCTCTGATTAACAAAAAGAATGAAAAAGAATCCATAAATTATCTGGACAGAGAGAAAAGAAAGAAAATAAAAAAAAAGAGGGGCATTCCATATGCCACGTCATTTTTTGGTCCATGGTGGAATGTTACAAAGCAGTTTGTACAATATACCAGCCATTTTGGTTTAAAAATGCCACCTGGCCATGTTTGGATATGTGTATTCCAAGGGAAAAAGGAAAAGAAAAGGTAATGATTAGGCAAATGATTATATCCATGACTATTATTGAAACACATGGATTCCATTTTTAGGGTCTTTGTTTAGATAGCAAGTGGAAATCTCATATCTATGAGATAGTAGTCACTTAGTTTCTTGTGCCAGAGAATCCAAACTATAGAAAATTATTTCCATTTTTATAGATTTCCATGGAATTGGTGATATCCAAACATGCTCTTAAAGGGATTAACGTATTTGCCTATTAGAAATGATTAATGGGAATGAGGAACAACCCATTTGAGATGAATATTCATATTGACTAGGAAGCTAATGGAAGGGATACTATTGATATCACAAAACACTGTGATCCTAACTAACGGGGATTTATTAAGCAAGTTGTCTTCCATATGATAAGCCATAAGGCTGCATGTATGGATTTGCATCAAAGTCAAATCCAAACGTCTTGCTAATTTAGAACATCTGTATAGCCTCTAAGGGCGTGTGTGGATTATAATAGTGTATTGTCTTGTATCTTTGTCATCACAACTTCTTTACCACTGTTTGGATAGTGGTTCTAAAAACCAGGTGCTCTGACTGTGAATTACCCAGCCATCTCACTATGGTATTTCAAAGTTCGGTGCTGGAAAAGATCTGTGGGTCCGACCATGATATGCGTGTTTTATCCATGCCGTCCATCCATTATGTGAGTTCATTTTAGGGCATGAGTCCAAAAATGAGGCAGATCAAAATCTCGGGTAGACCACACCACAGGAAACAGTAGAACTCCCACCATTAAAAACTTTCTTGGGTCAACTGTAATGTTTATTTGCCATCCAACTTCATTTTTGGGCTCACACCCTAAAATGAGCTGGCAAAAGGGATGGATGGCGTGGTTAAAACACATACACCATGATGGGGCCACAGCTTTTCCAGCTCCAGCTGCAATACACTGTTTTCCCATCCATAAATGCTATGCAAGCACGGATTTCATCGATCAAAGTTCCTATGTAATTGCAGACAAGTATTGAATTTTAGTAATCATTGCAATGTTACAATACTGCAATCCAAACATGCCCTAAGAGTGTCATGAGAGATTGGGGACTTAAGGTTCCCTATAGCCTTGCTCAATGTAGTATCTCCCGATTAGCTGTTGAACTTCTAGCTTGTCTATTTTTTAAATTTCAGTAGCTTGTTTATGTTGATTTTTAATTTTAATTTTTACATTCTGTCATCAGTAATCTTTGTGGAATATCGAAGTAGTGAGCTTGTAAACTTAACTAGTTTTTAGTAGGTTGGGCTTGATTTTAATCCTTCTTCAATCTGACCAGGATACAGGAGCTGATCAGAGGTGATACTACATCAAATTGCCAACTATTTGGAGATCCAGCAAAGCTAGATTGCATGCATCTGCCTGATCTTCACCCTTCATCCTGGTTAGTAATAATTTTGTGACCCTCTGGTTTAGTTTGCCAAAAAAATGATTTTAGTGATCTTCATGATATGAAAAGCTTTCCCACATTTAAATCATACAGTTCTGATGTTTTTGGCTTTCAGGTATTCGGTAGCATGGTATCCAATTTATCGGATACCAGATGGTAATTTTCGGGCAGCGTTCTTGACCTACCATTCACTTGGCCATTTCATCAGGAGAAGTTCCTCATTGGATTCTCTTTATGGGGATGCTTGTATAGTTTCTCCAGTTGTGGGTCTGCAAAGTTACAATGCTCAGGTATTTATGTCATGTTGATAGTTATTATTGTTGCTTATTAGTATTTCATCTGACTTCTGTAGATTAAATTTAGTTGAGGTGCCCGAGATGCTTCCGAATGACTGATGTCTTGCTATTCCAAAATAGTGAAATATGCCATTTTTTATGTTTATTTTTATGGGTGCTTTGCTATGTGGCATTAGGTTGGGTTGAGAATCAACCCAGGCCTGACCTGACCTCAAGAGGATCCAACCCGCAACCCGATCCGACCTGATTTCCCATCTGAGGTGCCCAACCTGAACCCAATCCAAAATCCTCTGTACTCAACCCTAAACCAACCCGGCCTGACCCAAATACACGTGATTATTCCCAAACCGACCTGACCTGAATTTGCTCAACCTGAACCCTACCCGATTACAAATCGGGTTGGAGTTTTCCAACCCTAACCCAACTCGTGGACCCTGACAAGCTGACCAGAAACTCGGGTTCCATCGGTCGAGTTTGGGTTGACCTGAACCCAAGTTGCAGCCCTACCTGGCATGACCGTATCTGCAGCCTTAGTGAAGCTGAGTTTGTCGTGTGCTGCTACTCTTAGTTTGCCTTCCTAACTAATTTAACACCTTGTAAGGGTGCTCTTTGTTCTCCATATGTAGATTCCCACTGTTTTTGTTATTGCTCATGGAATTTTGTCAGCTTTGTTACATGTACCCTCCTCGTTCTCGCTGGTAGTTGATGTTCCACTTCCGTCTCACCCATGACAAAAAGGAGCATGACAAAAAGGAGCCTCTGCAACTCTTGAGGTTCTATTGTTGCTGATATTTATTGCCTTCTCCACTTGTGGTTCTGGCACAGGCACCATCAGGAAAGGTGCAAGTGGCAATTGTACACCCAAATCTGCATTGAGCAGAATGTAAAAAGTGTGTGTTCTGAAGTACCCATTAAATTTGCATTGGACATGCAGATTGACATTGTATTCGAAGTTTTATTCTCATTTTGACCACAAGCTGGGAGATGTCGAGCTCCCCTATGACAGCTGTTGGTCCCTGAAGTTTTTTTTTTTTGAAGGATAACAAGATAATTTTATTGAATGAGAAAAGAGAAAACCGAGAAAGAGAGAGCTGGGCTTCTGAGATAGCTGAGTAAATTACAATCCTTTATCAAATGAAGAGGCCCATTTGACTAATAGATGTGTCACCCTAAGAGTTGTAGCCTCCACTGATTTAGAAGTATCATTGAAGCATCTTCCATTCCTTTCTTCCCACACGGCCCACCAAACGGCCAATAAGGACATTCACCATAACTTTGACCTATGCTTCCCACACCTCACACCCTGCCAAGCTTGAAGAAGGCCGTTGGCCAACTCCGGAAAGGTCCAGGAAACCTTGAAGCGGGCTAGAATTGCAGACCAGATCCGATATGCGAACAGGCAGTGGATAAAAAGATGAACCACCATTTCTTCTTTAGCCATGCAGCATAAACTGATGTTAGTGATCATCATACCCCTCTTTCTCAGATTTTCAACTGTGAGTACCTTATCCTTGCCAACCAACCATCCAAAAACTGCTATCTTGGGGGGAATATGGTATTTCCAGCCTTGATAAGACAATGTCCCTTCGATTGGAAGAGGGCTACTAACAATATGACCATAAAGAGACTTCATTGAAAATATTCCGGTCTTGTCCGGATGCCATACCAGCCTGTCAGCCGCATAGTGATTCGGATTGGTGCTGTAAATCCGATTGAGGAGGGCTACGTATTCTTCAACCTCCTTGTCTCGGAGAAATCTTCTGCACTCTATATTCCACACCACAACTCCCCCTGAGATCGAATAACAACCATCCACTGTGATAGTCTGATTTTGGGCCATACGGAAAATACACGGGAAGGTGGCGCACAGAGCTACATCCCCCACCCAAGTGTCGACCCAAAAGTAAGTACGTTTGCCATTAGCAACAACGACGGCAGAACCTTAGAGGACCTCTGCCTTAATGGATAGAACTCCTTTTCAAAGAGCCGTAGCTTTATAATTTGAAGAGTTCTTAGTCCACCAACCCCCTTTTGATCGCCCATATTTACTCTTGATCAAATCATTCCAAAGAGTTCTGTCCTCTGTCCCTAGTTTCCATATCCATTTGCTTAAAAGAGCTCGGTTCATTTGTTTAAGATCTTTTACACTTGCCCCTCCATCTTGAATCTTCTTGCAAACTTCCTTCCAACTGACCGGATGGAATTTTTTCTTGTCTACCTTTCCATGCCATCGAAAATCCCGTCTTAGCCTTTCCAGGATTGCTAAGATCGACGCCGGACATTTGAACAGAGACATGAAATAAAGGGGGAGGTTTGATAATGCTGCCTTGATAAGGGTGAGTCAACAGCCCAAGGAGAGATCTGCTTTTCCATCTAGCGAGATAAGAACCAAATCTGTCGATAACCTTGTCCCATGAGGACTTCAGGGGCTTACCTATACACAACGGGAGTCCCACAAATGTGGTAGGAAAGCGGCCCGCCGAGCAGCGAAAGAAGTTTGCATGAATCTTGAGCTCATCTTCCTCCATATTTAACCTGAACATTTTGGATTTAGCCATATTAACACGAAGACCCGAGACAGCTTCAAAGCATTTGATTATGGTTCGCAAGTTACTTTGTCCTGCTCTACTTCATTGAACAACAGCTTATCGTCCGCAAACTGACTATGAGAGATCGGTGAAGCCATCCCTTCCACTTTGAACCCACTAATGATGCCCAGTGTTCGAGTTGTCGACGAAATGTCGATATTATTGCCGATAATATTGGTGTCGCTAGTCTAGCGACACCGAAACCCCATTTTTTTGTTTCTCTTCGGATTATCGGCAAAATATCGGAGATATTGGCGAAAATCTTGGATTATCGCCGACAATATTGAGATTATCGCATTGTAGCTACCAAGCACGATACCTGTTATGGGAAAACTGTAGCCAACAACCCATAAATCCAATAAATAGGAAAGAAAACCCCTTTCAAAGAATCGGAAAAAATATCGGAACTAGGAAGATCTCCTACTTGTTGATCGGAACTTGGAGCTCGGAAGAACGCCTTGATCAACAGCGTCGGTTGCAGAAATTCTGTTCGGATTTGCAGGTAAGAAAATCCCCCTTTCTTCAGCAACAACCCTCCAAAAATCCCCTTTCTTCGGCGACAATCTCTCTTTGAAGAAATTTTAGGTTTTTTTTTTTTTTTTTAAAAAATAAAAATAAAAACCTTCCAGCCCGGAAGATTTATATGGAAGCGTCAAGCGCGTGATGTGGTTTGGCTAGTGACGCTGTTAGGTGGCTAGTCGTAAGTGCCATGTGGGCCCCACCATGATCTATGTGTTTTATCAACACCGTCCATTCATTTCTACACGTCATTTTAATCGTTTGTCCCATAAATGAGATTGATCAGAATCTTAGGTGGACCACACCATGGGAAAACAAGTAATGATTGAATGTCTACCATTAAAAACCTCCCAGGGTCCACTGTAACGTTTATTTGACATCTAACCTATAGATTGGGTCATACGGCCTGTAGATTAGGTCATACGGACCTGGATGAAGGCAAAAAACAAATATCAGCTCGATCCAAAATTGTTGTAGCCCCTGGAAGTTTTTAATGGTGAGAGTTCAATCAACACTGTGTGGTCCACTTGAGATTTTGATCCACTTTAGTTTTGGGTTCTTAGCATAAAATTATCTGTAAAATGGATTAGACGGCAGGGATGATACACATACATCATGTTTGAGGTCTATGTTTGAGGTCCACGGAGTACCGACCACTAGCCATTGGCTAGTCGCAGGGAGTATCCAATCCATTTGAGGTAGCGGATTGTGTAGTGAGTAACTTCTACGCTTAGCGAAACTGAGTAAACTTTGTGAGGTCCACCATGATTTATTTATTTTATCCACTTCGTCCATACATTTTAACAGATAATTTTAGGCAGCCAAAAAATGAGGCATATCCAATGTTCAAATGGACCACACCACGAGAAACAGTTGAATTGAATGTCTACCGTTGAAAAATACTTGGAGGGCCACAAAAGTTTTGGATCAAGCTTATATTTGTGTTTTCCCTTCATTCATGTCTATGATCTTATGAACAGGTTGGATGAAAAATAAGCATCACTGTGGGGTCTAGAAAGGTTTCAACGGTGGAAATCATTATCCCCATTGTTTACAGTGGTATGATCCACTTAATCTTTGGATATGAATCAATTTTGGGCTCAACCCCTTAAATTAGATGTAAAAACGGATGGACAGCGTGGATAGACCACATACTTTCAAGGTGGGCCCAAATGAGTTTACTCAGTACGATAAGAGCGTACTGAGGCTTACTGAGTAACTAAGTATGCAATCTTCGTTTGAGGATGCGGCTTTCCTGCTTAAGCCTTTCGCAGGAAGTTATTGCTATATAGCCCACCATGATGTTGATGAAAAGTCGTTCATCCATTTTTTCATATCATTTTAGGGGATGAGACCAAAAATCAGGTGGATCCAAAACTCAATGTGTCCATATGAGAATGAAAACTGGAGATTTTTCCATCGTTGAAACCTCCCTGGGCACCAGCTTGATGTTTATATGCCATCCAAACTGTTTATAAGTTCATTTTGACTGCGATGAAGTGAAAACACAACTATAGATTTATACTAAACTTTTGTGGCCAAACAAATGTTTAAATGGTGGTCACTGAATCTCCACTATTTCCTCTTGTGCAACTGCCCTGAGTTTTGGATCCACACGATTTTTTGTCTGATGTCCTAAAATGATCTAAAAAAAGGGATGGACTTGGTTGATTTTTTAGAAACATCATGGTGGGCCCTACGTAGCATCCCAGTGCAGGAAAGAAATTCGATGCGGATTAGCTAGACAAGTTGAGTAGCGAGACTCGCTACTGAGGTGACGTCACCGTCCATCTATTTTTCCAGACCATTTTAGGGTATAAGACCAAAAATGAGGTATATCTTAATCTCAAGTGGACCACATTACAGGAAACAGTGTTGAATGAACGTAGACCTTAAAAACTTTTGGGGCCCATAAAAGTTTTGGATCAAGCTAATCTTTTTGATTTTTCCCCTCATCTAGGTCTGTATGACCTAATCAACAGATTGGATATTAGATAAACAGTACAGTGGGCCTTAGGAGGATTTTAATGGTGGATATCCAATCACTATTGTTTTCATGTGGTGTGGTCCATTAGAGATTTGGATCTGACTCATTCTTTACCTCATGCACTAAAATGATATCTTCAAATGGTTGGACGATGTGGATACGAAACATAAACCATGATGGGGCCCACAGAACCGCTCGACGTCACTTCAGTAGCAAGTCTCGCTAATCAACTTGTCATAGCTAATCAGCGTCCCTATGGAAGCGGGTACGTACGTGTCGTGTGAGGACGCGAATTGAGTACCGAGTAACTCAGCACGCTAAGCGTACTGAGTAAATTATGTGGGATCCACCGTGATTTACATATTTTATCCACTCCGTCCATCCATTTTAATAGATATTTGAGGGCTTTAGCCCAAAAACTAAGTATATCCAAATCTGAAGTGGACCTCACCACAGGAAACAGTGTGAATCGAAATTATACTGTCTAAAAATCCATGGGGGCCACAGAAGTTCTGGATCAATCTATTATTTGTGTTTTTCCTTCATCCATGTCTTTGTGATCTTATGAATGGGTTGGATGACAAATAAACACCACGTGGGCCCTACCAAGGTTTCAACGGTGGAAATCATTATTACCGCTGTTTGCTGTGGCGTGGTCCACTTGAGCTTTGGACATGCCCCACCATGATATATGTGACATATCCACGCCATACATCCATATTACCAAAACATTTCGGGGAATGAGCCAAAAAATGAGGAAGTAGATTGGCCCACTCATTCGATTTTAAGGTTCCCCGTGTGCTGGATCTAAGCTTTCCTTGAAGTGGTCTACACCAAACGAGGTAAGTACACAGTTTCCTATGGCGTGGTCCACTTGAGCTTTGGATCTGCCTCATTTTTGGGCTCGTGCCCTAAAATCAGTTCGCATAGTGGATGTACGGTATGGATAGGGAACATACATCGTACTGGCCCCACATTTATTTGACAGATGTTCTGATTTTAGTGTTATTACCTATTTACAGTGCATTTACTTGGTGATTGGAAAATCAAACAGGCCCTTAAGGTTTGGATATGCTTCGTTTTTTTACAATAAGCCTTTAGATTATATGTTAAAATGATGAATGGAGTAGATAAAGTACATAAATCACAATAGGCCCCATAAAGCTTACTCAGTACGCAATCTGTGAACTCCTTCCTCAATTGTAACTTATATGAAAATTTGATTTGATCTAACATCTTAGCCCTTGAAATGATTTGGGCTTATTAAAATGAATACGAGCTAATGCTCTCTCTCTCTTCTTTTTTTTTTTTTTTGGTCGATTATTGCAAATTTGTATACTACTAGGAAGCAAAATGTCGTCTGGATCGGGGAAAGGAGCAAGGGACATTGGGTAGAAACATGGATGGCCAATGGAGGGAAATAAATATGGAGCCATATGCAACTATTTTGGCCAAGTGATATGCAGTGGGGGAGTGTCTAGGCTAAAGGAACATTTGGCAAGGGGATATAAGAATGTGAAAGATTGTTTAAGTGTAACAAAGCCGGTGAGAGAGGAGATGGGAAGAATGTTGGTTGAAGCGAAGTCACACAAGCTGCAACAAAAGGATTGGGAGAGGGATTTGCGAGAGGAGCTACGAGACACTGGACGGGGCCTAGGTGGTATCGACGAGCAAGATGACGACGACGAGGGGATCGCATATCCCGGTGATTGTGTTATGGCTCGAGATAGGAGGCAGTTCAGACAAGTGATTCGTGAGTCTTGGGCATCAGAGTGGGAGGGGGAGTAAAAAAGACGGTTTGATGAGAGTAGGTCGTCATTTGGGACGTCTTGACATGAGGCTGGTGGGAGCAGCAGATGATTTGAGGGCATGGCTTACAACGCATGCAAAGCGCTTGTGTTATAAATGCGCCCATTGCAGGCATTAATCAAAAGAGATTAAAAAATGTGGAACAAGGGGCTCAAGGAGAAAGTCGGGGGTGATATATCTAGGTGGTTCATCTCGAGCCATATACCAGTAAATGGAGCAGCCAGTCCTCACTTTAAAAATATGATTGAGGAGGTGCAGTGTGCCAGGCTCGGCATGAAGCCTCCGACGCCACAGGAGATTTTTGGCATTTACCTCGATCGGAAGTACGATACGAGGAGATCCAAGCTTGGGTACAAGGACTCAAGCCAAACTGAAAGTAGTAGGGGTGACAATCATGCATGATGGGTGGACGGGACCCACGAAATTATCAATTTCATGGTGTATTGTAGAGGGCAACCCGTTTTCCTCAAATCCATTGATGCATCAGCCAAAATAGAAGATCATAAATGCATATGACCTCCTAAAAGGAGTTATTAAAGATGTTGGGTCCCAGAATGTTGTCCAAGTTGTGACGAACAATGGTAGTGCCTTCGTTAAGGCGAGGAAGAAATTGATGAGGAGGTACAATCTCTATTGGATCCCGTATGTAGCACATTGCATTGATTTAATGCTCGAGGGGATAGACTAAAGGGATTCTGTCAGGAGGACCATTTAGGATGCGAGGAGAGTGACAAACTTTATATACAATCACTCATGGTTGTTGGATGCAATGCGTGAGTGTTGTGGTGGGGACATCATTAGACCAGGTGCGACACAGTTCGCCACGAACTTCATTGCACTCGACAGCTTATACAGTCACCACGTGGGTCTCAGGAATTTGTTTAGATCTGAGAGATACTTAGAGTGGAATCAGAGGAAGATTGAGGGTGCAAAGAACGTTTCGAATATGGTGCTTTTCGATTCCTTCTGGGATAGAGTTTATAACATCGTTTCTATCCTGCATTCGATCTACAAGGTCCTATGAGCCGTAGATAATGAGATGTGGCCTTCGATGGGGTCAATGTATGAGCTTATGAGAATTATGAGAGGGGATAATGACTGCAATCCCCAGTTCATATCGGTGGGTGATCAATATTGATCATCGATGGATCGGGACTCTTGAGCATCCACTCCACCAAGCTGGTAAGTTTGTTATGTTTACCGATCTTTTTTTTATCACTTTCACTTGCACTTTAAGCTTCACTTCTATTTGCATGTTAATGCAACCGAGTAACTAATATTTGGGTTTTAGCATACTACCTGAATTCCAAATTTCATCATAAACGTTGGGTCCATGAGAATAATGATTTGACGGATACGAGGGCGTAACGGCCCGTAACGGCGCAAATTATTTTTTTTGCCAAAAAAATATGAAAAATATGGATTAAATCCGGAATATTCTAAGCATTCCAAATATGCATTCATTTATAACTTGGAACATGTTTATGGTGGTGTAACGGTCCACTCTTTGGTGAGAAGTTGTATCGGACTGTCTGATGAATTTATGAACCAGATAACCTGAATTTAACTACAAAATTCATATATTTAATTTTCTAAATATCTACTATCAATGATAGATATATTAGAATGAATGTAATATGAAAATATCTTACATTTAGGTGTTTGCAATTTTTTTTGTGGGCCAAAATTCATGCGTAAATAGAAAAAAATATAAAAAAAATATAAAATGGCACCCCAAATATGTAAAATGCACATTAACATGTTCTACATGATTAACACATCATATGACATCATTAAAACAGCAAAAGAATCATTAAAAATGATTTTTTGAATTTTCAAAAAAGGGCCGAAATAAATGCGTAAATAAAAAAAAAAAAAATAAAAAAATATAAAATGGCACCCCAAATATGTAAAATGCACATTAACATGTTCTACTATGATTAACACATCATATGACATCATTAAAACAGCAAAAGAATCATTAAAAAATGATTTTTCGAATTTTAAAAAAAAGGGCCGAAATAAATGCGTAAATAGAAAAAAATATAAACTGGCACCCTAAATCTGTAAAATGCATATTAACATGTTCTACTATGATTAACACATCATATGGCATCATTAAAACAGCAAAAGAATCATTAAAAAATGATTTTTCGAATTTTCAAAAAAGGGCCGAAATAAATGCGTAAATAGAAAAAATATAAAAATATATAAAATGGCACCCCAAATCTGTAAAATGCACATTAACATGTTCTACTATGATTAACACATCTATGGCATCATTAAAACAGCAAAAGAATCATTAAAAATGATTTTTCGAATTTTCAAAAAAAGGGCCAAAATAAATGCGTAAATAGAAAAAATATTAAAAAAATATAAAATGGCACCCCAAATCTGTAAAATGCACATTAACATGTTCTACTATGATTAACACATCAAATGGCATGATTAAAACAGCAAAACAACCATTAAAAATTGATTTTTCGAATTTTAAAAAAAGGGCCAAAATTCATGCGTAAATAGAAAAAATATAAAAAAATTATAAAATGGCACCCCAAATATGTAAAATGTACATTAACATGTTCTACTATGATTAACACATCATATGACATGATTAAAACAGCAAAACATATTAAAAAAAGTATAAATACCTATTTTTGACGAATTTCTGAAAAATGGCCCACCGAGCTTTGATTCAAAAAAATCTGTAATATAATGTGTTTTTATCTCAAATACCTAGCTAAGGTTGGTCGAAATTAGTAGTAGAAGAAGTGAAAAACAGTTTGGAAGCAAAAGGTTTCAAAAAAACAGCAAAAAATGAGCTAAAAATGAAAAAAAAAAAAAGTTACCGTTACAGGCTATTTGCATGTTAATGCAACCGAGTAACTAATATTTGGGTTTTAGCATACTACCTGAATTCCAAATTTCATCATAAACGTTGGGTCCATGAGAATAATGATTTGACGATGGCCGTACACGAGGTGTTTGAACAATTGTTCCCAGAATCGACGGCGCAAGTAGAATTCGGTAACCAGGTAATGCAATTTAAGCAGATTTCGCCAATGGTAATTGATAAAATAAATCTTCTTCCTTAAAGCCTCTAGAAATATGGGTGATTAAAAATAATGAGCTTTGAATCCGTATCTACAGTTGTTGCGGTTTAGGGATGCTAGGGGTACGTTCTCATTTACACTAGCAAAAATATCGACAAAAACGATGATGCCGTGTGAGTATGTAACATAATTAGGTAATTGCAATTTTCGTTTAAACTTCAAACTAAAACAAGCTCCTCATGGATATATAGGTGAGTAATGGGCGATGAACGGAGTCGACACACGCATTGTAGTTATTGGCAGTCCGGGTTTTCGTACAGATTGTATCCTCTTTACCGTGGGAGTAGAATTGGAGCACATGGTCACTCATACACACCAGCAAGAGGAACAGGCTGGCATATGAGAAGTTGCAGAAGCTCGTTTACTACCACTATAATATGAAATTAAGAGAGGCAGTTGTGGGTAGACCGAGACATAGAGAAAAATTTGGACCCGCTTGACCTGTTGTCTATAGGTACCATGGCACAAATAGGTGATGATGATGACCCACTTTATGAGTGGGTCAAATCAGCTGATTTAGATGATGCGGAGGGAGGCCCTGCTCCACAGGTAGCCTTTGGTGAGGAGTTCAACACATTCCAATGAAGGTGAGGAAGCATCGTCACGACCCCCTCTCCATCATCAAGTCGTAGTGAGTGATGATGATGAGACTTAACCCCCACTCGACATTGGTCTTAGGGATGACGACGACGACGTCGATGATGACGACAGTGATGAGGGAGGGGATAGAGGCAAGCTTGTCATCTATGGACATAAGTTCAGATTAGGGGAGCTCCACCTCCATCCCACCTTATGCTCATGGGGGATACCACAGGTATGGCCACGATAGCTCTGACATTCAGTCACACTACCCATGGGTACAGGCAACTGGAAGATAGTTTTTCGAGTCATGACCCTTAGACAGGAGGATATTCGTCATCTATGGACATAAGTTCAGATTAGGGGAGCTCCACCTCCATCCCACCTTATGCTCATGGGGGATACCACAGGTATGGCCACGATAGCTCTGACATTCAGTCACACTACCCATGGGTACAGGCAACTGGAAGATAGTTTTTCGAGTCATGACCCTTAGACAGGAGGATATTCGGGGTACTCGTATGACTGACAGCAATACTATTAAGGAGTCGGGGTTGGACTTGATCTGTTCTCTCAGTACCCTGCTCAGCAAATGCCATCGATGTATGTCACACAATACCCACGTATAGGCGTACTCGTATAGTTTGGGGAGGATGACTGTTAGAGGTACATAAGAGAGTTCCTCAATTGGTACGAGAAGAGAATTGACTTGGGAACAGTACTGCCAATATGTTGGGCAACAGTACCACTCTCAACTGCCACAGGATCTGGGCAATGATTATTAGCCACCCCGTCACTCTGTGGGAATGAAATATGGCCAGAAATATGTATCTCTTTGCATTCATTTACTTTTGCTTGTCTTAATTATTATAAGCTTGCATTTGTATTATATAAACTCATTTTGGTTACTATTTGAGTGATTTCTTATGACAATGCATGCCTTTTGGCCCCCATTAAATGGAAACTTATTATTTAATGCATTCTTTTTGCAATTTTTTCATTCCTGAATATGTAAATATGTGTATTTAGGCATGTCCTAAAGTTTCACTGAAAAATTCCACAATTTTCTCCATGTTTCCCCTTTTTTCCCTGCATTTCCGGTTATCGGCGATAACGATATTATATCTTTATCTCCGACCAGCGAAACTTGTAGTGATACCAACAACTCGAACATTGATGATGCCTTCGGCCTGACCTTTGCCAAGCATTCTTGAAAAGGCGTCCCCCACAATAAGGAATAGGAAGGGAGACAACGGGTCTCCTCGGCGTAGGCTCCTAGAGCTAGGAAAGAAACCTTAAGGGGATCCGTTAATTAAAACGGAAAAGAACACCGAACCCACAGATTCCTTTATCCATCTTTTCCATCTATCTCCAAAACCCATCCGAAGTAGCATATATTGAAGAAAGTCCTAGTCTATGTGATCGTATGCCTTCTCTAGGTCCAATTTGCATAGGAGTCCCTTAGATTTGGATCTATGACTCGAATGAAGACATTTAAATGCTATGAGAGCACTATCCACTATCTGACAACCGGGAATAAATGCACTTTGGTTGTGAGAGATGATTATTCCTATCACCCCTATTCATTGAGACGCCACCAATATCTCATACGGACCCCCAAGGAGACTTATCAGTCTGAAATCATTCAAGGATTCTGCACCCACAATCTTAGGAATCAGCGCAACAAACGAAGCCCTGATATCTTTGGACAACCTTCCTCTCTCATGGAATTCGGAAATAAATTCCATAATATCTCCTTGAAGCATATCTCAAAAGCTCTGGAAGAAAGCGATCGGGAAACCATTGGGCCCGGGGGCCTTATCCCCACCCAGCTCATCAATAGCCCTTTTCACCTCAAGAGGCGAGAAAGGGGATTCCAGAGCAGAGGCATCCTCTTCGGAAATACGATCGAATTGGAGATGGTCTAATTTAGGCCTTATCCAACCTTCTCCCCGCAAGAGGTTACTGAAATAGTGAATGGCCTCCTCAAATATACTCTCCTTATCTTCAAGACAGGCGCCATCAACCACTATACTTCTTATCTTGTTCACTCTCGTGCGCGCACTGGCCATGCAATGGAAAAATTTGGCGTTCTTATCTCCTTCTTTGATCCACTTACAATGAGATCTCTATCTCCATGAAATTTCCTCTTCCTTCATCCGAGCCGAATAGGATTGACTCAACTGAATCCTTTCTGTGTAGGGATTGTGAAGGACTTTGTCCCTCTTCCACTGAGTGGTCGATCGATTGCAATTCAACCAGCATTGCGTTTGTTTCCGAATCTCTTTTTTGAAGCTCTTCCACTTTCACTTCTTTATTTTTGCTTTCAAGAGTCTTAGCTTACTGCAGAGTTTGAAACCAACATACCCTGCCACAGTAAAACACACCCACCAATCTTCGATCAACTGATGAAAGCCTTAAATCTGGAGCCAAGAAATTTCGAATATGAACGGCTTAGGTCCCTAGTTTTGGTCATCTATTGCAAGAAGAATGGGGTTATGATCAGACGTGGGTTTGGGAAGAGAGGATTGCGAGACAAGGGGGAACAACTCCAGCCAAGCAGGAGACACCAGGAATCTGTCCAATCTGGACAGAGTTGGATTAGCTCTCCCATTCGACCAAGTAAATCTCGTTCTGAGCAAAGGAAGATCAACAAATTCTTGATCTTCAATCCAATGGGAGAAACGTCGCATTCCGGCGGTAACTCTGCCTCCTTGGGATCTGTCTGCTGCATGACGCGTAATGTTGAAATCTTCGCCAATGCACCAAGGTCCATTGAATTTCTTCTTGGATTCATTAAGTTCCTCTCGGAATGCAGATCTTTTGTCTTCCTAGTTCGGGCCATAAACTAACATGATTAGGCAACATAAATCCAAGGAAGCTTTTTTTAGAATTACCGAAATAAAAAAAACACCACTCCAACTATTGATTAGGATCCAGGAAGATGATTTCAACGCCACCAGAATGCCTCTTGAGGTTCCGATTGCTTCCAGCGCCACCCATTTCTAATCTGTTTCTTTCCAGAGAGTTCCCAGAAGTTTGTCGCTGAAATTCTGAACCTTAGTCTCCTATAAACAAATCACCCCAGCTTTGCTTCTTCCATAGATATCTTTAGGAGTCTTCTCTTCTACTTTGACCCCACCCCTCTAATGTTCCATGATAGGGCTTTCATTTGGAAACTAAGCTTCCCCGAAGAGCAAGAGCCCGGACTGCAGAATTAGATCTGTTGATGGGCATGGGGCTAAGAGCAAGGCTTTGGAGTTCTCTGTTGCTGTAAGACTTGGAAGGAGTTTTCCTAGGAGTTCTTGTCTGGACTAATGGTCGGCCACGTTCCTCTATACAGTGAAACAGGGCTATGAAATCTTCCGGATGGGGGGCCAAAGCCTTTTTAAGTATGATATTTCTTGGTTGAAGATTGAGGGATTTCATCAGATGGTTTCAGATTGGTGGAAGGGTTTCTCAGTTGAAGGTTTTGCAGGGTTCAAATTATTTAAGAAGCTAAAGCTCCTAAACGGTATGATCATCGAGTGGAAGAAAACGGTTCTTTGCAGTAGGTAGAAGGAAACCTCGGCCATTCTCGTTGAGATTCTTGCTTCAGATTTAGCAGTTGAAGATGCTCCTATGTCAGCTGATGATTGGATTCAGCGGACCAATCTTATTCACAGCTATTCTTCCAGAATTTTTGAAGATGAAATCTCTTGGAAGCAGAAATCTCGAATTTCCTGGGTTGCAGAAGGAGATAAAAACATGAAATTTTTCCATAACATTGGGAATGTTCAAGCAAGAACAAACAAATCAGAGCCTTAGAAGTCAATGGGGTCCGCATTGAAAATCAAGATCAGATTTCAACAGAAGCTATAGGGTACTTCAGGCAGTTGCTTTGTAAAGAAGGTTGGTCCAGGCCGAAGCTGGATAATCTCCTGTTTTCCCAAATCTCAGTAGATGAAGCTGGTTGGATCGAAGCCCAGTTTTCAGTTGCGGAAGTGAAGGAGGCTATCGGGTCCTTTGCAGGAGATAAAGCCCCAGGGCCAGATGGGTTTCCTATATTCTTTTTCCAGTCCTTCTGGGAGATTTTACAGGATATCATGGGCTTTATTTGTGAATTCCATAATATAGGGTGTCTGTCTAAGCAGCTGGGAGCAACCTTTATTGCACTGATCCCAAAAATTTCGGGCGTTGTGGCCCTCAAGGACTTTAGACCAATCAGCCTTCTAGGAGGTCCTTATAAGATCTTGGCGAATATCCTTGCTACTCACCTTAAGAGGGGTGGTGGGGTCAACTATTTCTGATAATCGGAGTGCCTTCAGTCCAGGCAGACAGATTATTGATAGCGCTTTGATTGCTTCCGAATGTCTCGATTCCATCAACAAAGCCAAGTCAAAAAGCATCTTATGCAAACTGGACATCGAGAAAGCCCACGATCATTTAGATTGGGAATTTCTTCAATATATGCTTCAGAGGATGGGTTTCGATGCTAAATGGTGCGGCCGGATCAAGGAATGTGTCGGGTCGGCGTCCTTCTCGGTTCTTCTTAATGGATCCCCCAAAGGTTATTTTGCAAGCTCTAAAGGTCTCTGCCAAGGAGATCCTCTATCCCCTTTTCTTTTCTTGATCGTGGGAGAAGCCTTCTCCAAGATGCTGCATAAAGGTTCAATAGAGGGCATTATTGGTGGCTGCCAAATCAGTGGCATGCCTCCCATTTCTCACATCCAGTATGCTGATGATACTCTGCTCTTCTGTGAAGCTAATATTGAGCAGGCAAGCAATCTTCGCACCATCATTCGATGTTTCGAGGCGGTGTCAGGCCTTCGAGTGAATATGGCCAAGTCCACTATCTTCGGTGTGAACATGGAAGAGATGAGATAGCCGAGTTCGCAGCTATCTTTAACTGTTCGATGGATTTTCTTCCCACCACTTTTGTCGGTCTGCCTCTCTCAATGGGTAAACCTCCAAAACATCTATGGGATAAAGTCATAGATAGATTCGAGAAACACTTAGCCTCTTGGAAATGCAAGTATCTATCGATAGGGGGTCGTCTAACCATGATCAAAGCGGTCCTATCCAGCTTACCCCTATACTACATGTCTTTATTCAGATGTTCGAAGCCTTTCCTGGACAAGCTCGAAGGCCTAAGACGGGACTTCCTTTGGTATGGTAAGGGTGAGAAGAAGAATTTTCACCTGGTAGATTGGAAATCGGTGTGTTTGCATACTCGGGATGGGGGAGCGGGGGTTAAAAATCTGAAACCGATGAACATGGCTCTTCTCGGTAAATGGACTTGGAGGCTCGGGATTGAATCTGGATCTCTGTGGAATTCCTTGATAAAGTGCAAATATGGTCAGTCAGTTGGAGGGTGGTGGACAAAAGACTCAACAACATGTAAAGCATTAGCGGTATGGAAGGGCGTGCTTCATATGAAGCAAGCAGTTATAAATGGGATTCGGCTCTCTGTTGGGAACGGCAAAAAAATATCATTCTGGAACGACATTTGGATTGGAGATTCTCCTCTTAAAGAGCAGTTCCCTCGCATCTATCGATTGGCTTCTAACCGGGGTAGTCCAATGATAGATTGTGTATCAGTTTCTGTACCTAGGCCCATGTGGAACATCCCTTGTCGCAGAAATATGAACGATAATGAAATTATTCAGCTAGTGGGCCTGCTAGCTATTCTCAACAACTCTATAGATGTTCAGAACCCCGACAGATCTATTTGGGCTCATGACAAAAAAGGTTTATTTTCGGTCAAGTCTCTGTACAATCTAATATACAACAAATCCATGGCTTTGGCAGCTCCCAAGCTGGACCATAAGTGGAAATTGAATATTCCCATCAGTTGGTTGGTCAATAGCAGAAAGGTGTTGATAATAGATAATCTAAGATAAAGAGGCATGTGCATCCCCAATATCTGCCAATGTTATATGGCGGAGGCTGAATCAATGAACCACCTCTATATTCATTGTCTATTTATCCTGCAGATTTGGCCCGTGGTTCTCTCTTGGTTCAAGATTTCTTGGGTCCATCCTCAATCTCCAAATAGGTTGATCTCTACCTGGCATGGGGTAGACCTTCGCAAGCAGGAAAAGGTTGTTTGGAGAATGGCTCTAGCGGCTGTCTGGTGGGCGGTCTGGGAAGAACGCAATCGTAGATGCTTTAAAGGGGAATCCCATGACGTGGGTCATCTAATCAAAAGAATCCACTATCTTATTGTGGAATGGGCCTCCCTAGTGCTACATAGTAGCTATAGAAATTTGTTTTCGTTTTCCTTTTCTTAGGTGTTCTAGTCTGCTACCTTAGCGGGTTAGGCCCTTTTGTACTCTTTTCTCTCTTTTATAAGATGTCACTTTTCAAAAATAAAAAAATAAATAAAAATCTTCTGGATGGTCTCCAAAGGACACTCCGATGGATCTGCCTACGTGACCCATCGCATCCCTGATCTATTTCTTCTTTTGAATAGTACTGATCAATTCTGCCCTCTGATCTTCTAAATCCCTCATGAGCAATTGGTCACTATTCGTTTCCGCAGAGGATCTTCCCTCCCTGATCTGCAAAGGTTCCACCTCAATTATTTCTTCTCCGATATCTTCTCGAAACATGTCTGTTAATGCTTGTTCCAATAAGTGGTATGTAGCTATCGAGGAACGAGGCGACGATAAGGCGGGAGAGGCTGCGAAGTCAGAGGTCCAGGACGAAGATTCTTGATCTGGGACGCAAGTGTCATCCCCCCGCAGAAGAAGAGGAGAGGGATTTACTTCACCTGAAAAGATGCATTGTTCTGAAAGATTTGGTATATGCATCCCCTTAGCACGTGAGGGAAGACCACACATTTGCAGAGATGTAGTCCATATTGTAGATCAATCAGTGACACGTGTCTCGAGTGCCCTATGGTATGTTCGCAAGTGAGTAGGATTTGAAGCAGCTATGAGCGGCACTAATCGATCATCGGATCAAGGTTCCATGCCAAACGAAGGGTCTGGATGAAGAGCAGTTTGGCTCGGCAAGTCCATCGCAGACGCATCGGATATGATAGCGACCTCCGAGCCAAGACGTTCTACTCGAGCCTCCCGATCGGGTTCTTAAGGGAGTCCAAGGCTGCCCTCTGTAATGGGGTTCCCCATGAGGTGACTCACCTCCCGCTGCGTACAGAGATATAATTACACTGCTTCGAAGTCTCGAGCCGTGTGACAGTTCCTTCAATGGGGTTATGACACGTGTCTAAGCCCGCCGACCCTCGAAGACATGTCACACACACGGTCCCTGGACTGACGATCTCGCTGCTCCCTCCATTCGGGTGAGGACATGTATCGGTAGCATGGTTCGGAACTCCTCGAGTAACCGAAGTTGGTGCACCTTCAGCTGTGGCCATGGCCCCTGCACCTAGGCCCTTCCCAGCATCAACTGTCGCCGAGAATGGCTCCTTTTGCCTCCAAAGATGACCCCATCGAGGGATGAGATCTTCCTTTGCTTCCCTTTGAATCGACAGATAGAGTTTCCTGTCATCAACCATTACCTAGATATGTGTTGGGAAGGAACCTCCCTTCCTCCTCCTGATCTTGGCCCTGATCACCCCCATCTCCTCCCCCATCATCGCTTTAGGATCGATTTCGATTAGATGGCCTACTTGTGATGCTGCTGCTTTGAAGAAATCTTCATTCCAAAGCTCCAGGGGAACCGACCAGATCAAGATCCAGATATCTTCCATCTCGAATAGCGAGAACTTGTCCCACCTCCAAATCTTGATTATCGGTCTATCTTTGTGGATTGCTCCTGCCATAATCAACGAATCAAAATTAACTTCTGGACTCACTTCGATCCACAGTTCGTTGAAGCCAGTGGATTTAATGTTATAGAACTCTGGCAGGAATCTGCAGCATTCATCCAACCAGTTTCTAACTTGGGCAGTTGTCGCTCCTGCTTTAGTAATCGCCACAACCGATTCTTGTAGGGCTTTAGTAGATCGGTCTAAAGATGCTTGGCTGATGTAGACCCATGAATCATCCCTATCTTGTCTCCCCTCTACTTCGCCTGCTGTCCTCATTGCTTTTACCAATCCTACGTTGTCCGCTTGGCCTTCTGTTCAAGAGATAGTTTCTTTCGGTTTGAGTAGCATCTCCTTAAAGGAGGCACTTCCGGAAATGGTTGAGGAACTCTTGTCCCCTCGCCCGTATGGCCTGAGCCTGGTATAGTTCTGCAACCTGGATTTTCTCTTTTCTTGAGCAACTCTGCCTCTGTTCTGATTTTTGAAATCGGGTCCAAATTTTGCTCTTTGGACCAACTACTTTTGCCCGCCGAAACCTTCACCATGCAGCATCTGCACTGCTCTGCTCAACTTATCTTCAGTGCTCATTCTTACTAAAGCAAAGCCTCTATAAGACCCATCGAATCTATTTCTAGGCAACACCATGTCCATCACCGCTCCAGCTCGTCCAAAGACTCTTGAGAAGTTGATTGGCAACCAACCTTCGGGAAATCCCTTAACAAATAGGGTGGGATATTTCGAAACATCTCTTCATTCGCAAACGAAATCTACAGGTCGCGGGTCGCCGGAAATTGACCAGTAGCACCGTGGGACCTAACGGAACAAAACGGACACTGAGGTTAAGGGTCTTACATCTCTCCCCTCCTACAAAGAAATTTCGTCCTCGAAATTTACCACATCCAGGACAACACGGGATAAGGCAAAACATCATCGCATACATATATTTTAATCATCATAAGGCAGTACATAATACAATACAATCAATCAATCAACAAATAGATGAGGATAGCGCTTCCCTATCCCTTCGATTCCTCGATATTTCTTTCCATGTATTGCCTTCATCTCTTCCTTCCGTATCATTGTAGTTTTGTGCTTGTACATCTCCGTGATGATGTCCTCCTGCGTTCCTTTCCATCACCATCATCGTCTTCGTCGTCTCCGTCTTCCTCGTTGTCAAAGAAAGTTAAAATTTCACATTGATTTGATTGGTACTAGATGCAAGAGGAGAAGAAGGTTCAACTCGTTCCACCACCTTTGGCAGCTTTCTGCTTCTCCAGGTTCTTCCCTCTTGCCATCTTCGCTTTCTGCCCATTTCCTCCTCCCATCTCTCTCTCTCTCTCTCTAATTAATTTTTTCACGAAGAGTTGAAGAGAAAGATTGGAATGGGATGTTGTAACAAAAATACTCCATTATTTAAGTATACTTGCACTTGAGACGTGAATTGATCTTTATCGAGATGTTATAGGTAACAGACCTTTGTGTACTTGGTTTTATATCATTTAGAACCCTTAAAAAATATTATATATCAACTTTCTACGATTCTGCATTAACTCACAGGCCTCGCATCTGGGCTTTTGGTGTCTTTTCTTGTTCCCCACATCCCTGCATCCACGTGACACTGCACCTGCATCTGTCACGAAAATGCAGTCCAAGTGTCAAAATCATTTTGCCTCTGTGAAAATCGGCGAGTTTGATTCCTTAGTGTCTAAAATGTCTGGTTCCCTATAGACGGGAGTTTGATTCCCCTCCCTGGGATTACCCGATGCACGTGGTTTGTGGGTATTTGCATGCATCCGCAGGAAATAGTCTCGACTCAAAATGGGGTGGGGACACCCTGACATCATTAAAAAAAAAAAAAAAAACATCTCGCCTTAGTGAAAATTGGCAAACGCACTCCTGACTGTCAACATGAGCCTATCTCAAGGACATGTTTGCATTTTGAGGTGAATTTTTTCCCCTTTGTCCAAAAGGCTTGGATATTTGTAAAGGGGAGCTCAGCTGAGAGTTTATGCTGGTGGGGCCCATGCATGGTTTGATGATCACCTAGTTTGTCCTGCCATGAGATCTTTTTGGTGGTCAGGCCATCCAAAGTGGGCTGAATCATATCAATGGTTTGAATCACGGAACCAAAGGAGCTCTACTTGCTTAAAACTGAAACCAAAATGAACCAACACTTTATCGTAGCCCTCATATTGATATAATTCAATTGCCTATGAAGAGTTTGGATATTAATTCACCTTGCTGCAGCAAACCTCAGTTCATTTCTGTCAAGATAATGAATTACTCCAGCATCAGCTGAGAAGGAAATTTCACGTGGCATTTGTGCAGGGAGAATGCTGGTTTGAGCCAAGGAAGTCAGCAGCAGTCCGGACAGAAGAAAACCTGCATTTTGACCCTTCTGAAATTCTGAAAGAGCGGTTGAGGACACTCGAACGAACCGCGTCTGTGATGGCAAGGGCGTCTGTTCGGAAGGCTGACCAGGAATCTGTCAACAGGCAACCTGATTATGAATTCTTCGTCTCTAGGAGGCAGTAGAACGCTCTCCTTCCACTGGCATGTGTTCATCATCGACTTGGCTGCATCCGCACATGTTTTTCTTAATAGGTGCAGAAATCAGGATACAAAGCAAGAGTCAGAATCTGGAACTGCGGTGGCAGTGGCCCACCGTGTTTTTCTTCATTGTACATTTGTATATGTTTTTTATTTTTTTTTTGAAAATTAGGTTTTTTGTTTTTCTTAATTTAGCTAGGGTTTGAGAGTGCTGCTGTATTTAATTCGGTGCTCTTCAAATGCTGTAAAAATCTGCTCGCTGTTGTTCAGTGATTGTAACTTTTCTCAAGTGATTTCTCGTTAGCATGTTGAGGCCTGTAAGACATGGATGGATTGGATTGAAGTCAAGATGTGTATATGAAACTGGAGAGAAATGGTTAACCTAAGCCGTTGATCCTGTGGCCCAGTCAGAGACTCAGAGTATGGCCCCTTTTGGATGATCCCAACCATCTGATGAAATAGATTTTGTGATGGTATTTGTCGATGCATCATTGATCTGGTGAGTCACTACGAGGGGGTCAGCTTAAAAAGTTTTGCTGATTAGATACGTTTATAATCTTTGAAGCAACGGTTAAAATCATCATAAACGTGACCCTTGGATGGTAGGGGCTGAGCATAGAATCTTGACTTGGGCGAGTCAGTTTCATCGTTTAACCTGTGGTTCAAGGCAGTATCCAGGCCCGGTTCTTCTGATAACCAGCGGTTCGACTCATAGGTCGGATTATCCATGTGATCGATCTGCTGGTAGGCCACGTGGATTATCATGCTCCAAAGATTATAAGTGGGCCACTGCTCTCCTAAATCATTGGATGGCTAAGATTGTTTGATCGGTGCTGCTTTTGGATGGCTAAGATTGTTTGATCGGTGCTGCTTTTGGAAGGGTTTTCATCATCCACACGTGTTCTGTGTGCACGGTTTTTCCTGCCCTCGCCCGATGTGAACCCTGCTCCGAAGTGGTTTGTTGGTATAATCATAGAGGTCCGTAGATATCTGTCTTAACGACTCACCCCCTTATGGAAGGTGATGATCTCGGATCGTGTGGAAATTTCGCTACGTGGCTCATTTATGGAATAATTTTTGTAGATGAACGGTCTGGATCATTAGATGGGGGGGCAGAAGTGGGCCAACCTCCTCAGAAATTAGGTTAGCAAAATCAAATAACAAACGACGTGGACACCACTTATTTGCGCAGATGGTGGAAGTCAAACCCATGGATAGAAGCAGAACGAGCGACCTCGCTTAATTATAGCACACGAACTGGTGATGAATTACAAAAGTGCTACTGCTTTGGAGTCCAATCCTATTCCTACCGACCTGTGGAGCAGTCAAAACGTAATCTTCCAGTAGAGGAACTGATTGGTCCGCCTAATCAATGGACCGGATCTGCTCTTGATATAATGGCAACTACTGTGGATATGGACCCTATGAAGTCCCCTCTGCGAAATGATGCTAACCCATCTCCGTTCGTTTCAGAAGAAATATAATATTAATAAAAAAAGATAAGAGTGCTACAAATTTTTTATTTTTTATTTTTCCAGTCAGATACCCATCCATGCTGCAGTGCACCAGATCAACGGTCTTGATCACTGGTCCATTGCACCACTTGCACAGTCTCAAGGTTCATGGATGATGTTATTCCTCTTCACCAAATACCACAATCGTATTTGACCGAGAGCTGTTAAATGGCATGGGCATGAGTGTAATTTTAAACAAAACAATGCCCTAACATTACAGTCCCCTTTGAGCCACCACCCTAATATGCATTCCACGACGTACATGGCTTTGTGCATTTGAACGTGCATGCAACGAACTCTAATTATTTAATTTTCTTTTAGAAAAAAAATTATTATATTTTCTCTTCCTATAAAAGCAGATACGAACTAGTGCTTGTTTTCATCCATATAAGCTCTTAAAGCCTACGAAATTTGGAAGAATAGAGCAAGAAAAAGAAGCCATGAAGAGTTTTGTGCCATGCATCTTTGTAGGGTTGATGGTATGCCTTTTGAGCTTGGATCAGCCCATCGCTGTAGTGGGCTTTGATTACAGTGATGCACTTGATAAGAGCTTGACCTTCTTTGAAGCTCAAAGATCTGGCAAGCTACCTGCCGATGAGCGGGTGAAATGGCGTGGCGATTCCGGCCTCGAAAATGGCTTTCTTGAAGGAGTGAGTCTCTCTCTCTATATATCTCATATAATTTTTATTTTATATTTATTTTTGTGTTCTTGAATATGTAACCGAAGAATTTCGCTCCATATGGTAAAATTTCAAATTTGATTGGTCTTTCGCTTAGTTATAGCAAAACACCACATGGTAAATGAATGCTAAGGGAAATATTCACATTCCACGTCCGTGAATGAAAAGTTTCGGGTTTGGTTTAATACGACTAAAAAAAAAGGAGTGAAAATACACATTTTTGGGGAAGATAAGCAAAATTTTATTAATCCCAAAGGGACTAGTATTGGCCAAAAAATGTGGTGGAGCTCTTTGGCCCACCGCGATGTGTGTAGTATCAATATGTATGTATGGATATCTTGTATATAAATAAGACCAAGATACAGAACTTCGAATATATGTGTTTTGAATAACGCATATAGGTAATCCAATGGTGGGTTAATATCATTCATTGCCTCTAAAAATATTTCACTATCAAGTAATCTTTAATGACCCATCTGTACAAAAAAATTTCATCTTCTGCTCAAATCTATTAATTGATGGTGACCAACAAATTTTTTTTAATAAATTACTAATAGAATTAGTTTTTTTTTTTTTTTTTCATTTCAAAAGAATGTGTTTAATTCAGTTTGCCAAAAAACAAGTTTTTTTTTTTCCTATCTTTTAAAAGATAAGAGTTTAAAACATATATCCAATTATATGATTCTATTTTCAGTAATACAGAGTTTAAAATGGAGTATTTCCATGTATGGCTTTTCCAACTACTCTACCGTTTGATTGGTGCCCATCCCCCATTAATCCTCACCGTAGAAGCCATTCACCATCTCTTGGATTGAGCATTTAAGGCCATTTGATTTGTTAGACTTCGGGATGTGGCCCACCCAAGAATTTGCTCATCCTTGGCATGGTCCACATTGGTGGTCTCGTGCATTGATCCTCCAACCAGAGTAACTATTAGTTTGGTTCAATTGTGACATTATAAGTTTCCTCCCCTCCCCCCCGCCCCCACCCCCTTTTTTGGCCTTGATCTCATTTAAAATCTATCATCTAGCAATTTATCAAGATTTACTAATCTAATTACGCAAGTACCAAAAAAAAAATAAAATCAGGTAGACTTGGTGGGAGGTTACTACGATGCGGGCGATCATGTGAAGTTTGGATTGCCAATGGCTTATACAGTTACAATGCTTTCATGGGGTTGCCTTGAATTTTCGAAAGAAATCACAGCTTCGAACCAGTTGGAACGTACTTTGGAGGCCATCAGATGGGGCACTGATTACTTCATCAAAGCTCATAAACAGCCCAACGTTCTTTGGGGACAGGTTAGCATGTTATTTAATTAAGTTTTTTCTTTTATTATTATTTTTTTACTCTCAATCTCTCAATTATCATTAGTGTTAACCTTGTTAGATTTAACACTAGGGCCAGATTTTTTGGCCAATGTATAGTGCATGTGGGCCACACCACTAAGATCACTTATGGCAGAAATGAGGCGGGTCCACTCATCACGTGGGCTACAAAGTTGAAATCAATGGACAGATGATGGTCTGACTCAATACACAGACAGGTATGACCCACTTGATGAGTGGATCAGGTCATGGCAGATAACCTTCATGGTGTCGCCCATCTTTTGTACGAGTAGGATGTTCTACAGTACAGATTGAAATAAATCATATCGGTTAAGGGTGCGTTTGGTTTCACCAAATACCATGAAATTTCATGATTAATCAGTCTACTTTTGGTGCAAAATATCATAATATTTGGTGCAACCAAACATTCCCGGTGAGTTTTACTTATTTCACTATTGGCTGAGTTTCCCTCTCATCTTGATGTATCATGGCGAGTCCTGACTGAGTGACATTGGCCAGCAAGTTTATATGAGACTCAGCTCGAAATCTCATTGAGTTGAGTTGATTCGGATGAGTGTTGAGTCGACCCATCGAGTTTTAGTGCTCTGCACAAAACTCTTTAGTTTAAGAGTAATTACAAATAAGTAAGAATCCTCTCAGGTCGGCGATGGAGATTCTGATCATTATTGCTGGGAGCGGGCGGAAGATATGACGACACCACGGACGGCTTACAAGATCGATCCGAACCATCCTGGCTCAGATCTTGCTGGTGAGACAGCAGCTGCCATGGCTGCAGCTTCCATAGCTTTCAGACCTTATGATTCTACGTACTCTCAACTCCTCCTACTGCATGCAAAGCAGGTGAGTATTCCCATGCATCCACGTTCACCATAGTGCATGCTTGAAAACTAATACTAGTGAGGCTAATATCTACATATGATGCCCTTTTGATGATTATGCTATGAGACAAATGCAAACACCCAAACACATGCATATATACATACAAAAATCTAAAGCATGCTAATCATGTGTGGATTGTAATTGTAATTGCAATTTCAATGATGGTTGGCAGCTCTTCTCATTCGCGGATAGTTTTCGAGGTCGCTATGATGAGTCCATCAAATCTGTTCAACAGTACTATCCGTCATCGTCGGGCTACTTGGTAAGTGGGTTATAAGATTTTTATTATTTTTTTAAAAAATTTCTCTTGTTATAATGTTCATGTGTTCTCTTGGAGGGATTGGATCCATGCATTTCAGTGGCTCATTTGAATCATGGCACTGGTCAATTTTAGTTGGTTGATTAGGGTGTGAACCAAATAAAAGATTTGTCAATTCAAGAATTACACATTTGTAATTCAAACTCCTGTAGAATTGGAAAGTGTGGCCATCCAAACGGCCCTTAATTTTTCTTACCTTTTTTTAAAATAATTTTTTTTTTTTTTAATTTTTTTTTTAATTTTTATAAACTGATTTGGACTGTACCTCTATTGAAGGATGAGCTATTATGGGCGGCGGCCTGGCTTTACCGAGCGACGGATGACGAATACTACCTGCAATACGCAGTTGACAATGCTGTGTCGATGGGCGGC
Source organism: Magnolia sinica (assembly GCF_029962835.1). Lineage (NCBI taxonomy): Eukaryota > Viridiplantae > Streptophyta > Magnoliopsida > Magnoliales > Magnoliaceae > Magnolia > Magnolia sinica. The sequence goes on from NC_080576.1 coordinate 29,856,209, forward strand.
ACAGGATGGGCAGTTAGGGAATTTTCCTGGGACAACAAATATGCAGGTTTACAGATTCTTCTAGCCAAGGTAACTATAACATTTTGCATGGATATGATAGTAAGGAGATTGATATCTACACAACTTTTTTAATACATCGTCGTACTATTTTGTATTAATACAAGTTCGATGGATAAATAGAAAGAGAGTTTGCAAACAGTTTTCGGGGGTTAAACCGTAACAAAACTTTAGTCAGGAGTGTCCGCTATAAAAGTGTGTCCGGGGTGTGGTTTTTCAGTTTTAAAGTTGAAGTCCACATTTCTTTAGTCTTTGGAGAAGAGGCTTATTGTATCCTAGAAGCGGATTTGTTGTAACCCTCTTATAAATTAGTTTAATCACCAGTAGGTGTGAATATCGCCTTAAAAATAGAGACCTCCTAACAGGCATTAAGCCTATATTTAAGTGATTAGTTTTTCTAACTTTCTCCTTTCCACTTGCCCATACACTACATGGGCTTGGTTATGCTAAAATTAGGGGCGGCAATGGGCTGAGTATGGGTTGCTAATACTTAAGGCCCAAGGTTGAAGCCCAGACCAAGCCCACCATGGCATAGTAGCCCCCATCCCCAAAAAAAGGGGCCTAGGCCCACTCAACCCAAAAATTGATAAAATCTCTATTTCCCACTTAAGTTTCTAACAGAATCAGTGACTCTTCTTTTTTACTATAAATAATAGAATCATCCCTTGCGAAATATAAAAAATGATTGCTTTGAGGAATGAAACAAATTGTATGCATTCAAGATGCATGGGTTGCCTAATCGAGGATTGAAATGGCATATTTGTAGGATATAACATACGAGGTGGGGTCAGGCTAAATGAGCCCGTGGGCTGATTTAACATATCGGGTCAGGCAGGCCCATTGCCAACCTTTGCTAGAATGACTTAAATGATAAGTGAAAGTGAAAGATATATCTTATTAAAGTGTATCAATACATGTAGGTGTTAATGGAGGGGAATGGTGGAACATACACCTCTATATTGAAGCAATATCAAGCTAAAGCTGAGTTCTTCCTATGTGCATGCCTACAAAAGAACAATGGCTACAATGTGGACATGACACCAGGTTTTTCTAATGACAAAAACACCCATCTCTATTCATTCATAACCATTCCATTCTTTATAATTTCAAATAAAAATCCAAGGTAATTTCAGTCATTTGTGCCTCGCATGATCTTTTTTTTTTTTCTTTAAATGTTCACCAGGGGGCTTACTATATGTTGATGAGTGGAGTAACATGCAGTACGTCGCATCGTCGGCGTTTCTTCTTGCCATCTACTCCGACTATCTCTCCAAAGCTAATGCTCAGCTCACATGCCCAGAGGCCCAAATCCAACCTCTGGATGTTCTGAAATTTGCACAATCACAGGTTTGAATCTCCCCTTCACAATCTTATGTGTCAATTTGCTGGGCCATTGTTCTCTTGATTGCGGCCCGGACTCGCCCATCAAAATCTCTCAAAGCCCATACTTGTATTGGGCTTGCAAATTCTGCCCACCCTTAAACTTAATCACCACACATAAATTTATCATTTTTCTACTCCTAATTCTGTTTATTCTGCGTCGCAAGCTTTTTTAACTTCTGGAATCAACAGGGTGGGCCTTGGTCCATCAAAAGCCCATATTTTACAATAACCCAATTCAAATGGGCCAGCCTCAGATCCATAGTTTCTTGAGTTTGACCACTTTCCTAATCTAATCCATCCAAAAATAAATAAAATACTCATAGTTGTAACTTTGTGTGTGGCTGGAATGGATGTTGTTACCCTAAGTGGGCCATCTTGTAAGGCCCACGACCTTTGGTGGGCCCCAGCCTTCATATTGCTCCATCCAACATTTCACACTACCAGCGTCTACAGTTCTCATCGTTATAATGCACGGCTAGGATATCAAGGGCCAAACCTTACCACTTCAAGATCCACCTATCATCATCTGCAGAAAGCAATTTAAATATTTAGGCCCAGCCCTTGCTCACAAGCCTGAAGTTCCTAGGGAAATGATAGCTTCAAAACTTGAAAAAGCTTGAATTGAATTGACCAGAATCCACCAACTTGCGAAAAACTCAATCTGATCATGACTAGGCCACAATTCTGTCAAAACTCAGAGAAATATTAGCTCAACTAGTTAAAAAAGAAGTTGGCAAAAACTCAATAAAAGTCAACTCGACTCAGCACAATTAGATATTATTTATATGAGTCTATATCATCTGCTTGTCACAAACAGAATTTTTCTACTTTGTAATTAGTCAACATCATCTCTTATATTATCAGCACTGCTAAATTAAATGCAGTATGTGATAACGTGGCCCAATCACACTCCAACAAACAAAAATATCCTGTTTGTAGCAAGCAGAGGATCCTCCGGATTCTATTTATATATTACTTATACTTTTTAAATATTAAATATTACTAAAAAAACTCAAAAAAGTTGTACTAGTTTTTTGAGTCAACTCAACTTGAACTGGGTTCGAGTCAAGTTGGTTTTTTTTTTCTTTTGCATTTTTCGACTATTATAGAAGTGCAAATGGGCCTAGTCTATTAATATGTTGGGCCTAGAAATAGGCCCGATCGTGGCCTACATGCCTAAAAATTAAACCCAAGCCCAGGACATAAGAGCCCGTGGGCCATCTGGCCCATTCACCGACCTACCCGAATCTGGTCACTAACAATCTTCATGCATCCAAAACCTCAGGCCGATTACATTCTCGGTAAAAACCCGAAGTCCATGAGTTACCTAGTCGGGTATGGATCGAACTACCCGCTTCAAGTTCACCACCGAGGAGCTTCCATCGAATCGAAATCGCTATTACCTTCGAACGTTGGTTGCCTCGAAGGGTTCGAGAAATGGTTCCGCATCAACGGTAGCAATCCCAATGTGATCGTGGGAGCCCTTGTAGGTGGGCCCAATCGGTAAGATGACTACATCGATCAATGGTGGAACTACGAACAGATGGAGCCGTCCATCGCCTGCAATGCTCCTCTTGTGGGCCTTTTTGCTAAGCTGAAGGGCATTTTGGAAAGTTCAGGTGAGTGTCCGTACGGTCTCCTTAATGGGAGGAAGATTACTGGGTAAAACAGTCATTTATGAGCGTTTTGCCTGTAAACTTTTATTTTTGATTCCAGAAGCAGCAGGGGCAAAATAGTCTTCTAACTCGTCAACGTGGTCAAAGTCATCGAAGCTTTCATCCATGCATTCCATGGAAGTGCTCTACGTAAGCATGCAACTCCCTCCATCCAAGGGGTCACTTGTACAGGAGATCCAGGCCATGTAAACAGTGGGCTTCACCATCAGGATCGTGTATCTCGAAAAATGTGCCGATCCTTTAATTCAGTGGGCCACACGTGTATTTCTGAGTCTGACCCTTGCCTGATGAGTAGATCGATCCGGTTTTCCCGCCAGGTGATTGTCATGGTGTGGTCCACTGGTTTAATGGATCGGATGTTCGAGGCAAAGTGACTAAAATCACCCTAGGAATAATGCTATAGCAATGCGATGCGTTGTCTGAAACATCTGCACCGTACACGTGGAGCGTGATGCAGTGGCTATGATATAGATTATTTGGTGGGCCATAGCTGATGGCGGTAACTCAAAACGCTCCTTTATTTTGCAGGTTCTGAATCTCACGGTCCATCTGCGTCGTACAGTCCCTCGGCATCGCACGTCAAGGCCCCTGGTGAGTAAACGCAACTTTCCTATCAGGTCCTCCGTACAAGTGGGGCCCACTGTATGGTGATCCGAATTGTTGATTGGAAAATGCTCCAAAGATCTCCTTCATGAGAAGATCCAAACAATTTGTTATATAGAAATTATACGTACAAAAATGGTCAACATTCAAATGACAAATGGCCAAGGATTGGACGGCTAGGATCTTCCAATAAGGGAGATTGTAGGGGTATGCCCCATCTGGAGCCCATCAGATCAATGGTATCGATCTTCGTAAAACCAAATGGACGGCTTTGATTTTTAAAAAATAAATAAAAATCCATCCATATATTTCCAATATTTGGACCCGAATGCTGTGTGGTCGAGATGCATTTTTGGAAAGACATGAAGAAGGTTGGAACAACCTGTTGGATGGATTAGATCCCGCACCTGTGTGCCATGCTGGCACACATGTGTCATGTGCGTGCGGATTGGCTGGTGAACCCTTCACCAACCAACTAGCTGGTAGACAAGCTCTATGGGCCCTACATGATGCGTTTGTTTTATCCACGTTGTCTATCTATTTTTTTAATCTCATTTTAAGGCATGATACCAAAAACGAAATAAATCCAAAGCCCAAGTGAACCACACCACAAGAAACACTGTGGTTAAACGCTTACGGCTGAAAAATTCTTAAGAACCACTGCAATGTATCTTTGCCATCCATTGATAAAGTCACGGACTCACGTTACTCGGTACATGACCGCCCAAAAATCATCCGGTAAAACAACTCAGGCAGTTCCCGAGGGAAACAATGGAGACGTGATGTCGATATTAGGTTTTCTTGTAGGCGCACCATGACGTTTACCTTTCATCAAATCCGTTCATCATGTGGGTATGACTAGGACGAAGGGAATACATAAAAATCAGTTTGATCCAAAAATCAACGGGCCACACCACATGAACTTAGAAGTTTTAAGTGCAATTTTACATTGTTTCAATTGATCGTGACCCATGAGAATTCTTTTATCAGGCTGATATTTTTTAAGTACGGTTAAAACAAGGGTTCTCATCCGATCGATGGAGTGGATTTCATATATAAAACATATTGGATCCCATAAAGCTTGTTTCTTTACTGGTGCGTACAAAATTGCTTCTAATAAATGTATACCAATCCCATATTCGGATAATCAAATAAGGTTAATTTTTTTGTTCCTGCTACATCTATACTTAGTAATATAGTTTGGACGGTTTAATTTGACTTATCATGCCACTTGTGCAATTCTTGATTAATTTTTAAGTGCCTAAGTGTCAAGGATGGGGGTGTACATTGAGTTGAACCGTCTCATCTCGAGCTAAGATTGAGTCGAGTTCACCGTTTAGGTATTTCTACAAACACCTAGATTGCACCTTCAAAATTCCTTGGTATGTAAAATAGAAACAATGGTTTTATAGGCATTTTAGTAAACACCTTCTAAGCAACATAAAAACTAAGAAAAAAAAAAGATATTTATTTCATGTATATACCTTCCTTACCACCCGCTACACTTTGTTGAGTCATTTTATCAAACACTTGGTGAGCAACATCAATGGCAAAGTAATCGAGTCATTGAACTGGTTCAATTCAAGTTTGATTTGAGCTAGATTTGGTTGAAGCTGAGCCGAGCTGAGGCTTGCTTGAACTTGGCTCAAACTCATTTTCGAGCTCAAAATATCAGCTCGACTTGGCTGGAACTTGGCTTTGAACTGAGTCAAATCGAGTCGAGCGAGCTAACTCGGTTCATGTACACCCCTTAACATGGACGCCAAAGTTCCCAAAGAATTGTTGCCCAATTTTTTCTCCATGATCAAAACCGTTCATTCCATGTGACTAACTGTGAGTTTCTATTCACACTATTTGGAAAAGCTATTTTGATAGTAATTGAATGGCTAAAAATGAAAGTTATCCAATAATCTTATTTCAACGGACTAGCGTGTGTAAATCATAGGTCCATGCATATTAATCTTAACTTGCAAATCTTAGCCGTGGATTTAGACTCTTTTCAAAAGCACTATCTAGATGGACTGAATTGAGTTTTACACTATCTTCTTTAATTCATGCAGTGAACCCCATCGAATTCGTCCACTCAATAACCAACGCATGGACAAACGGAGGGACGGATTACTATCGCCACAAAGTAATAATCAAGAATAACTCTGAAAGGCCAATCACCAAACTTAAGTTGAAGATCGAGAATCTCAACGGATCCTTGTGGGGCCTTTTGCCAACGCCGGATAAGAAGAACACGTACGAACTTCCGACATGGATCAAAGTTCTAAAACCGGGCTCCCAATGCAATTTTGCTTACGTGCAAGGTGGGCCACAAGCTAATATCTCCGTTCTAAGTTACAATTGATTATTTTGTGAGTTACGTTTGTTAGGTTGCTGACTACTGAAATAAGTTGTGATTTTCACACCTGTTTTGGTCTTCTTATTGGATTTGAATTTTCAATTTTCTTTGCCCGTGGATTGTGTCCGTTGATTTTATTGGGCCCGTCGTGATCAACGTGTGAACAGGATATGATTTTAGTGGTCTTCTTACAAGTTTGAATTTCAAGTGGGTCCCACTGAATCTTTAAAGGTTGAATCTCGAGATACACACCATTGACTCATGATCCAATAGCTATAAGGTCCACTGCCTTGGGAACTGGAATTTTTAAAGAGGGGCTACGGTCAATCGCGTGTGGTGTGAACCGTTTTTGTTATTCTAAGATTCCATTTCATGGGACACGGATTGCGTCCTACCCCCGCCTGTCTTTGGCCACGAACGGGCAGTTCTGTGGGCGGGCCCACCGTTATGTATCTGTTTATCCACTCTGTTCATCCCTTCTGTCAGATCATTTTAAGGAATGTGCATAAAAATGAGGAAGATCTAACGCTTAAGTGGACCGCACCAAAGATGACTCTTGCATTTAATGTAACTTGCATTTAATGCAACCCAAACTTATTATTTGGTGTGGTACAATTGAGCGTTGGATCTACCTCAGTTTTGTGTACATTCGTTGAAAATGATACGAGAGAAGGGATGGACGGTGTGGATAAACAGATAAATCATGGTGGGCCCGCCCAAAGAACTGCCCGTTCGTGGCTAGAGACGGGCGGGGTAGGACGCAATCCGCGTCCTCACATCCAACCAAAAAAGCCAATATTTATACGGCTAGGATCTTTCAATCCCGTCTATTTTGGGGCACAGGCATCGATTTTGGGGCCTACCGAACAAGCTGTAGCATCGCTCTGTGAACCGGCGGTGCATTCCGAGCAAAAAATATAAGATGGGCCGCGCTAGGTACCTAGCACATGGATGGAATTTCCATGTGATCCACTCCGTCCATCAGGTTCACTGCCTTATGTTGGCTTTGGAATCCAAAAATCATGACCATCCATAGAATCAGGTGACCACACCTATATGAAGAAAAAGTTGGGATGAGATGCACATCCAAAAATCAGGCCCCACTGTAGTATTTATATGCCATCTAATCCATTCAGCTGATGTTTCTCATCAGCATGAAAGTATACAAGGTGAATTTAAAGGCTTTTATGTATAATTTTATGGGATGGCCCACCTAAATGTTGAATCATTCCAATTTCCAAATTTTGGCAAAAAGGCTAAATAAGTGGGGATGCAGCTGATGGACGGGGTGGATTTCATACACTATTCATTTTCCCAACCTCAGAGTATGCAAGCGTTTCCTTCAAATATACCTTCCTATGTCATGGAAATTTTGCATAATTGCACCACGGTGATCAATGGTTTGGATTACCGGAGACAGTGGCCCCAACCTGGGTCGAGGATCGTAAATTTGTAGTTGGTGGAACCCGAGTACCGAAGTCAAGTCAAATATGCCTTCCAATGTACGTTTGACCTTATTGGCAGGTTGTATGGAAAATAAACAGTACGGTACACATTACCGAATGTTTTAATGATGGCCGTTCAATCACCACTGATGTGGTGTGGTCCACCTAATATTTGGATATGCTTCAATTTCTTTGATTTAATACCTTAAAATGGCTTGGAAAAAGGGATGGACGGAGTGGATATACCATGCATACATTAAGGTGGGCCTGAGGCGCACCTAATGGGCGCGGCTGAAGGGATCCACGAATGTGGAGTCCATCGTGATATATGTGCCTTAAATCCCAGCCGTCCATCCATTTTTAGAAGTTAATTTAGGGCATTATTACAAAAATGAAGCAGATCCAAATCTTAGGTGGACCATTCCACGAGAAATAGTTGTGATTCAATGCCCACCATTAAATTATCTTGGGGCTAACGTAATGTTTATTTACCATCCAACCTGTTAATAACGTCAAAAATAACTGGATGAAGGGACCACATAAATATCAGCTTGATCCAAACTTTTGTTGCCCACTATAAGTTTTTAATGGTCAATCGCCATTGTTTCCTGCGGTATGTTCCACCTGATATTTTGATCTTATTTATTTTTACATTCATTTCCTAAAATGAGGCTTAAAAATGGATGGACGGTATGGATTTGAGGAAAATATATCATAGAGGGCCCCACAGTCAGGGAACCACCCATCTCGGCGGATCCGGGAATCCACCGAAGCCGCGCCCGCACCTAATTCCCTTCCACTGGAACGAAATGAAAGTCAACAAAACGACACCAAACGCCAGACTTTGACGCTGGTAGGGCCATTAACAGCCGTCACGCCTCCGTTTCGAAGGAACTTGGAAAGTAGAGCCCAAATAACAACCATACACGTGTTACAGTGCTAACGTGGCACGTCATTCCCATCTTGACTGTTCATCAGATGGGCCATCACAGGTATATCTTTCATATTGTAAAAATTGAGAGTAGACCATAGCTTAACAGTTTTCTGGCCGTCCATTTATTTATACATATATGGCCCATCTGATCAGTGAAAAAAACCCTTTTTTTTTTCTTTTTAAATACCAAATTAACATTGACGGTTTCCGACCATCTTACATACGTATCGGATCGAGAAAATACATCCAGATAGGCAAGCTTGTTGCGTTTGTGTTTGGCGCTTGAACATGCAGCGTCTAGGATTAGCTTTCATTTAAATTCCTGCTGGAAGCGAAATTCACGGCACGGAACGACTAGTCTAAAGAGAAAATCATTTATACTCTGGAAGACTGTCACGATTGATACGTAGGCAGTAAAAAATTCCATACCTACCATAGAGATCGTTTAACCTCAACCGTAAAAATCGTAGTTTCTATTCTTATAAGTCCGGTATACGAAAAATTACACAGATTTATCTTTCAAACTGTATGATTGATAGCCATATAATGGACGGTTATAAAATAGATTCAGCAGCCCAAGTTGAATAAACAAATGCATGTTATTCAACGGCCAGGATTGTTCAATCTATCTCTATTATAAATGATGACATGTCTTCAGTTGGTCCTGAAATTTGGGCAGTCTAATCCGAGTTAGTTGTTGAGAGATGTAGATTCATGACTCCGACGTATCAAGCATCGTATTCTACCGGGTAACTCCCTCCATTCAAAAATAAATAAAAAACGTAGATTCCAGAATCCCGTTTGCTTGGGAGAGTTTTGCTAGACTACATCCCAATGTATGGAAATAGTATACGTTGGGATTTTAGTCATTGGATCAGACAGACCCAAACTGATCATATGATGGTCCTCACTTTGGATGGTGAATACACATAAAAATAAAAATAAAAATCTGTGAGATTTAAATTTTAAAAACTTTGATTGTTTTAAGTTCAAGGGACCGTCCATTTTTAAAAGAAAAGAGCCAAATGATCAAAGGGTTGAAATGATCAACTTAGTAGTTTCTTTTTAGGATATACAATTTTTATGGTAAAATCCATCGTATAAACGGTCTGGATCATTTAAATATTACCCGGCATCAAAACTCCTAAGTTCAGATGTACCGTAGCAATACTTGGGGATGGATTCTAGCAAATCTCGTCACGGGATTGGAGAGCGATAGCTGTCCCGTCACACGGGTTAGGTGAGGCGCGGGCGAGGGCCTGATCGTGGGCCCCACCTTGAAGTATGCGATGGATACCCACGCCGTTTTTTTTAAAAGATCATCTAAGGGCATGGTGCAAAAGATAAGTAAGATCTAAATCTCAGGTGAACCACGTAATTCACACCATTTAGGGCCACAAGTTTTGGATAAAGTAGCTAGTTATTTTTCGTTTCATCTGTGCTTGTGCCATGATTTCAATAGGTTGGATGACAAATAAATGTTATAGTGGGTCATACTGAGTTTGTAATGGTGGGCATTCAATCACCATTCTTCTTATGTGGTGTGGTTCACTTGAGATTTGGATTTGTCTCATTTTTTTGAACCACGCTCTAAAATAATGTAAAATAAATGGACAATATAGACATACAACACATACATCGAGGTAGGCCCGCTGGTAAGGCACTAACCTACTAAGCTCACCTTATCCACACAGGTACAAAATGAGTGTGACACACATAAATTTATGAAAAATCTTCACGTCATAAATTATTATAAAAATAAAAGTACAATAGATAAAATCATTTATCATATTCAAGAAATTATAGTTGTCATCTCTCCAAACTCTAAAAATGTTTGGTCATTAATTAGCATATTATAATTACACACGGAGACAGAGAGAGAGAGAGAGAGTGAGACATATATATAAAAAATCACATCGGAGACACAAAACAAACAGCATAATTCTGTAAAATTAGGTGTTTTGTCAATCTAACCCTCAGTCAGTGGAGCTCCCATATTCAAGTGATGGAACATGCTTAAAACTGTCTTAAAAGTTTACAAGTAATTTTCAAACATCATGGTTCCATCAAAATTGTCCAAAAACTAACTTGTATACTTCAAAGCTTGCATGATTGATGGATCAGGGTGGTCGAGCAATCAATGAAACCCTTGTAGCATGAACACATATAAAACATCTCATGATACTGAGTAGATTCAAATTTATGGTGGGAGATGATATTTATGTTCTTCAGAGGGTGGATTACAAGGAGTTGTAAGGGTCTATGAAACGGTGGAAATTGAACGTCTATCATTAAAACTTCTTGAGCTACCTGGATGCTTTGCATCAACGTAATATTTATGTTTTCCCTTTATTCATGTCTCGGAGAACATCTAAATTAGTTAGACGAACAAGTAAACATCAATGTAGGCCATAAACAACTTTCAGTGTTATATGTTTTAATGCCATTGTTTCCTTTGGTTTCGTTCACCTAAGCTTTGAATATATCCTCTTTTTTTTGGAATATTTTGGTAGAATTGATGGATCAGCTGGATTTGCGACATATATCTTGGTGGGGCCCACAAATTTAAGTTGGTTCAAAAACATCCGGTGATGACTGATCCTACTCCCTTAAAGCAGCAGCCTGTATTTCCATCCTCTCATATCCTACGGACATTTCTCTCTCTTAGATGGCTGTCTGCTGGGCCTTTCCCTTTATTTTCCTTTTGGATCATCGAATAAGGCAAAAGATACTATCATTGACTAAACAAAAACACCTAATTACTCTCGACAAATTCCGGCAAGACTAATATAAATTATAACAACCCAGACATCACCACCACCACCTACCACTACATTTTAACAGTCCATACGTTTTATATTTTCAATTTTGGCATATGTCCGGCCCCTTTTTCAATGATCCAAATCATTAGTTTATCGAGTCCCAATGTGGACAGACTATAACCCAAAATCTAGATTGGGAGTTTTAATTATTAATTGTCCAATCGGTAGGCCACTGATCGAGTCAGGGATCTTAAATGTCATTATCATTCACCGAGGGAAAACACTTGGGTTCCTGGGGCTAGTTAACTACCGGGGAAAAATGACCTACCGTGCATGAAATTCACGCCGTCCATCAGGTACACCACTCCTTTTTGGGCGTTGATCCCAAAATTCAAGATGATTCAACACTCAAGTGGGCCATCCTAAAAGAGTTATACCTAAACCTCTAAATTTAAATTCACATGGTGGTCCACCTGACTTGTGGAATGATTTTTGGGTAATTCTTTTCTAGATGAGGCATATTAGAATAATGTATTGGATGGCATATAAACATACAAAACTAAGGGTCGGGATCCATCTCAAACTATTCGCTGGTCGTGCTTCAGCTAGTGACACCACCGCCAGCAAGCTTGCTGGTGTCAAAGTTCTGTGGGCCCCACCATGATGTATGTATTTTATCCATGCTATTCATTTATTTTTCCAGCTTATTCATGAGCCCAAACATAATATAGATAAAAATTTCATGTGGATCACACCACAGGAAACGGTGAGAATTCATCATTTACTGTTGAAAACATTTTGGGGGAGATGGAAGTTTTGGATCAAGCAGATATTGATGATTTCCCTTCATCAGGTCTATGTGACATCATCAATAGGTTGGATGGCAAAGAAACATTACAGTGGGCCCTAGAAAGTCTGTTATGGTGGACATTTAATTCCCGCTATTTTCCTGTGGTGTGATCCACCTGAGTTTTGGATCTGCCTTAGTTTTGGGCTCATGCCCTAAAATGAACTGGAAAAATGGATGGACGGCGTGGATAACACACATACATCATGGTGGGGTGCCCAGAGCTTTGACACCAGCTAGCTGGCCCGTGTTGGGGTCACTAGCAAAACCGCGTCTTAGAATGTTTGGATGATCATGAATTTTAGGTTTTATTGTTAAAATGGGACATCATACCTAATGGACGGGCTGGATCTAATGAAAAATCCCTCCACTTGGGTCTAGGTACGTGAAAGTAAAACGTGCCGAACGCGGTTCTTTATCAAGCGCCCCACAAATCAACAAGGGTTTGACCATTCACGTCTCTCGGTGTGAACGAATGGGAGTTATTTGATACGCCCATTGCTCATGACGCTGGATTCTCAGGCACTTCAATGGTTGGATTAAATGTCTGATGGTGGGAAATGGATCTCACATCCACTTCACGGTTGATCTTTGCCAAAAATAAAAGGATGGGCTTCCCCTAAAATCCCCACCCTTGATAATTAAGGGGCCGTATTGATGTGTATGTGAAATCCACCTCACAGTAGATGGGTGATCATATCTTATGCCTTGGACCACGATGATTATATGAAGTCCACGAGAATCATTAGACCACACCAACATTTATTTCTGGTAAGGCTAATAGGTGATTTAGGTGGAGCCACACTAAAGGAATAGTTTGGATGGTGAACATCCATTTAGGTGGAGCCACACTAGAGGAATAGTTTGGATGGTGAACATCCATTTAGGTGGAGCCACACTAGAGGAATAGTGATGGTGAGCATTGCCTTGTATAGTATAATCTATGGTCCACTTGAATCATGAATGAGGCTGACTTTTGGGCTTTGGTCCTAACATGGGGTGAAGAAGCCGATGACTCGAGGATTTTTCATAAATATCATGGTGGGCCACACTTATCAAATTGAAATCACACGTATACTCTGCAAAGATGCATGCTTGAGGATCATATCATATAATTGGAATCTAGAGATGATTTTTATCAAAAAGGAATTGAAAAAATTTCACCTATATAATTGGACTTGAGGTTAAGTACGGCACTGTCCTATGTTGATTTGTTTGTTTGTTTGTTTTTTTTTTTTTTTGGCATTGGTGCCTACAAATAACTAATTATACCCACAAATAACTAATCCAAACCACAGATGGTGGGGTTTTACATTAATTGCCCATGTACAAAAAATCTCCTCAACTCGGACTTCCTAATCATAGCATTTGTTTGTCGCAAACATGACACCACACGTGTTAAGAAAGGCCTGTATTTGGTTACTGTGTGCGATTAAGATAGTGCGAGCATGATAGAGTCATATTCAACTTGAGTTTGATTGAATGTTGGTAACCTTAGTGCTGAGATAGATTAATTAAGATCAAAATTGAGGGATTGCCCACCTTCGTTTACCACCATTTTTTACAATGATTAGGCAATTTTAGAAAGGTAGGGGTCGGTCCTTCTGAAGTGATTCTTTTTACCTTGTGTTAAGGACTTTTCTTTCAACGGTTGTAACAGGCTTCGTATATCTTAATAGAATAATGATGGATAATAGATTTAAAACTAAAGGCTAACGGTGCCGATTTTATTGCTTTGTATTTAAAGCTTGGTACAATAAGCAAATAAACAAAATGAGTAGAGAAATAAATGAAATATAAATATTTGCGATCGCCTGTGTGAACAAACAATTAAGGTGAACGGTCAGCAAGATGTGATGGATGGTTTGATCTTCCTAGTAAGACTCGGTTGACCAGGGGATCCGACGACAATGGGTCCTGGATATTTATACTACTCCAAAGCATACTGCATCAATAACATTGGACAGCAGTGATCTAAGCCAATCCAAACTTCGGACTTTCAAAGTAGAGACATCTAAACTAAGATAAGTAATCTTGCATTGTGTATGAGAGGTTGTGTTTGGCCTGAGCCCTAGGCTCTTCATCGTGTGCTCTTTATATAGCAGGAGGAGGAAAACCCTTGTTGGGTTTCTTAGCTAGTCCAGGATCCTTGGCATTCAAAAACACAATTATTTTATGATCATCCCAGCTTAGCTAAAGAGATCTTCAGAGGTCATATTTTAGATTTTCTTACCAACATGAATGCAGAGATTCGTGGTCATTATGGAATCAGTCTCACTAGATATGGATTCCTCACATTATCTTTGATTTCCATCCATTTTAAGAAGAATTTGCTTCTTGAACCTTCGTAATCGCCATGAGAGGATGATCATCCCTCGAAAGTTCTCTCATTTTAGCAGGATTGTGTGACGCGGACTTGCCGAGCATATCTAGTTTGCGATAAGATCCCTATCTCGATGGGTCTTCATAAACTTCTTAGGCATGCTGCCTCGATTACACATGCCACTCGTATTAGGGCCACGTGTTATTTGTCGTGACATCTTATCTGTAAATGTGCATATGATCCTGTGCAATTCTATTTTTGGAAGGTGATGTGCCACCGAAGGATGTGGGGCCGAAGATATCATCAATTTGCGTGTAGGATTTCGTCCATCTTTTAGTAGGTAGTGCCAACATGTGGTGGCATCTCATTGGTTTATATGGACACGCTAGGACAAGTGTAAATAACATGAGTGGCCTTTTGATGCTTGGATGTAGTCCTTTGATGTATGTTCTTCATTTAATTATCTACCTTATGACACCCAATTGAAGGGTCGAGATTTCTTAGCCTAGATGATTCTAATGCATTATGTATCCACGGTGGACCCACCATGTCAATGGTTTGGTCACTGATGATCGGTACAATTACATATATGTCGGCATTGAGAAAATAGCCTAATATTTGATGGCTAGAATTTTCAGATCGACAAGACCCTAGGGGTCTCATGTCAAGATGGTCCACTCACCTTGTATGTAAGCTTCTTAATGAATGGATGAGCCTAATTTTTGGAGAAGGGTTTGATCAAGGTCGCACCTTGGGACATATTGTTCTTTCACATGAGAAATGAGATAAAAAGAAAAGATCACTTACAACGAGCTGCATGCTTACTTCTCGTGTAACTTCACCAAGATGCTTCTTGTTAAGACATCTTGTCTGTGAAAATAGGTGGGCCCATCATGAAGGTGATCTTCAGCAAACAAAAGACTAGACCACTTATTTGGGTGGCCACTTGCATTTTAAGTCAAACTGTGGATTGCCCATTAATTCCATGGTGTGGCTCACCTATAAGACAACCCATTTTTGGGCGATGTAGTTTGGCCTATTTTTTAATGTTTATGCTAGTGGGAAAGATTGGGCTGCACGAGATGTAAGAGTTGACGAAATTGATGTTATGAGTGTGGGATCTATCATATCTATGAATGATATGGTGTTAGTATACTTCATTACCATGGCACCTCATAGGAGATTGAGGTGGATCCATTAGCTCATCTACTCTCATGTGGTGTCTACAATGTAATCACCCGACATCTTCTCTGGAACTTTATTTTTGCACACATGTGATGGCCAACAATAGGGCCACCTTTTGTTATCAGTTAAGTTAATTGATTGTGAACATAATACTACTTTATACTTATTATTTTTTAGATAATTATTGGTTGATGTATACGCACCTGAAACAGGTGGGACTTACCTTCTCTCCACACACCCAGGGATGTATAAGGGGTATGTTCATGCATTCACAAGATTAGATTTTTTAGGTACAGTGGACAATGATTCATACACATGCCTCGTACATTTTGAAGGATAATTTTAAATCTTATTGTTGGTAGATTTTCTTTTCAATTTCACTACTAAAACTTTCTCACAAGATATTGTTGATTAATTGGACATGTTTAGATTAATTTGAAGAGCAGACTATTAACATACATATACGTTGACTGTAAGTAATATAGTCATTTGATGAGAAAAAGATGATATGATTATTCCTGACCTCAATGAATTAGATAAATGATGCAGGAAAAGGTGTGATGATGATGATCGTCATCTTCCTCGAACAATAAACACCTTGAATCTGTTGAGGTGTGGAGCCACACCAGGGTGCTACTCGACCGGTCAAGCAGCCCACTCAACCGGTCGAAGGTTCGCTCGACTCAAAGTCCAGCGAGCAAAAGTTATTTTTGGTCCGTGGTACTTGACCAATCGAGGCTCATGCTCGACCGGTCAAGTGGCCAGCTCGACCAGTTGAGGACCTCTCTTGACTAGTTGAGGTTACGCAGATTCTAGTCCGGATTTGGTGCGGACTGCGTAAATTTGAGGCGGTTTTGCCAAGGTGCGGAAGGGAGTTGCCTAAACTATAAATAGGGGTTTCTAGGGTTATTCTAGGGTATGAGAAAAGTATTCTAAGGTGTATGCAAAGGGTTTTTTCTATACATCCAAAGGGAAGAGGTTAGTATATTGCTTGTAATCTCATTTTTCTTTATAGTGGAAGTTTGCACTCGTGGTTTTTTTACCCTCGTTGGGGTTTTTCCACGTATACTCTGTCTTGTCGTTTGTTTGGAATGTTTTGATTCTATTTCTAGAATATATTTCTTCTTGTTTATCGTTTGTGAGTGAGACCGAAGATTGGAACTTGGTTTACTAGCGTTGTTGGCGTGCTGTCCAACAACTGGTATCAAAGCCAGGTTTAGTTCAAGTGGAAGCGATGACGGAAGATGGGAAGACTATAATTGAGAAGTTTGATGGTTCAAATTTTGCCTTCTGGAAGATGCAGATGGATGATTATCTGTATCAGAAAGACCTCTATATTCCTCTAGAAGGAAAAGAGAAGAAACCAGAGAAGATGACAGATGATGAATGGCCTTTATTAGATCGGAAGGCTTTAGGAACGATCCGACTCTCTTTGTCTAAGAGCATCGCCTTCAATATATCCAAGGTGAAGACCATAAAAGAATTAATGTAGGCTCTAGCTGCGATGTATGAGAAACCCTCAGCGTCCAACAAGGTTCATCTTATGAAACGGCTATTCAACATGAAGATATCAGATGGTGGAAGCGTAACTGAACATCTAAACGAGTTCAATATAGTCACCAGCCAATTGGAATCCGTTGACATTACTTTTGAGGATGAGGTCAGGGCGTTATTGATTTTGTCCAGTTTTCCAGATAGTTGGATGGTTTGGTGATTACCGTGAGCAATTCTTCAGGGTCGACAAAGCTGACGTTCGATGATGTGGCTGGTCTAATTCTCAGCGAAGAATTTAGAAGAAAGACATCGGTAGTTTCAGGGGATTTGGGGAATGCTCTAAATGTTGAAGGAAGATGAAGATCGCTGAACAAAGGAGGCAATAAACACGGACGTTATAAGTCGAAGAAGAAGTCCAAGGGACCAAAAGACAAAGACGGGTGTTGGCATTGCGGGAAGAAGGGGCACATGAAATGCGATTGTAGGGCGCTTAAGAAATAAGAAGGAAGCTCTTAAGGTGGGAAAGATTCAGTGAATCTATCTGAGGAGAGTGACACAGAGGTATTGATCTTGTCTCTTGATGCGAAGAATGAGTCTTGAGTCATAGACTCGGGTGCTTCGTTTCATGCCACTTCGTGTAAGGAAGTTCTGCGTGATTATATGTCAGGTGACTTCGGGAGAGTCTACCTGGGTGATGATGAGCCGTGCAGTATTATTGGAAAGGGAGACGTTCATATAAGTCAGAAAGACAAAACGTTTTTAAAATTGAAGGATGTCGGACATGTACCGAGTTTGAAACAGAACTTGATCTCAGTAGGGTAGTTGGCCGATACCGGATATGTAACGCCCCGAAAATCGGGGGTCGAGCAGAAGCCCAACTCCCGAGTTCTAACGCATCACTTATGCAACATAGAAAATGATGATTTAATGTTGTTCATATGAGTGCATTAAACATGAATGAGATTATACTAAAACAGCGTATCATACTCCAGAGATAACTAAGTTAAGCAAGCGGAAGACATAGATAAGTATATAATATATAGGAGTGTTTTTCAATCCCTAGAGTATGAGTATGTTACTAGGTTAAATATATACACGTGTTGATCCACAATATACAAAATACAAAACAATGTATATGTCAAACTAATTCATATAATCCCTGTAATCTCGTCGAATCAGAACAAGGTCAATGAGGACCCGCCTAATAGCTGAACATAGGAGAATTCTTCATCCTCGTCCATGAAGTCCATTTCAACTGCATAGACTCCGTCATTACTTATATCTATAATAAAGTCTGGGTGGTGTTTTAAAATACCGTCCCAGGTGGGAATGAGTAGCTAATTCAGTGAAACTATAAAGTAAAAGTTAACATGTTATCAATTCAGTCAAGCTGTAATGATAAAGCAGTACAACAATCATGTCCTAAGTACTCTTGTTAATGCAATGATGGTATGCGACAATGATGAATGCCCTCGCCTGTACTCCCTCAGTGACATCATCTCATGATCGCGCATGAAACACTCCCAGTAAACATGAGCTTCCTCGCTGAAGCACATGCAATGCGGTGCATAATCGTGTTAGCCAAGTTCTTATTTAGGCTTATTCATACAACAGATTCGGAAAGCTAAGGTACCTCCCTTATATCATTACCCAAACAATGATCTATCTAGGGTCGTCAATCTTAGTTAATCACATACGATAGGTAAGTTCAGGTCACTACGGGAGGCTCGTCACCATCCGCGTAGACCTGTTTATACTTGAGGTCACTACGGAAAGGCTCGTCACCTTAGCGTAGTCCTAGTGTATACTCAAGGTTACTCCACCGACACCTTACCAACTGACAGTTTATTTTCGAAGGCTCGCCACCACCCGACTGGGGACCACAGCTAACTGCGCCGGGATAGGCCGACAGCTCGAATACAATGTCTCATACTACCGTATTCGGCTCACGAGTTTGGGTTGCTCACTGGACACTATGGGGAGGCTCGTCGTCCTAGCGTAGGCCGACAGCTCGACCATGTTGTCCCATACCACCATGCCCGGCTCATGAGTTTTAGCGGATCTTAGTACCAAGGTTAAATGGGCTTTGCACTGGTAAGTTGGTACCTTAGATTCAAGAAGTAGTGTTCATACATGGTAAACACACAATAGGCCAATCGAGTTACGTGATAAGTTCAATTGGTACGAGCGTACGCTGAATTAGTCGACATGGTACCACTGTCGACAATTATCATACGACTCAGATTCATCGAACTTATCCAATGTGGCGAGACTATTTCGGCCACTCATTCGGGAATCATTACCGATTGCCTGGACTACGCAGTAGTCCCAATCATACTCAAACACTTTAGGCATTCATATATGATTGTCAAAACAGCATGTGACAAACAATTCAAATATAAATCTCATTTGAGCATTTTGACAAACACATAGCACACATGTTATCGTACGTAGCATTTCATCCATAAAGCACGTAGTAGTAAGATAGGTTACATGAAGGAAACTATAACTAAAGATAAGGTAATTAAGAATCCTATCTCAATACCCTCCTTAAACACATTTCAGGCAACATTTTCTCATTCAGGCATTTTATCAAACACTTAGACTACACATGTCAACATACATGTAATAAATTAGTTATAACATATATTATGACAAGTCCTTTTACAAAGGAGTTATCACACATACAACAATCATATATTTACAATTCATAATCATGGCAAGCACAAATCCAAATTCCATATTCATTCAAATATTTCAACAAACACATGAAATGCATTATAATCAACATAGTTTATATATATGCATAATATACGAAAAACATCGTATCTAAGAACGTGTGATAACAATCAAGTCAGTCATAAATCATTAACTGACAATGAGAGCCTTGAAAACCATAACCTAAGCATTTATAGTCTACACCTTTCGTCGGATTGATCATTTCGAACTCGGTTCGAATCCTACGCACCTGACTACGGAATAACAATACCTAAATCATCAAAATAGGTTAGCTATTTCACTGATTACCCTATCTGAACTTCTAAAACAAGATTAGGGTTACGATTCCTTATCCAAATTGAAGTTAGAATAGATGGTGTAGCGATGGTGGGGAGGCGAAACAGCGTGCAGAGTTGTGGGAATGAATCCCAGCAACGATCTCCTTATCTCCCTCTCTTCTCCTCACTCTTCTCTCTTCTTTTTCTCTCTTCTCTCTCCTAGGGGTTGGAATTTCGTATGGAATGAGAGAGGGGTGGGTTAGGTTCTCATATAGGCCCAGAACTGATGAAAATGGCCCCAGGGCCATGGTATACTTAGGTTATAGCTAAAGAGTGGCTAATTCGGTCCAACGGAGCTCATCTGGAGGCC
The DNA here is from genome assembly GCF_029962835.1 of Magnolia sinica. NCBI lineage: Eukaryota > Viridiplantae > Streptophyta > Magnoliopsida > Magnoliales > Magnoliaceae > Magnolia > Magnolia sinica. The sequence goes on from NC_080576.1 coordinate 29,876,631, forward strand.
CATTTTCTACATACGGTCTGAAAAAAATTTCCTGACATTGGATCTATGCCAGGTTAAGATTTTAATCCGATTAAATTTGTGGATCGACCGTGGAAGACCAGTTTCAGTTCAATGGTCATAGCCACTCGATCAGGGCCACAAGTATACTAATATGTGTAGAAAAATTTTCCTGATCCAAGGGTGTAGTTGGGTTAGAATCTGACAGCTTAAAACCTTAAATTTGGCCTGCAAGCGAACAACCCAAATCACTTAAGTTTTAGTTCATTTTCTAAAGATATTCGCGTTTCTCACACACTTTGCTCCGGGCTCAAGTTGTGCGTTTTTGGATAATATTTGGACTTGATTTTCGAGATAGTTGTCAAGCCCAGTAAGACACTCATAACCGTATAGTTTCACGGTAATCGGACTTTCGACGCGCGGTCCAGGTCCGATACGGAGTTTCAAGATGCTCCCGAGAGCAACTGGGTTTTGAGATTGATCCTAAATTTCTAGATAATGTTGGGTTAGCAATTCTAATGGGTTTGGGTATTGCAGTTCGTATAGAAAGTGGTTTAAGCCAAATTCATCAATTATTTAGTTTAGTACTTAACTAAATTCCGCCCTAATTAAGACAGAATAAGGTCTTAGGGTAGGAGAAACTGATCTATCCAAACAACTTATTTATTTTGTGATATTTCCTAAGGTTAATGGTAAAAAGGCCATTTTATTTATATATTTACTATTTATAGTAAATTTTAGTGTAAGTATTGTTCTCAATCATTTAAACTTTAGGATTAGTGTTTAATATAAAAATACTTAGAAAAATTTGAAGAATAAGGTGGTAAAAGGTGAGATTTTTTGAAGGAAATGAGTTGAAAGGGGATTTGAGACTTTGGGATTGAGTTTTGAGAAGTTAATAAGGTGCTAGGATCAACCCATTGCCTAAGGACGTCTAATCCAAGTTGCCAAAAGTCCGGAATATTACAATCTACCCCTCTTAAAAATAATTTCGTCCCTGAAATTGGCTAAGGGTAAGAAGTAAAGATTTTTTTTTATATTTCATTTGCCTAAATTTTATTGATTTCAAGTTTATATGCGTAGCAGGGTGTACATTATCTATGCTAGTCTAGCTCATTTTAGTCTACCTCACTTAAAACTTTTCACCCTGAAATTGGCTAAGGCTTCTATTGGGTTCGTATCTAATGAGTACATTTGTAGATATACTGACCTCGGCTATTGTAATTCAGCTCATAGCCATTGTTAGGCCTATTCTTTAATATGAATTGGTTTAACACTTGAGCCCTAATTGCTTTCCTTCAATGACTTCATTATTTACATTTTAATGAAGATTCAGATCCTATTTAGTGACCTAACCTTACGTGTATCCTGGATCAATTTCCTTCAATCTTGGGCTAGTGGGGCAGGGGCCCACCACGCTTCCGCTGCGCCGCTTTGATCAAACAGATGTATTAGCTGACCTAACTAGATTGGGCTCATAATGTTCTACCCCCCTTAAAAATTAGTTCTACTCTCAAGTATCAAGAATCTATGTCCTGATCCGTATGTCGGAACAAGGTGTAATTTATGACCTATCCTTGGCATGAAATGGGAAACGATCTCTCAATACATTGGTCTTCCTTTCATTGATGATGTGCATTATGACATTGGTATCTATGGTTATAGAAAGGAGCTAAAAATGATGGGTGTTGTGGTTGATTTCAGGGACGGGTGTGAGCGTGTGGCAAGATGCCTAATTCTACCAAAGAAGGACTTTTGCCATAGTCCCGACTTACCTCCTTTAATCATGTCCAGTTTAATACTGTAAAATAATCTATACATTATTAGTACATAAGGAACTTGGACAAAATAGATTAATGGGCAGACTATCTTTCTAAGTTCATATGCACAATATGTATGCCAGAATGGTCTGTGATTTGGGACCTAATTCCTAACTGTCTGTTGCCCATTTGAGGAATTTCTTGGGCCTACAGAAAAAATATCCCTATTGGCTATATGTTCTTAACACTTCTCAAAGGTGATGTAATAAACTTTTGGTTGTAAGTGGTCAGGCCAACACGGAAGGAAAGTTGTGTAGTGGGTCTGAGCCGGATACACAAACCTCTGCCTAGCTATGATAGAAATTTCGTTGTATCAGTTCTTAATCCTAGTTGATCCCGATCTTCTGCTTGATCAGAGCATTGAGTTCATTGGTAACTACCAGGATTTAGAATTCGATTCAAACTGTGAATACTTCGCTTATATATACTTCCTTTACTTTGTGTTCCCGATTGCAATAAGTCCTTAGGAAGGCAATTCTAAGGGGTGTGTTGACTTGACCTAACGTTCAATCCGAGGGATATGTAAGTTTTCTCTGAACGTGACTAGTTTCTAAGTCAAAACAGCTTTCCTAAGAGTTATTAAAGAAGCCTATAAGTATCAAGGGAATCCAACGAAAGAATGAGGTCTCACTCTAACCTAATCAAGCCGACTAATTAAGTCTATCATTCAATTATCTTAGCATAATAAATCTTTTACATTCCTTAGTATAACCAGTAGCTTAGTATTAATTTAGGAGTAGCGAAAATCCAATAGTTGTAATCCAAAGTCTATGCTCATATGCTAGATGATTTCGTACCATTTCTAATCCAGGGAATTGTTTTATCACTTAGGGTCAAAAGTTTTTTGATTGGAATTGAGTTGCCCGGACTTAATAATTATCGGTTGTGAGGAGGTCTACTCGGGAGAGGAGACCCAAGGTCCAATACTCACCCTCCTTACATTATCTACTGCTGACAGATAATGGTGAACCAGAGTGTTTTAAAGAGGCATTATAGTTAGATACATGGGTTAAGTGGGAGCAGACCATGGATGATGAGATGGACTTTCTTGAGTCTAATTGTACATGAGAGCTAGTTACTTTACCTAAGGGTAAGAAAGCTCTTCACAACAAGTGAGTTTGCAAACTGAAGGAGGAGCACGATGGTTCGAAATGGTACAATGCCAGATTGGTTGTGAAAGGATTCCAACAAAAGGCAGGTATCGACTTCACTGAAATATTTTCACCTATGGTGAAAATGTCTACGATTCGTATGGTCTTGAGTATAGTGGTTACAGAGGACTTACATCTAGAGTAGCTAGATATTAAGATAATCTTTCTTCATGGGGACTTTGAAGAAGAGATATATATACATCAGCCGACAGGATATGTGGCACCAGGAAAGGAGAACAAGGTGTGTAGACTGAAGAAGAGTCTATATGGCCTGAAGCAGGCCCCGAGGCAGTGGTACAAGAAGTTCAACAGTTTTATGTCGAGAAACAGTTTTAAGAGATGTCATGCAGACCACTTTGCTATTTGAAGAAGTTTGATACGTCGTACATCATCATTCTTCTGTATGTTGATGATATGCCTGTGGCCAGATCAAGCATGAAGGATATCTCAGATCTCAAAAGACAATTGTCCAGAGAATTTTTCATGAAGGATTTAGGAGCTGCAAAAAAAATCCTAGACATGAGGATAAAGCATGACAGGGAAAATAAAAAACTAGTTTTGTCACTGGCAGAGTACATATCCAAGGTACTTGATCAATTTAATGTGGAAGGTGCTAAGCGGGTTAGCACTCTATTAGCCAACCACTTTAAGCTTTCTAAGGAGCAAGGTATAAAGACGCAGGAGGAACGTGACTACATGACTAAAGTCCCATACACATCAGCTATTGGGAGTCTTATGTATGCTATGGTTAGCACGAGGCCAGACATTGCTCAAGAAGTGGGAGTTGTTAGCAGGTTCATGAACAACCACAGGAAAGAACATTGGAAAGCTGTGAAGTGGATCCTTAGATACCTAGTAGATACTGTGGATGTAGGGCTGTGTTATGGAGGATCAAAAATTAAGCTACAAGGCTACATAGATTTAGATTTGGTAGGAGATATCGACAGCAGAAGAAGCACTACAGGGTATGTCTTTACTCTGGGTAGTGCTGCAGTCAGTTGGGTCTCTTAGTTATAGAAGATAGTATCTATCAGCACAATGGAAGCATAATATGTTGCAGCTACAGAAGTGTGTAAGGAGATGGTGTGGATGCAAGGTTTTATGAAAGAGTTGGGAAAGAAGCAAGTAGATTGCAAGCTATATAGTGATAGTCAGAGTGCAATACACTTGACTAAGAATTTAGCCTTTCATTTAAGGACCAAGCATATTGACATCAGATATCACTTCATACATTTGTTATTGGAAGATGGATCGATTGCTCTGGAGAAGATCCATACAAGTGATAATCCTGTGGATATGCTGACCAAGGCGGTCACACGGGAGAAGCTGAAGCTCTGTTCAGCTTTGATTGGCCTTCAGGCTTGAAGATGGGGAGGTAGTGCACTCCGGATGTAGAAGACGAAGGTTTATAGTGATGTGTCTCTAAGTGAGAGATTGTTGAAGTGTGGAACCACACCAGGGCGCTGCTTGACCGGTTGAGCAGCCCACTCGACCAGTCGAGGGTTCGCTCGACTTAAAGTCCAATGAGAAAAAGTTATTTTTGGTCCGTGGTGCTCAACCAGTTGAGGCCCGTGCTCAACCAGTCGAGGCTCATGCTTGACCGGTCTAGTGGCCCACTCAACCAGTCGAGGACTCTCTCGATTAGTCGAGGTTACGCAAATTCTAGTTCGGATTTAGTGCGGATTGAGTAAATTTGAGGTGGTTTTTTTCTATACATCCAAAGGGAAGAGGTTAGTATATTGCTTGTAATCTTATTTTCTTTATTGTGGAAGTTTGCACCGGTGGTTTTTTACCCTTGTTGGCATTTTTCCACGTATATTCTGTCTTGTGGTTTGTTTGGAATGCTTTGATTCTATTTCTTCTTGTTTATCGTTTGTGGGTGAGATCGGAGATTGGATCTCGGTTCACTAGCGTTGTTGGCATGCTGCGCAATAGAATCTACAAGGCTATCGTGAATTTACAAGAGAATTTTCTCGAATCCATGAGAGATAAGAAATTTAGAGAATTTTTATTAAAAAGCTCCCAAAATAATTAAGTTTACATGCTTAAATAGTCTTAAACAAACCTTAAGATACAATTAGAAAAGATGTAAACAAATAAGGAAATAAAAACTGAAAAATGCATAAATTTTTGCCATTCGTTGATCGAATCATCGATCGATCGGTAAGGCGTAAAAACATCCAGAGACTAAAACCTAAAAATTGTTTTTGTTTCGATCGATCAACCCGATCAGTTAATCAATCGAATTGATAAAAAAATGTTCTATAAGCCTTCACCTAAATTCAAATTTTCATCGATATACCTGATCGCTCGATCGACTCAATCAGTCTGCTTGATCGACTTCGATCGATCGAACTATGTTGAAATTTTGTTGGTTTCCCTTTGAACTTCTTCCAGTCTATATGTGATAGGAACATGCTTGTTTCACGTCCTACATTAGATCCCTTCCACTTGAAAACACACGTCCTCGAGTTATCCTCCGACTCCGGTTCATGATACTCATATAGGTCCACTATATTGAAGGTGTGTGAGATCCCCATGTATTAAGGAAGGTCAACAACATAGGCTTTGTCATTGATCTTACAGAGTATAGGTACCGGCCCGATCTTCTTATTCTTTAGTTTGTTGTACATCCCGGTTGGGGATCTCTCCTTGCGCAGGTGAGCCATGACATTGTCGCCCACGTTGAATACCTTTAGACTTCGATATGTGTTAGCTATTTCCTTATATTTGTCGTTGGATGCTTGTAACATTGCCTAAACATCAGTGTGTAAACGTTTGATTCGGTCTACCATATGTTATTCGATAATGCTCATGCCTGGAAGCTTAGGCAATGGAATCAAATTAAGAGTATGCTTAGGTACTCATCCATACACAACTTTAAATGGGGATTTTCTAGTGGAACGGTTTTGCATATTGTTGAATATGAATTTTGCCTGAGCTAAGGCAAAATCCCACTATTTGGGCTTATCACCCGAGATCCATCGTATAAGGTTGCCAAGTGTATGATTCCAAACTTCGGTTTGCCCATCTATCTGTAGATGATATACATTGCTAAATTGTAGCTTGGTGTTAAATCGTCTCCACAAGGTCCTCTAAAAGTGACTGACGAACTTAATGTCATGATATGAGGTGATAGATTTAGGAACACCATGTAGTCATACAACCTCTTAGAAGAACAAATTTGTGACATGTGTAGCGTTGAGTCTTTTTGCATGGTATGAAATGAGTCATCTTGGAGAATCTATAAACCATAACAAAAGCCAAGTCCATTCCACACTAGGTCCATAGAAGACCTAGCACAAAGTTCATGGACAATTCCTCCCAAGAGTCATCAGGCACCGACAATGGATATAGGCCCGTGTTCTATGATCATCCCTTAGAGGCTTGACACGTATGACATTGTTGCACTGCGTTTCTAATGTCTCATTTTAACTGTGGCTAATAGTAACACTCCTTTAAGAGAGCTATTGTCTTGTCTCGCCCTAGGTGACTGTCGCAACAAACTTCATGGAATGCACAACTGATTTTTGTTGAAAAGAAAAATGTCTTAAATATTGAGGTCACTAGACTGACTCTCCTAGCATCTAAATCACGCATCCTTGAAGTCGTTGTCATTAGCATATAGGTCCTTGAGATACTCAAACCCAATAACCTCATTGCTCATGGTGACCAATATAAGGCTGCACGTCAGCTAAGCGCATCAACATCTTGTTCTACTGCCTGGCCTTATGCTTTAGCAAAAATGTGAATTCCTGCAAGAAAGAAATCCACCTAACATGCACATGGTTAATATTAGCCTCCCTGTTAGTAAACTTGGGGGCCTTGTGGTCAGTATAAAGTACAAATTCCTGCTGAATCAAATATGTCGCCACTGTCGCTAAGCCTGTACCACTATGTATAATTTTAGCTCATACTTTAACTATTTCTTCCCAGTATTACTAAGTTTCTCATTGTAGAAGGCTACTGGCCTGCCCTCTTGAGACAACACACCCCAATGCCAACATATGAAACAATGCATTCAACTTCAAATAATTTATCAAAGCTGGGAAGTACGAGGAGTGGAGTAGTGGGAAACCTCTAAAGCTAGACATAAAACATGCTAGCTCGAAAGCTCGACTCAGATTGGTTTGAAGAAGCTCGGCTTGGAATGGTTCGAATAGAAGTTCAAACCAAACCAAGCCTTAGAGTTAATCTTTTTTAAAAAAACAAACCAAGCTCAATTCAAGTCAGTTCTAGCTTGACTCGACTTAATTCGGTTCGTAGATTGTATGCTCGTAGTGTTATCTTTGTATAAAAAAAAATCATATTATACATATTGTTTATTGAAGAATAAAAACTAGCTGACCCATGTTCGAACTTGACTTGGTTTGCTCAACTTAGCTCGTATATTTGGACCAAACCAAACCAAGCTCAAGCTTGTATAATCTAGACCAAACCAAGCTCAAACAGTAGGGATAGGCTCGAAGCTTAGCTCGTGTATAGTTCAAATAAGGAGTGTCACATAAACAAGCCAAACCAAACTTAGGTCAAACTCGGTTTGGTTGGGCTCATGAATAGCTCTAACAAACTCTGCTTAATTTCAACAAACTTTTGGCGGGCTTGTCAATCCACCGAAAATGTCCCTTCTTCATGTAGTCGGTGATTGGTGCGACCATCATACTGAAGTTCCTCACGAACTCATGATATAATATTGTCAACTGATGAAAACTTTGCACTTCATGAATGTTTGTCAAAACTAGTTATTCCTTGATGGCTCTCACATTCTCTTCGTCCATAAGGATGCTTGTGGACATCACTACAAAACTAAAAAATAAGAGGTTCTCTGTTAAAAGGTGCACTTCCTTAGATTGAGGTATAACTTATTCTCTATGAGCGATGCCCCACATGGTCTACCTTGTTCTAATTGCATATCAAGATATCATCAAAATAGATCACTACGAATTTCCCAATGAATGGTTTCAAAACCTAGTCATCAACCTTATAAACGTACTAGGTGCATTCGAAAGTCCGAAGGGCATGACCAACCATTCATACAAACATTTTTTGATCGTAAATGTTGTCTTCCACTCATCGCCCGACCAAATACGGATATTATAGTAGTCGCTCCTCAAATCTAGTTTGGAAAATAACTTCGCCCCCTCTATCATGTCCAACATATCATCCAGCCATGGTATAGAAAATCAGTACTTTACGGTTATTTTGTTTATTGCTCGACTGTTGATACACATGCACTAACTCCCATCCTTCTTAGGTGTCAATATAGCTGGTATGACACATGGGCTCATATTCTCTCGTACTAGTCCCTTATGGATCAATTCACCCACTTCTCATTGCAGAATATCACTCTTTCAGACTCATCCAATAATGAGGGTGATTGGGTAAGCTAGCCCTTGGGATTGGGTTAATAAGGTGATGTATATTTCGCATGAGAGGTAACCCATTGAGAAGGTCATTGAGCCAGATTGCCTTAAATTCTTGCAACAATGGTTTTAATTTTTTTAAGAATAATCATGGGCTTTACCTTTTCACTTTTCACAACCAATGCAGAGACTCATCTTGTTTCCTTGGATTCCTCCACTTTACAAGCTTCGGGTTACTTGTTCGGGTTCATAAGGGCGAGTATGATTTTTTTTGGCTATCTTTGACGAAAATATTAACATTATCTCTTCCTCTATGAGTGGCATCATGATCTAATTGCCGCAATCAACCAAATAATATATGACAAACTTCCATGTCAAATATGTCACAAACTATTTGGTCCTCATAGTGTTTACCAACTAAGAAAGAGATAGTGCACTGTACAGTTGCCTTCATCTCACTGACCTTCTTAATCTAGAAAATTTTGTTGGGGATGGATGTTTTTTCATTTTCAGCTACAACTTCTCCACCATGGTTTTGGAGTCAATATTCTCACTACTCCCACCATCTATGATCATATCATAGACTTTCTAATTTATTGTACACCTTGTTCAAAAGATGTTATGTTGTTGTGGGTGTACCACCTTCTTTGGTGTATACAACAACCATATCACTATTAAAGATCCACCGTGATCTTAAGGGACCCAATCTGCTTTGTACACCTCATCATTCACAGCAGGTTATGCTTCATCAATCTCCAGATCTTCCTCTATATTTTCAACACTTCCATCATTAATAACGAGATTAATCACTTTCCGTTGAGGACACGTTTGATAGGTGACTCAACTGACCACATCGATAACAATGGTCTAGCCTTGGCCAACCGTAGGGGTTCAGGATCCTTCTTGGACTAGCATTAATGGTTGCTGCTCTTTGGGGTCTCGCTTATAAGTTCCCTGACTCTCGGTTCACAAGTGTAAGTAGTTGAGGATGCCCCCTACAGGTTCTTTCCCTTGGCCTGTGGTACACCCTGCAAAGGACCCGCAGTGGCTACATTATTAGCAGGATAGGCCCGTGTGTTGGATCGCTTAAGCTATACTTTTGCTCAGGTGGCTAGCTTGATCGCTTCATTCATCTTCCAAATGGGTTGATTTGAACTCGATCCTCAATTGCAATATGCAAACCATCGTTGAATCAAGCGATTTACTATAATTTAGTCTCAACTAAATCATTTCACGCCGCCAAACGTTAGAATTCCTCTATGTAATCTCTCACCAATTGACACTCTGCCAATAATTTTGATATTGTTGAAACAATACCTGATCGTAAGTATTGGGGAGGAATTGCATGCACATCCATTATTTCATCCACTGCCACATGCAGATTGGTGCCTTCATTTGTCTTGCCTATGTAAGCTGAAGTTGTTCCCACCAAGCTAAAGCTTTGCCCTTTAACTTGTAAGCCATAAGATTAACTTTCTTCTCTTCAAGGATGTCCCTGTAGTCAAAGAAGCACTCGACTTCAAGCAGCTAATCGAGGAAGTCCTCGATGTGGAATTAGCCATTGAAGACAGGAAGAACGACTTTCATCATGAATTCTCGATCCATCCAATCAATCCGATTGCCGCCTCGTCCGAGGTGTTGGAGGATCATGTCATCGATCTCCTCATCATTGGATCTTATATCATCAAGTGTGATTTTGTGATTCATCACCGGTATCACCTCGCGATCAACACGATAGCGAATTCTAGTGCCTACTGGAGGCGGATCATCACCACGAATAAAGAGTTGCCCTAAGGCCTCTGTCTGTTGTACATAAATGCTCACTATTAAAAACTTCTTGTGAGCCGTAAAAGTTTCTGATCAAGCCGATATTTGTGTTTTTTCCTTCATATGGGTCTATGTGACTTTATGAACAAGCTAGATGGCAAATAAACATCACAATGAGCCTTAAGAAGGTTTCAACGATGGACATCATTATCATTGTTACTTCCTATGGTGTGGTCCACTTGAGCCTTGGATTTATCTCATTATTCCCTAAAATGATATTGAAAAATGGATGAACAATGTGGATAAACCTATACATATGGTGGGCCCCTCAGAGCCCTATCTTCTTTGGAACTCGGGACAAATGGAGTTGTACCTAATTTGCATTCATTTTATTAGCCCACCAGACAAGATTGAGGATGACCCAATAATCTTTTAAAAGTTGTTGGGCCCTCTCTAATAGACTAATAAAATGACATCACATCGTAGCTTGCATGAACTTGGTGTTATCATAAAATTCTTGTACACTTATAGAGAGCTAATCATGTACATCAAGTTGTTTGTTAATGTGTTAACTCTCCCTATACGAGTAATTTCTTTACCGTCTGCGACCATAGTTGTGAGATAGTTAACGACTACTATCATTCCCTCTATATTGATTCTGATAATATCTGACAGGAAACTAATCTTAACTTTTTTTAAGAGATCATTGTACGCCATTTATTACCAGATGCATGTGTCTCATGTGCCACTGATCTTGTGGAGTCATTAGCACCCACCCTACTATCAAATGATAATCGAATTTCTGGTCCACTTTTACTATAATTGTTTGAATCCTATCGCACTATTTCTTCAATTTTTTCCAAGTTGAAGGCAATGTCCAAATTATCTCTTGCACATCGTATACCTGAGTTAACATTACAATATCCCGTCACGGACTTGTTGCCCGTATCTTAAATTGCGGGTAAACCACTACAAGCAAAGCTTGGATATATGTCTAATTGTCTTAGAGGGGGGTGAATAGGACTTTTTGTTGAGGGTCAAATATTGCATATCAGACCCAGTTATTGCATGGATTTACAAGCATGATGCCGTTTAATAGCCTGATTTAATCGTGTTTGTGATGCAGAGTGTATTTACAAGCATGAACTGAAAAAGGGTGCTTAAACCATGGATTTAACGCTCTGATGACACCCAAGGCAAGGGACGGACTCCAGGGGACCAAGATCGATGGAATTACACACCAGGGATCCGAGGAAATCAAGTCATCCACGTTAAAGAGGCCCGAAATTGGTGAAAAATGCAAGATCACATAGTTCCCGCCATCTGATTGGCTCAAAACTTTATACATGGCCTGAGGGCCATAAATTAACCGTACATATCAAATTTCAGCCCTCAGATCACTATAGAAGTGCCCCAACTGACAGATCAGCCCATAAACCATTGATTCTGGGCCCACCTGATATCTGGAACTGTCTCAACTTTGGTCTCGGCGGTTTAAATAAGATGAGGAAACAAATGGATGGTTTGGATTTTGATAGACTATCACAATGGGCCCCGTATATACAGCGCGTGTACAATGAGGTTACACGTGCAGCTGCGCACCGTACCGTGTAAGGCGGGTCAGCAGCGCTGACCCGCATCTCCTTCCCAAACACGGCAGTTGCCGTTTCACGCGGCGAGACGGACGGACGGTGTCCGTTTTTGCGGACGCTAGTGGGCCCCACACATTGTCCCAGTAGGAAATCCAAACCGTCCATCGTGTAGAGGGCCTTGACTACTACAAAACCTTGCTGAGATTTTACACCCATGCATGCACATGTGCGCGATACAAAGGCCACAAACAGGAGGTCCTGCGACGTTTAAAACGATTTTTGGGGTGATTTCTTCTCTGGGCCGCGTCAATGGACGTTCAAAATCACCCATTCTTGACCGAAATTTCGTCCTGAATCCAATGGACGGGGTGGATTTTCCAGAAAATACCTCTGTGGGGCCCACCGATCACGTCAGCGCCGGACGTGCGAAAGGCTACGTACGTCCGCGAAATCGGACTTTCCAGGTAGTTGTGGCCCACCATCTTTGATCATATGGTAGATCTGAACCGTCCATCGTGTAGGCCAACCAAAACACTTCCAAGAGACGCTGATTTTACAGAAATAATGCAAGGAACGCGAGAGTTATGAAGCCCCGAACTTGGAAGGCTTTCGCTGCGCGTGCGATAGCTTCCCAAATCTGATTTTCACCACTCCAAAAGCTATAAAAAGAGTTCCAAACGTGGAGAAGAGGTCATGCTTGAATAGGAGACGTCAGATAGAGAGAGAGAGGCAACAGGAGGGCTCGTTTTGGAAGGCTTCAACGTGGGATGTTCGACAGGGAGCTAGGAAAGTAATTTTTGTTTTTTTTCTTTTTTCTATTCTTTTCTTTCTATTGTATTTGTTTTGGATCTAGCCCATTCATGTTGGGCTGAACCTCTTAGCTAGGGCTAAGAGGTGAAGCCTGTAGCGAGATGGGAGATACTGTTTCATGCGTTTAAGTTCAAATTTCTGAACTAAACTTGGTTTTAAGGTTGATTATTAAAAGAATATTCTTTTCAGTCTTTAATGGTCTGTTGTGACTAAAATTACAATGGGTTTGCAATGGCTTTTGAATATTTCTTTTTCCTTTTTTTTCGTGTTTATGAAGTCAGGAAGCCCTGTTGTTCATCATTGTTCCATGGGTATGGTAGGATGACAGTACCCTTCCTGATCCTCATGCATTGTTGATTGGTTGGTAATTAGTTTAATCCTGTTGTTTGCTTTGTCTCCTGGGCATGGTTAGATGATGGAATCCATTCTAATTCATATACCTTTCATCTCTTGAAAACCAGATCAAGTAGGTTCAGTTTGATTTCCATAAATCTTAATGCAGGCATAAGATCTCCCTGATCCCTACAAGTGGATCCTCTGAATCCCTAGTTTCCCTTCTCTGAATTCCTTAAGTTTTAGATAATTATTCCATAATTATTCCCTAAATTCTATTTTGTTTAGATCACATCCTAGACTAGTTCTATTTCTACCTAGTTTCAGGAAACGTACAGGTATCAGTCCCTGTGGATTCGACCTCGGTCTTACCGAGTTTATTACTACATCACAACCCTGCACTTGGGGTGTGAACACTTTTCAAAATTTATTAACTCTTTTTGCAAGCACTTACTTCTAATCACTTAGGTAAAGAGATTTAAACTAGAATAAGTGTGCAAACAAAATCAGGATAGTGATATACATAGTTGTGGCATATTATCAAACATGTATTGTGTAAGAATTGTTTAAAGCATACCGAGTAGTTAATAAATCACAAAATATGAAGTAAAACATTCAGCACATTGCACAACGATATATAGTAGTTCAGCTACATGCCTACTCCACTCCTGGTTGACGCACTCTCTCCTAGAGTATGCCGGATTTCACTATCCAATTGTTTTAAATCAAGTTAACCATGAACCTTTACAACCTACACAAAGTTACCAAACTTGCCTACACAAGGCACTTGATAAGCCTTACATAAGAGATATAAGTTCTACATAAGAACTACAAAACAGTCCTACACAACGACACTACGTATTCACCCATTGGAGGCCTACAAAAGATCTTAGCGAGTTTGTGGTAACTAAACTCTGAATCCCAATCCTACACAAGTAAATGTTTTCAGACACTAGGTGGACTCGAATACTTACCTAGAAGTGAGTGAGTCCCATTCAGCGTATTGATGAAGATATTCTTGGTTGTTGAAGATTCTTCAACTCTCTTGAACCGCAACTGATCGTAGATGCTCCAATGTCGATGTCGAGGTTGGTAGGAAAGGCATTTTAGGTAGATCATATCTAGTTAATGATGTGTCTTTATGAGCTAGAAGAGATTTCCTAAACTGAGCATTCAATGTATCCAACATAGAGATTTGCCTCTCTTAAAGTTCTCTTCAATATTCACTTGAAAACCCTAGAAGCAACCATAAACCTTTTATAAAGTAAGATCTCAACGGTTAAAAAATAGGCAGAAATCTATTAGTTTTGATGTCATTGAAGGGTCTTCGACATCATCGAACCTTCTTCAATGACATAGAACTTTGCACAAGATTTCAAATAGGTGTTGGACAATTTCTGTCTAATGTCATCGAAGGATGACTCAATGCCATCGAGGTTTTCTTGAAAAATACTTTGAGGTTTCTAGACAGATTGAGTCCTCTTTCGATATCATTGATCATCCTTCAATGTCATTCAAGGTGTTTCAATGTCATCAAGAATTTACTCATTTTTCTTTGAAAACTCTCTGGACCATTTCGTCTACATTTTGATGTCATTGAACATTCTTCGATGCCATTGAGATTTTGAACTTTGATGTTATTAAAGGTGTTTCAATGTCATCGAAAATTTATGCATTTTCCTTGAAAACTCATTGGACTATTTGGTCTCATTTACGATGTCATCGAACCTTTTTCGATGACATCAACAACTTGTCTTTGATGCCATCAAATGTGGTTCGATTGCATCGAGAATTTTAATTTTCCTTGAAACTTGCTGGAGAGTTTTGGCTTTATTATGATGTCATTGAAGCTGGTTCGATGCCACCAAAACTTAAGTTTTGATGTCATCGAACACCCTTCGATCCCATCAACAATTCTATATAAAATCAGTTTGGTTGCTTGACAAACTGGCATTGATTCCGATGTCATCGAACAGTCTTCAATGACATCGAAGATGTCTCAATGTCACTTCGATGACATCGACGGTAGCAGAATTTTTTCAATATAATTCAATCTCCACAAGCTACAAGTTAATGTATTTAACATACTTATTGAGGGGTTTGCTAAGATGATTTTGGGCAAGTATGGACCATGATTAAGGGTTTTATTACCTAAGAGGGTTTGTTTAGAGTCATGAGGCTTAATTTACCTTTGACATGCATTTGAACCTCTTCAACTTTGCGAGTCTTTAGACTTGTAATCTTCATTCGGGGCTCACTTAACTTTAAGTCTCAACCTTCACGTTAATTGACAAACAAGGGCACTTTCAGTACTTGATCAACATCAATAATTATAATAAGATTGTAATATCTGGATATGGGTTTTTTAGGAAGATTTTTCACACTTTTCTAGAATTAGAATTACATGTATAGAAAACAAATACATGATAATTTAAGAAATCCACGATAGGTGTATATGTAGAATAAAAGGTTTATAGCTTCATAATAGCCTATGTAGGCATAAAGAATACACATTTAGGTACTCTTCCCACACATCATCCTAGGCTACCATGATCTTCAACTTAGGATTCCACCTAAACTCAAAAGCATTTAACATATTTTAAAATACATGATAATCTTTCTTCAAAATTTGCATGCTTTTTTGAATATATTCATTTGTTAAGCAAATTTTAAGATTCTTCTCAAGTTTAAATATGACCGCAATGTAAGTGTCTCACCTTAATCTGTTGTCAACCTTCTATCCTAACCCAATTTTCTCTAACAATGTGTCCATCAAAATGTCATTCATATGATCTGTCTAGTACATGTTATTTTTCAATGTACTATTTTTTGGATAATGATTTCAAATCAATTTTGCCAAGAGATCTTCGTGTTGCTATAAACAATAATTTTTCTTTATTCTTTTTTACAGTACAGTGGGCACTTCTTTCAAGCATACTCATGTCGACTTATGAAAAATATTAAAGTAATTTTTCATCCACAAGGAAGCTTTAACATATAAAAACTTAATTAAAAAAAACACGTAAAGAAGTCCACTAAAGTGTATAGTTCCACATTCCAATTTACTGAATAATAATATTGTACCCACGATATCACAAAACCATATATTTAAAAGCAAATAATATCTAATCATCAATGGGATGGCCATCTAACCACATCCTCCCTACAATACTATTGCACTTACATGCCCATGCTCTCCCCCAACTTGTGATATGTTAATTAAGATTTTTTTTTTTCGTTTCTAACATTGACTTCAACTGGAGACGTGTTTATCTCATTTCCTTCGCTACTTTCGACATCTATTACCTTCATCTCTTTCTTACCTATTGCTTTAATGAAGTTATGGAGTACAACGTATGTGAGCACAATTTTCATTTGGGTCCCAAACTTAAACTATGGGGCAGTCCTCAATTTTTAAGGCATCTGACAATTATGAAATTCTTTCAATATATTTAAAATTTAAAATTAATATTTTACTTAAATTAGGAATATATTTAAAATAGATCTACCTTTTGTTGCGCAGCACGCCAACAACGCAGTGAACCGAGATCCAATCTCTGGTCTCACCCACAAACGATAAATAGGAAGAAATATAAACTAGAAGAAGAATCAAAGCATTCCAAACAAACCATAAGACAAGATATACGTGGAAAACCCTCAACAAGGGTAAAAAACCACGGATGCAAACTTCCACTATAAAGAAAATAAAGATTACAAGGCAATATACTAACCTCTTCCCTTGGAAGTCCAAAGAAAATCCTTTGCCCATACCTTGGAATAACTCTAATAATACCTAGAAAAGTCCTAGGAACCTCTATTTATAGTTTAGGCAACTTCCTTCTCGCACCCTTGCGAAAACTGACTCAAAAATTTGTAGTCCGCATCAAATCCGAAAACAAATCTGTGTAATCTCGACTAGTCGATCAGGGTGCTTGACTGGTCGAGCATGGGCCTCGACTGGTCAAGTACCGTAGAACCAAAAAAATTAATGCTCGTTAGATTTTGAGTCGAGCTAGTCCACAACTGGTCGAGTGGGCCACTCGACCGGTCGAGTAGGGCACTCGACTGGTCGAGCAGCCGTCCAGATGTAGCTCCACATCTCAACAATCTCCCACTTGGAGACACATCACCATAAACCTTTATCTTTTTCATCTGAGTGCACCACTTCCCAGTCTTCAAGCCTGAAGACCAATGAGAGCTGAACAGACCTTTAGCTTCTCCCATGTGACCGCCTTGGTCAGCATATCTGCAGGATTCTCACTTGTATGGATCTTCTCCAGGGCAATCGATCCATCTTCCAGTAATGAACATATGAAGTGATATCTGATGTCAATATGCTCGGTCCTTGAATGAAAGGCTGAATTTTTAGCCAAGTGTATTGCACTCTCACTGTCACTGTATAGGTAGCAATCTGCTTGCTTCTTACCCAACTCTTCCATGAAATCTTGCATCCACACCATCTCCTTGCATGTTTCTTTAGCTGCAACATATTTTGTTTTCATCGTACTGATAGATACTATCTTCTGTAACTGAAAGACCCAACTGACTGCAGCACTGCCCAGAGTAAAGACATAACCTGCAGTGCTTCTTCTGCTGTCGATATCTCCTGCCAAATCTGAATCTACGTAGCCTTGTAGCTTGATTTTCGATCCACCATAGCATAACCCTATATCCACAGTACCTACCAGGTATCTGAGGATTCACTTCACAGCTTCCCAATGTTCCTTCCCGAGGTTGTTCGTGAACCTACTAACAACTCCCACTGCTTGAGTAATGTCTGGTCTCGTGCTCACTATAACATACATGAGACTCCCAATAGCTGATGCATATGAGACTTTAACCATGTAGTCCCATTCCTCCTGCGTCTTTGCACCTTGCTCCTTAAAAATCTTGAAGTGGTTGGCTAATGAAGTGCTAACCGGCTTAGCACCTCCTATATTAAATCGATCAAGTACCTTGGCTATATACTCTGCCAGTGACAAAACCAGTTTCTTTTTTTTTCCCTGTCAAGCTTTATCTTCATGCTTAGGATTTGTTTTGCAGCTCCTAAATCCTTCATAGCAAATTCTCTAGACAATTGTCTCTTGAGATCTGAGATGTCCTTCATGCTTGAACCGACCACAAGCATATCATCAACGTACAGAAGAACGATGATGTACGATGTATCAAACTTTCTTCAAGTAGCAATAATGGTTTACATGACATCTCCTAAAACCGTTTCCCGACATGAAACTGTCGAACTTCTTGTACCATTGCTCGGGGCTTGCTTCAGGCCATATAGACTCTTCTTCAGTCTATACACCTCGTTCTCCTTTCCTGGTGTCACGTATCCTGTCGGCTGACGCATATATATTTCTTCTTCAAGGTCCCCATGAAGAAAGGTTATCTTAACATCTAACTACTATAAATGTAAGTCCTCTATAGCCACTATACTCAAGACCATATGAATCGTAGACATTTTCACTACCGGTGAAAATATTTCAGTGAAATCGATACCTGCCTTTTGTTGAAACCCTTTCACGACCAATCTGGCCTTATACCATTTCAAACCATCGTGCTCTCCTTCAGTCTGTAAACCCACTTGTTATGAAGAGCTTTCTTACCCTTGGGTAGAGTGACTTGCTCCCATGTATGATTAGACTCAAGAGAGTCCATTTCATCATTCATGGCTTGCTCCCACTTAACCCGTGTATTTGATTTTAATGCCTCTTCAAAATACTTTGGTTCACCATTATCTGTCAGCAGTAGATAATGTAAGGAGGGTGAGTATCAGACCATGGGTTTCCTCTCCCGAGTAAACCTCCTCACAACCGGTGTCTATAGTTCTGCCTCATAATGCTCCTGTTAATGATCATCCTTTGGCGCTGTAACACCCATGTCCGGTAACTCTTCCAACTCTACGAATTCTTTCTCCTCGGCCTTATTTTTCTGCACACTGTCCTTACGCATCACTTTTTTATTGAAGACTATGTCATTGCTTTTGATAATTTTCTTATTTTTTACATCCAAAAACCTGTAGCCAAAATCATGCTGCCCGTAGCCTATAAACATGCACCTCCTGGACTTCGCATTCAGGTTGTTTCTGTGCTCTGCATCAATGTGAACGTATGAAGTGCAACCAAACACTCTGAGATGTGAAAGGTTCACTTCTTTCCCAGTCCACGTTTCTTCTGGTAGCCCACCATCCAATGGTGATGAGGGACTTCTATTGATGAGATATGCGGCAGTATTCACAGCATCTACCCAAAAGATCTTGGGTAATCCTGCATGTAACCTTATGCTCCTGGCGCGTTCAAGGATGGTCCTGTTAATGTGCTCACCCACACCGTTTTGCTGCAGTGTCCCTAAAATCATTTTCTGATGTTTGATTCCGTTTGTTGTACAATACTCCTCAAATATCTTATCACAGTATTCTCCCCCATTATCTGATCTGAGACATTTAACTGTTTTACCTGTCTCATTTTCTACCATTACTTTCCACTTCTTAAATACATTAAATACATCAGATTTGTGTTTTAAGAAATAAACCTATAGTTTTCTACTAGCATCATCAATAAAGGAAACAAAATAACGTGAGCCACCAAGAGAAAATACCTGTGCCGATCCCCACACATCAGTGTGTACAAGCTCTAATAGATGTGTCTTTGAAGCGTATCTTGTCTTCTTGAAACTTATTCTCTTCTACTTGCCATACACGTAGTCCTCGCAGAATTTCAAGTCAATAGACTTCAGCCCTGGTAGCTTCCCTTTTGACAATAACACTTTCATCCCCTTCTCACTCATATGTCCCAACCTCTGATGCCATAACTGCTCAATCACTTCAGTTGATGTGACTGCGAGTAAACTATACGATCCTGAAGTCACGTACAAAGTACCTTCCTTTTTACCTCGAGATATCACCAAGGCACCTTTTATGATCTTCTAAGAATCACTGGTGAATGTTGTCACATAATCGATATCAGCCGACTGCCCCACTGAGATCAAGTTTCGTTTCAAACTCGATACATGTCTGACATCCTTCAATTTCAAAGCTGTTTTGTCTTTCTGATTGATATAAATGCCTCCCTTTCCAACAATACTGCACGACTCATCATCACCCAGGTAGATTCTCCCGAAGTCACCTGACACATAATCACACAGAACTTCCTTACACAAAGTGACATGAAATGAAGCACCTGAGTCTATGACCTAAGACTCATTCCTCGCATTAAGAGATAAGATCAACGCTTTTGTGTCACTCTCCTCAGATAGATTCACTGAATCTTTCCCACCTTGAGAGCTTTCATCTTGTTTCTTGAGTGCCCTGCATTCACGTTTCATGTGCCCATTCTTCCCGCAATACCAACACGCGTCTTTGTCTTTCAGTCCCTTGGACTTCTTCTTCAACTTAGAATGCCTGTGTTTATTGCCTCCTTTGTTCAGCGATCTTCCTCTTCCTTCAACGTTTAGAGCATTCCCTGAATCCCCTAAAACTCTTGATGCCTTTCTTCTAGATTCTTCGCTGAGAATTAGACCGGCCACATCATCAAATTTAAGCTTTGCCAACCTTGAAGAATTGCTCACAGCAATCACTAAACCATCCCAACTATCTGACAAACTGGACAAGATTAATAACGCCCTAACCTTATCCTCAAAAATAATGCCAAAGGATTCCAACTGGCTTGTGAATGTATTGAACTCGTTTAGATGTTTAGCCACGCTCCCACCATCTGACATCTTCATGCTGAATAGCTGTTTCATAAGATGAACCTTGTTGGATGCTGAGGGTTTTTCATACATGGTGGTTAGGGCTTCCATTAATTCTTTGTGATTTTCACCTTGGATATATTGAAGGAGACACTCTTAGATAAAGAGAGTCGGATTGTTCCTAAAGCCTTCCGATTCAATAAAAATCATTCATCATCTGTCATTTTCTCTGGTTTCTACTCTTTTCCTCTTAGAGGAATATAGAGGTCATTCTGATACAGATAATCCTCCATCTGCATCTTCCAGAAGGCAAAGTTTGAACCATCAAACTTCTCAATTCTAGTATTCCCTTCTTCCGTCATTGATCCCAATATAACTAAAATCAATAGCTTTGATACCAGTTGTTGCGCACCACGCCAACAACATAGTGAACTGAGATCTAATCTTCGGTCTCACCCATAAACGTTAAACAAGAAGAAATATAATCTAAAAGAAGAATAAAAACATTCCAAACAAACCACAAGAGAAGATATATGTGAAAAAATCCTAACAAGAGTAAAAAACCACATATGCAAACTTCCACTATGAAGAAAACAAAGATTACAAGGCAATATACTAATCTCTTCCCTTAGAAGTACAGAGAAAACCCTTTGCCTACACCTTAGAATAACTCTCATAATACCTAGAAAAGCCCTAAGAACCCCTATTTATAGTTTAGGCAACTTCCTTTTCACACCCTTGTAAAAATCGACTCAAAAATCTGCAGTCCGTATTAAATCCGGAAACGAATCTGCGTAACCTCGATTGGTCGAGTAGGGTGCTCGACCGAGCATGGGCCTCGACTGGTCGAGTACCGTGGAACCAAAAAAATTGATGCTCGCTGGACTTTGAGTCGAGCCAGTCCACGAGTGGGCCACTCAACCGGTCGAGCAGGGCACTCGACTGGTCGAGCGGCGGTCCAGATGTGGCTCCACATCTCAACACCTTTTATGATCCTAAACACTCATTCAATGACATAATACACTTAGCATGCTTGTAATTAATAGCCCTTTTTTGTTTGTTAAATTCCTTCTCGAATGATACTCATATAAATGATATCTTACACCTCTGTAAGGGGCCATAAAACTAAGAATGTGAGCATATACAATATCTACCATCTAGTATTTTGCCATAAAGCCCGAAATAAGTTGTTAACTTCAATAACATATTATTTCAATGAATCAAGTAATTGAATGGGTTGGGTTAATGAAAGTTATACCATGTGAAACTAGTAGATTATCTAGCGTATGAGTGAGGGGTTGTGCAAAACTTATGCATTAGATGTGAAACCTTCCCACCTAGCGAGAATGGACACAAATCTCACATCTAGTGAATAAGCTACCGTTATATATTGAGATATAATGCCATTTCTATTTATAAATGTTGTAGCTTGGAATTTCAAGAGATAAGCTAGAATGTGCATGCCATCTATTGCGCTTATGCAATATTATTTTGTGAGTTTAAAGCGTTGTTATATTTGTAGTTTGTTACATAAATAACATTATATAGTTGAAGTAAATTGTTAATTGAAAATTTACCTACAAATAAGCACTTTAGATGAAGTTGGAGATAATTTCAGTAGACATGTCTAGATGAGGGAACTTCACATATTCAGGGTAGAGAGATACAATGGCGTCAAGTACTCCGTTAAAGTGCATACTAACAATCTCACTGGATTGTACAAACCTATGGTGTATAAAACAGTTACACACATTATGTCCAACCATGTATAGATAAAGGATGACTTGCTCCCTGAGAATAACTCACCTCACGTCTTGAAGAAAATTATTTTCTCTCAACATTGCCCATAGGTGAATGAATGTCTCCTTGGTCATTCTAAGTTTGGATAAGTAATCTCTATTGCACTTTACAATTATCTCTCTTATGAATCAAATTTTTTTTTCTAATTTTCTTTCCTTAGTGGTTCCTTACAAATGCATCGACGGTAATAATTGGGTATTGTCATTATGATGATAGATGCAACCATAGTTACAATGACTGTTTCTTCTACGCGATCTTTGAATCTAGTCATGTTAAATGATCGTAGAATGGAGTATAAAATTCTAACATAATATGTACATTTATTATCTTTGTTGTGGACATTAACAATCCTATGTCTTAATTCTTAGCAACCACTTGAACACATAAAAATGTTATAGGAGTGAGAATTGACACTACCAAAAAAAGAGACAAAGGATTCAGACCACGTTAGTTTTTTGCTATGGATATAAACCTTAGCTATGGTTGCTACAGCTTTAATCTGTAGATAAAAAATTGATACACCATTAATAATTAATAGTGTTGTAAGGGGCTCTATGAGGCCTAAAAAAAACTATATGTTCTATCTAAGCCATCTATGTATTTGTAAATATTACTTTAGAGGATAAAAAAATCAGTTAGATCGAAGGCTCAAGTGGACCATGTCACACCCCAAACTCGGAAACCGGGCTCACAAAATTCCCGATCGCCGAATCCGGCGCCGACAGCCTCCGTAGAACCCCATTCTCGGCTCCCAGCGCCCATTCGCCAGGTTCCGATCCTGGGATGCTACAAGGAGGATTTTCAACATCAGTTTGATTCGTAATCAGCATAACCAAGGGCATAACCCACAAACAACAACCAAAAACTCCATCACATTTTCACTATAATAAAAAACTTTGCAAGTACAATGAGCATAAGGGAAATACAACGAAGATGATCAAAACTCCAAAAATGATCTGCCACGCGCCTAAGCCTCAGCGCTGCTGCGATCCAACGTCACCTGCACGCAACAGTCGTGCATAAGCTTATAGAAAGCTTAGAGGGTGGTGAA